>NC_087478.1:48578442-48881473 GCF_036417665.1 Passer domesticus | reverse complement strand
GGTGTCACACCGGGAATGGCCACGGCACGAGGAGGGCTGCAGCTGCTCCGGGAGGGACACAGAGGTACACTCCACAGCTGTCCCGTCTGCTGGGAACCGTGAGGTTTGGGAAAGCCCAGCCTCTTGCCAGGGAAGAAGCACAGGGAAGGGACATCAAGCAGCCCTGTCCTGGACTCTCTCCCTGACACGCTGCTCCCTTTCCTGCCCTCCGTATGGGATCAGCTCCCTCTGCCCAAAGGAAGGCAGAGACAGGTTAGTCAGCAGCCTGGCGATGGTGCTGCTGTCTGCCCTCCAGTCCCCTAACTCCTCACCAGCCTGCCCTATCACCAGTAAACCTGTGCTGGTTTTGGCTCGGGCAGAGTTAACTGGTGTGGCTGGTGTGGGCTGTGTTTTGGATTTGTGCTGAACACGAAGTTGATAATACAGAGATGTTTTTGTTATTGCTAAGCAGGGTTTACACAGAACCAAGACCTTTTCTGCTTTTCATACTGATCCACTGGTAAGGAAACTGGAGGTGCAGGGGGGGCTGGGAGGAAACACAGCTGGGACAGGTGACCCCAACTGACCAAAGGGATTTTCCAGACCATATGACACCATGCTTAGTATATAAACTGTGGGAAGAAGGAGGAAGGTGGGGGACATTTTGAGTGATGGTGTTTGTCTTCCCAAGTCACCATTACACGTAATGGGGCCCTGCTCTCCTGGAGGTGGCTGAGCACCTGCCTGCCCGTGGGAAGCAGTGATTTAATTCCTTGTTTCACTTTGCTTGCGTACATGGCTTTTGCTTTCCCTTTCTTTATCTCACCCCAGGTTTTCTATCTTTTGCCCTTTCAATTCTCTCCCCACTCCCTCTGATGGGAGAATAAGGAATGGCTGCGTGGGGCTTGCCTGCTGGCTGGGGTTAAATCACAGCAACACTTCCCCATGAAAAAACAACAAGTTCTTGTGGTCAAAACTGGTCTCTTTCCAGACAGTCCTACCATACCTGTGCTCTCAGTGCTTACGAAGTGAGCAAAAACCTCCAAAAATCTGCTCCACAAGGGTTGCAATATCCTAACCAGCATCTCCAGCAGGACACCTCAACCCTTCACTTCAAACACCGGAGCTGCAGGCTCTGCAGCAGCAGGCTGAAACCCACCAACCAGCTTCCACAGCAAAGCAGGGATACTGAAATACAGCCCAGCCCTCCCCAGCTCCTTGAGAGCACAGACCCCCCGGAGCCAGCCCGCTCCTTGCCTCAGGACGTGGTTGTGCCGGAAGCTCTCGCGGCGGCCGAACTCCACGGCCAGGTGTGCCGGGGACCAGCCGGGGTAGCTGCGGATGCAGTCGCTGAGCTGCTGCAGCTCCTCCAGGGCCAGGGGCTGGCCCGAGCTCTCGTAGAAAGGGCGCAGCTGCCGGGCATATTGCTCAAAGCACACCAGGGCGTCCGCTTCGCTGTCCAGCTGGAAGAGCCTGGAGGAAAGGCAAGCACAGGGTTATCCTGCTCGAAGGGATGACCCCAATCCCGCGTATCTCAGGGAAACAGCTCTTTTCCAAACGGCAGCTCTGGGAGCTTTCCTCTTCTTCTTCAACTAGTGTCATCCTTGTTCCAAGGGAAGCAGGGGACTACTTCACTGGGAGAGAGCATCCCTCTTCCCAAACAATGCTAGGTTTTGCTCAGAAGCATCCTCTGGATGCTGAACCACCAGAAGGAACGAGCAGAAACGCATGCGGACCGAGGGATGCCCTGACCTGTATCACCTGCCTGCAGTCGCGATGTTCGGATCTCCTCCCGATTCCACGAGCTGTTTTGTGGCAGCTCCTCCAGCAGCACACGCGCGGGCCTCCCAGCCCTCCCAGCCGCCTGCTCCAGCACACCACCCCACACCACGCACGGCCACCCGCAGTTCGGGGTCTCTGGTCTCCCGTGCCAGCAGGGACGGCCGAAGGTCGGTCACTCACCGGAACGCGACCTGCGGGCTCTGCGGGTTCACCAGCACGCAGTCCCAGGAGCGAGAGATGCTGTTGTGGTAGAGGGCCACCCTGCCCTCCTCCCGCAGGCAGCTGTGCCCGGCGTACTCGGCGGCCGCCACCTCCCGCACGCGGTACGGGTTCGCGAATATCTGCGAGACGCTGCTGAAGGTGTCCAGCAGCCGCCCGAAAAACTGCATCTTCCCGGAGCCCCGGGGGCTTCTCCCGAGGGAAGGGCGGCCGCGGGCCCTTCCCCGTACGGGGGTGACACGGGGGTGACACGGGGCCCGGGACCGGGCCGGGCTGGATGAGGGGACGGCGCCGGGCAAAGCACCACGGGCCCCCAGCGGCCCCCGCGCGCCGCCCGCCAGCCCCGCCCCGCCCCCGGCACGGGCCAATCAGCGGCGCCGTTCCGGGGCGGGGCCATGGGGCGGGACTAAAGCCGCGCCCGCCGCCGGCCGGGGAGGAGGGCGGAAGGCGCCATCTTTGCGGGGGGCGGGGCGGCGGGCGGGGCCGCCCTCCTTAAAGCGGTAGCGGCCCATTCCGGTGGGGCGTTCTGCTCCCGGCAGGGCCGGTCACCGGAGGTGCGCCACCCCCGAACCCGAGCTCCGGCCAGCGCTGCTGGAGCGCGGCCGCGTTCAGAGCGCGCCGTGCGGTGCGCGCCGGCAGCGCGCGGAGCGTGCGGGCACCGCGGGGCGCTTTGAGGGCAGCGGGCGCTTTAAGGGCAGCGGCCGCCCCGCGCGGCGGTGGCGGCGGGGGGCGTGGCGAGGGTGACGTCACCGCATGACTGTGTTTTTATGAATGAAAAGAATCCGCGGGTGAGTAATCGCGGGAGCGAGGGTGGAGGCGCCGCCGACGCCCCGAGCCGGCAGCGGCCCCGCGGGAGCAGCGCAGCCGCCAGGTGAGCCCCGGCCGGCGGCCCCTCCGCTCCCGCCTCGGCCTCGCCCCCCGGGGCCGCGGGGAGCGGGGGGCGGCGGGGTCCGGCACCGGCGGGAGGCCTCTCTGCCGCCGCCGAAGGTGGGGATCGGGACCAGGACTAGGGCTGGGGGAACGGGGCGAGGGGGGCGGCCGGCCAGCCGCGCTCGGGGCCGTCGGGTCTTGCTTTCCAATTCCCGGCCACCGCCCTGGAGGGAGCCGCCGCCGCTCCTCCGGCCCCGGCGGCGGAGCCCCGGCCCGGATTGCATCAGCTTCCAGCGGCCCGGCTCCACCTTTCCCGCCGCCCCCCTCCAGCCCCTCGCTCCTCTCGGGGCGCTCTCGGCCCCGTCCCGGCCCCCCTCGTCCCTCCGAGGGCTCTCCTGGCGAGGCCGGCGTTCCCCGAGGTGGGCAGAGGCTGCCGGGCTGCAGTCCGGTGTCCCGGCCCCCTCCGAGCCCCGGGCCGGGCGGTCGGCGAGGGGCAGGCACGGCTTCCGTGACTTCCACCCCTGCGCTGCTGAATCACGGGGCGGCCGCTCCACCCGCCTGCGCTTCGTGCCCGCGACCCCTCGGCCGCCCCCGGAGCCCGGGGACACGCGAGCCCGGCGCCGGGACCCGCGGTGCTCTCGCCGGGCGGTGGGGCGGCTCCTCCCCGCGGGTCCCGGCTCGGAGGCTCCGCCACGGTGTCACTCGGTGGGGCTGCTGCTTTTACTTTCCCTCCAGCCCCGGGCGGATCTCGCCTGTGTTTCCTCCCCGCGGGGAAGGCTTGGCTTCCCAGCCGGCGGCTGGGGCATTTTGGGTCCCCTGGGCAGAGCAGCATCCCAACCCTCTCGTGAAGGAGGGTGGGAGGTCCATCCCTGCCCCATTATGATTATTGCTTGCAGTCATCATTGCTATTAATATTATTACTATGTACTTTTCAAGAGGAGTGGGATGAGTCATGCGGCCCGGGGTGGGGGGGATGTGGGCAGCGGGCAGGGGACCAGCAGGGCCGGTGTCCTCTCTGCTGAGGTGAGGGACACGGGGCTGGCAGTAACCGGCTTTTCTCCTGGCTGCTCAGCAGGGCCGGAGCGAGGAAAGGATGGCGGCAGACGGGCTCTCCAGCAAGGCTTTGAAGGTGAGCACCAGTGGGAACGGGGGCTTGGCAGTCGGGGGCTGGTTTTGGGGGTCTCAGGCAAGCACCCCTCTCTCTCTCTGCGGCAGGTGAAGCGGGAGCTGGGGGAGAACACTCCGCTGCTGTCGGATGAGGAGCTGATGGGGCTGTCGGTGCGGGAGCTCAACCACCACCTGCGGGGCCTCTCCAAGGAGGAGGTGGCGAGGCTGAAGCAGCGCCGCCGGACGCTGAAGAACCGGGGTTACGCTGCCAGCTGCCGCGTGAAGCGCGTCTGCCAGAAGGAAGAGCTGCAGAAGCAGAAGATGGAGCTGGAGTGGGAGGTGGACAAGCTGGCCCGGGAGAACGCTGCCATGCGCCTGGAGCTCGACACCCTCCGTGGCAAGTACGAGGCCCTGCAGGGCTTCGCCCGCACCGTGGCCACTCACGGGCCCACCGCCAAGGTGGCGACGGCCAGCGTCATCACCATCGTCAAGTCCGGCAGCAACCAGGCCGCCTACTCCTAGTGCTGGCCTCCGTCCCCCGGCTGGACACGGTCCGCCCCGGGGTGCCTTCCCCGTGAATTGCCTCCCAGCCCTTCCCCAACCTTCTCCCTGTCAGGACCTGTGCCCAAAATCCCCTTTCTCCCATTCCTTGACCTCCAGCTCCCCCAGGCAGGGAGGGCTGCTGCTATGTGGGTGCTTGGATGGAGGACAGGAGCTCACTGGTGGCCCCCATAGCCCCCTCCCCTCTTGGGTGTGCAGACAGGAGAGAGCGAACCCACACAGTGGGGAAGCATCCCACAGCTCCAAGGTGGTAGGAAAATGCCAGGTGCCTCTTTTTTGTGAGAGGGCATGGGAGAGCTTTATGTGGGCCAGGCAGTCCCAGGAGCATGTGCCAGAGAGGGAAAAAAGGAGAGAGAGGTTTTGCAGTGTAGGGGAAGAAGGCATGAGAGAAGGGTGTTGGCATTGGGCAGACAACCTGGACCACAGCTGGAGCAGGAGGGGAGGTGGCAGCATGTCTGAAATCTCTGGGGATGCAGATGGCAAGGGAAGGTGAGCAGGTCAGAGGGGGAGATGAAGTGGCTGCATGTTAGTGCCTGGTAAGGGTGAATGGAATGGGAAAGCACTGTGGCAGCTTGTGGTGCTGGGGAACCCCAGAGGTGACAGTGATTGGGCAGGGGGGAGCTGGGAGACGTGAGTGGGTCAGCCCAGGCTGCTGTCCACTAAGGGGAGAAGCAGTGGTGCTGTTTGAGCTTTCTCTGTCATGCACATCCTTCACGCCCCTTCCTGCTGACGGGACACTCAGCCTGGCCGGGTGTCTGAAGTGCAGCAGCACCGGCAGGAAGGAAGCAGAGGCAGCTGGAGCAGAGATAAACACTGTTTTGCTCAGCACAGGCCAGCTTGTATGGCCCCACCAAGCCCTCCCTGGTGCCCCACCACCTACAAAGCCCACGGAAAGGTGCTCCCGGCCTTTAGAGTCAGAGATGTGGAGGCAGAGAGAGGGGAGGAGGTGCAGGAGGTGGGAAGTAGGGGCAGAGAGCATCCCTGCTCCTTGGAGCTGCCTGGCAGGCAGATAGGCTCCTCCCTTTGGTTTTCCTCCAGCTTGGACACCGGTGTGGGACAACCGGCTCTTGAGCAGGCTGAAAGGCTGGAGAAGAGCTGGGTTGGCTAAATGCAGGCAGCACAGGGGAGGGAGCAGGAGGCAGGTCCGTCTGGGGATCTGCTGCTGTAGATGATTCCCCCGCCCCTCCGTTCTGCCCCTGCCCGGGTATTGCCACGCCAGCCACCCTCGGCTGCAGCCTCCATTCTTCCCTCTAGAGGTGCCTGCCACTCCTGGATGGGGCACTGTGGTTGGCATCCCTCACCCTGACTCCTCTTGGGTTTATTTATTGCACGAACATAAGTTATTTTCACGTCCTCTTTGCCATTCCGCCTCTCGGCACAGCCAGGATGTTGGTACAGAGACGTACTTTATATTTTATATATGCAAATCACATTTTATCTTATACTTATATAGAGCAAAAAAAAACTTATTTATTTTCTGACTTACAGTATGTGTCTTACCTGACTCCTCTGTATTTTGTAGACTTTACAAATAAAGCAAGTTCTTTTTTTTTTTTCCACAGCGGAGTGTGTTTGGTCATTCTTGAACTTGGGACAGAGCCATGTCTGAAACCAGGTTTTCTGTCTCCCTCGGGTTTTGCTGCAGGACATGCTCAAGAATGTGCCCCAAAAAGATGGGATGGGGGATAGCTCATGCCTTTTTAGAACAAAATGAGATTTATAGGCTCTGAGAGAAAAGGGCTAAAAAAGCACGTGTAATGCTGAATACCACCCCACAAAGCACTTGCTTTCAGGAGCAGTGCAGCTGTGCTGAATCAGCTTTTCCTGGGAAGATAATGCTTTTCACTACAAAAATTCCCTTCAGGCTGTCCTTGGACCAGCTGCAGGGCATCTGTGCCCAAAAACTTGTCTGTTGAGTGACCTTATCACCTTCCCTGGGAACAGCAAGGAAAAAAGTGAGCTGTCCACTCATGGGCAGGAGATGGGGAAGAAGTGTGGAAGGCACCTTAGCAGGAGATGGAGCCAGACCTCCTGCCAGTGTGGAAAAGCCACCCTTCCTCAGAACTGAGCTGGAAGTGGCGAGCATGTTCCACATTCCCAGCTGGGCCAGGTCCCAGCAGGCTGCAGCACTCAGGATGGTTTGGGGGTTTGACATTCCCATTCCCTCTGCCACTGCAAATGGCCCCAGCCCCAAACGCTGCTCATGGAAGAAAATCCCAAAGCTGTTGTTTGCTGGGGCCTCCTCCCTCCCATCAGCGTTTCAGTGAGCACCTAAGGATTCATCTCTACTCCAGGTTTTTGACTCATGGGTTTTACTCCTGCCTTGGCCAGCAGTGCTGTCTCAGCCCAGAGTGCTTCTCTATCAGCTCCTACACCTGGAGCTTCCCTTCTGAGAAGAGCACAAGAGATTCTGGCCACCAAGCCTCAGTCCACGCAAGGAGGAAACACTCAGAGAAGTCACCCAGACAGCACCACACAGAGGCAGCTTAAGTACAATCTATATTATCTCTATATTTTTATTTGTCATCATATTTGCTCATTTCTGCGGAGTATAACGTCACAAAGACCAAAATAGAGAGCGGCTTGTCGCTGAGCTCACATCAGTTAAACACAATAGGTACAAAACTAGGTGACTCTGTCTTATTTATCATACTTTTTTTTTTCAGTCATTTATATACAAAGAACTACTCTATATGGAAAAATAATAAACAAATCCCATGGGTATGTTACATAGTAAACAAAAAAGGAAGGAAGGAAGGAGAGCGGAAGCAGGTGAGGGAGAGCAGCTCCAAGGGTCTACTCCTGGAACTGGCACATTTCCTGGGTCCTGGGCTACCTTGAGCAGACCAACAAGACCATGGATGCCTTGGCCTTTTTGGTCTCAAGCTCTGGATCTCATATTTGTTCCTCCAACACAAAGTGGCTTCAGAGCCAGTGCTTGCTCTGGCACTTGCCGGACACAAGGAAGAGCAGGAAGCTCAGTGATGGATGATTTTGTGTGGTGTTAAAAAACATATATATATATTTATAAAATTATAAAGTAGGGCAGCTGGGTACTAGCTCACCAGGCTCCTCTGAAGGCAGCTGGTTCAAAAGAATTATACTTGAAACCATTACACACAGGATGCTTTAAGAATATCCAGATCCTCTGCACAGTGCATATATATATATATATACACACACACACACATATATATATATATATGTATGTATGCAGGAGACATTTCAAAATAAGTTCTAAGACATGCTTCTCTAAGCCTGGACCACCTCCATGCTCAATGGGGCAATCACACAGATTCCAGCCACCCAAATGCAACAAAGATTGGGGGCAGTCACCAAGTGATACTGGGACATCAAGGCCTGCAAATGCAAAAAAAGGGGAGTATGGGATCACGTCTCATGTCCCACTTTCCTAAGTGAGAGAGAGTAACATCAGTATCTCACATTAAAGGAATATTAATCAAAACCATAGAAAACAGAAGCAAAGTCTGTTCAACCTTCAGCCCTGCTTTCCAGCAGCTTATGCATGAGGAAATTTTACACCAAGCCCACACAAAGCCTGGCAGAATGTGTTTGCATGTCTAATGAAGCAGTCACAAACTTAGGAAAATTAATAACCAACAGCATGGCATTGCAGGATGTGTGTGAATGGGGAAATCCAGCAGAGAGAAGCTGCTGGATCCACTGACCCTCCCTCCAGCTCCCTCAACAGTACTGCTGCTCTCACCTGCTTCGCTATCTCCCAGAAACAGGAGGAGGCACTATCCTTAAACTTTTCCCTATCTAATGCTCACAGCAGGGAGCAAACCTGCCTCTCTCCAAGCCTTTTTGCCCAACTTGGGCAGAGGTGCTGAATAAATGAGGTGCTCTTCACTCACTGTTGCTTCTGAGACACTCAATGAACAAGCAAATGGATCAAGAAACAAATGGAAAGGTAAATTCCAGGCGGCAAACCAGACTCCAGTTCTCCTGGCAGGACAGCAAGGAGCAATCCAGAATCACCCAGGTCTGCTCTTGACAGGGGAGGCATAAAGCAGGAGAGGAACAGAGAAACTACAGCTGAACATAGCAGCTTGCTCCAGTCTCTCAATTTTGCTTCCTGCTTGCAGGTAGGAGCATCTGAGCTGTAGCACTTGAGTGTGCTGCCTACTTTTCTCCTAGAAAATTTTAAGCAAGCAAGAGGCATTTCATGGTCCCTGGATAGATCTACAGAGGGATCACTTTTGTTTTGGCTCCACTAAGTACTCATGGGTTCATCCAAAACCCAACAGAAGCAAGGGGAAGCTTCTCCCACTTTCATGGACGCTGGTTCCACCCTTGATAGCACTGCAGGTACAGCAGAGCCTGTGAAATGTGCAGCAGCAGCAGCAGCAATTGCTGCCTGAGAAAATAAAAGAGACAAATTTGACCAGCCAGGTCATGTCAGGTTTCAAGTCTGCTCCAGTCTGCCCCAGAACAGCTACAGAGATAAAAAACAAAGGAGTGTGCAACGTTCCTTCCTGAATATTCCAGCCTAAGGGTAAAACTCCTGTAGCTCAGGGGAAGTCAGTGATGATGAGCACGGGAAGAGCTACCTGTGAGAGACCAGGACCTGCTCTGGCACCTACCTCTAACAGGGGCAGATGTGATACTGGGGGACAGGAAACAAGAAGAAAGACTGATTTTGAGTTTACATATCTTCCCTTCCCAAAGAGGGGTGAGGAGCCAGAGCTCTACAAACTTCCACCATCTACCATAGCCAGTCCTCAGTCTTGTTAGCAGGAGAAAGATGCTCCAGGGAAGCTTCCTGCCACAGGAACAGAAGGGAGATGGGAAGCTTGGACACCTGGTGATTAAAAAACTCCACCCTTGTGAAAATATAATTCCGTCCCCACTGAGCTTCAACAAGCTTTTATAGCAACTTGAGATGCAGGGATCCCAGGAACACACAGAAAGCTCTGTCCTTTTCCCCTTCGCTCCCTCAATGACTCCAGGACCCACAACCAGGTGCTCAGGAGGGTAGGGACAGATGTTCCTTACTTAGCACTCAGGGCAATGGCTATTTAGAAAGACCAGTCTCTGGTGTGGTCCTCAGGAATGCTTATGGCTGCATCCCCATCCTATTTCCCAAGGATCACAGAGATGTTAGTACCAGGGAGCTGGAGAGAAAACTGTGCCTAAATCAACCATTCAGGAAAAGAAATAGAAAGCAGTCAGGTCGTCCTGTTAGAAAAAAACCAAGAACATTTTTGGCTACAACTCTAGGCTCCAGTCAGTCACACTCCACACCAAGCTGGGCAGGTGTGGGAAGCCAGAGCCCCAAACCCTGGAGCTTTTCTTGAATCAATTCAGTTTGATTGCTGCCATAAGGAATGGGCTCGAGCATGGAGTCCTGGCCATTCTGCCACCTCCACATTGCTCGTTGTGTCCGTACCCACAAAAGCTAATGGGAAGTGCTCACTTCTGCAATCTTTACTCTCTAGGAAGTGATATGACTTGTGTGTTTCTGCATTAATAAATTATTTAAAAAAAAAACAAAAAAAAAGAAGGAACACGACAGCCTGTGCTGGCAGTTTCCCCTCCTAGAATTCATCATCAGAGCTCAGCAAGAGGGTCTTCTCGTTGTCACGGGC
Source organism: Passer domesticus (assembly GCF_036417665.1). Classification (NCBI taxonomy): domain Eukaryota; kingdom Metazoa; phylum Chordata; class Aves; order Passeriformes; family Passeridae; genus Passer; species Passer domesticus. Next base: position 48,871,343 of record NC_087478.1, on the reverse strand, counting down.
CCCGGAGCAGCTGTGGGAGCGCGAGATCACGTGGCTGCCGTTGCGCCAGGGCGGCCCGTGCTCCAGCGTCGACTGCTGCGTGTACTGCTGGTAGGCTGGAGAGAAGTTGTGGATCGCATCTTGGACAATGTCATGGGGATTCATGGTCTCCTTGAGGCTGCTGGAGATGCTCTTCATGGGAGCACAGCGACCTGTTTGGGTAAGGCAGGAAGGGACAAGTAAAGAACACTGCTGCCTGCCCCACAGCCCTTAATACGAAGAACAGGGAACATGCAGTCCTAGATCCTGCACAAGATGGGTTACAGACTTCCTTAAGCAACTGCTGAGGAAATGCCACACAAATAGTGTTCAGTTTTACCAGTGGTGCTTCTAAACCCAGACACTGTGAGCCAAGTGAATCCACCACAGCACCAAATGGGGGACATACCATGAGAATGGATACACCCACAGAGACATCCTCCACTACACACTATTGGTGCTGGCCTAGGTGTGCAATGAATACAGTCAGGTGCTCCTCTAAACACTTTCAGAAGACAAAAACTAAGTAAATTCTAAAATATAGGAGAAATGGCATTTGCCATGCCACTCACTGGAAATTAAGACTGCAAGGTGGTATCAAAATGCCCATGGGAAAGAGATCATACGAGTAAAAAGCAGCACAAAGTAAGGAAAGGAGGGAAACAGGCAGTACTAGAGGCAGAACTACTCCATGTGTCATGGTGATACCATGAAGAAAGCAGCAGATGGAGAATGTACCACCCCAGTGCTAAGCACAGAGGGAAGTGGTGTCTCCTAGGAGCTGCCATGTCTCATGGCCTCTAGGTTCCATTTCCAGTGTGGGCTTCTGGGGATGAGCTTCTGCTCAGTTCTGGGGATGAGCCCCCTAGAGAACCAAAGTATGCTGATCATCTGTGGCAATCATAAAAGTGAAGGGAGGCTGGGGTGAGAGCAGCTCCTTTGAGAGCCACACAACTCTTCGGAGAGAGATTCCCAGAGCTCTGACACAAATGCTCTAAAGCTATGCATTAATGCACACACAGCTCTTTTACTACTTGTAATCCAGACAACCCTAAAGCAGCTGTGTGAGGCACTGGAGTCACAGACTTGCAAGGAAAGGGGAACAAGGGGCAGGGCAGGTTGTAGGCAGGCTGGGAATCAGGAGAGAACAGTATCCCAGCTAAAAACCCACTGAGACAAACACACAAAGCATGCTGCACCTACCGTATGGCCCATATGATGGAACAGCTGCATCAGGGACCAGTGGCCAAAGCAAGGGAGAGATAAAAGGAAGAGGAGAGAAAGACAGAGACAGAGAAAGAGGAAATAACAAGAACTGAACAAGGCCCACCGCAGAAACATTCTGACCTGCAGTTTACCCTTTCATCACCCATAGATCTCGTCTCCCCCCACTGCACCCACTGTTCTTCCAAAACCTCTGGGGCTGGCTGGGATGGAAGGGTCACCTACATTGACACTGCCCAAGGGTTGCTGTGTTCCAGCACCTCAGCACAGATCTCCCCCAGAAGGAAGGAATCCCTTTATTTGGAAAACACGGCATAGACTAGGCACAAAACCCCCTTTTCCCAGAGATAGCATCCATCTTCCTCTTCCCCAGAATAAGAATCTTCCTTATAGCAGCCCAGCCCTCACAAAGTCATTACAGGAAGATCCTCCTCCTCCGTGACAAACATATTGCCAAAGCACAGCCTCATCTTCCCAAGCCAGATTCAAAACAGAGCCTGTTTTAGGCCCGGTCCCTGCTGCCTTCAGTCTGTTGCACAATCTGGAGCAATGGAGTTCCCCTTTGGGGAGACAGGAAGAAGGACAAACCCATTCTACCGAAACAATGCAACATCTTACAGCCCTCAGGTCTGCAACAAGTTGTCGTGGGTGGCATACTGGGGAACTGAAAAGGGAACAGTGCAATTCAGGCAAGGTTTCTGCCCTGGAGAGCTGTTGCACAATAAATCTGTTCAGACACCACACAGGAGGGGATGTGGCGTTTTCCAAGATATCAGGTTGGGAGTCATATCAATGTGCTGGCTGCCTGAGGGACCAGTCTCCACCCAGTCTCACTACCAAAGAGAAAAGCCATGTGCACTGGCATGCTTCCTACCTTGGGCATCAATTCTCTTGTCCACATACACCTTGTAAGTGAAGGCGTGGCGCAGGGCAATGGCTGCAAAGAACATCTCCACACAAATGATGAAGTCTTGATAGCCAGCAGCCACTGTGCCTTCACCCACAGACACATTAGCAGAGTGGATTTTGGGGATGGCACCACACTTTTCCAAGATGGCCAACAGCATCCCTAAACAAAGTAATAAGTTCATGTAAATGTGCAGAAAACATGGTCACACAGTAACTGCAAAGAATGGAAATAGCTGTTTGTGCTCTATGTCCTAGACACAAGCCCACTCACCACAGGAGCTACAGAGTGGGCGACAAACACACACCTATGGTCACTTGTACAACAGAGAAAGGAAGAATAAAATGAGACAAATACATTTAGGCAAAGAATGTTCAAACACTGATCCTCTTCTATCCTCAACTGACACACTAACTGCTGTAGGACTTGATTAAGTCTAAAAGGGTAAGAGGAGTCAGATATTTCTGTAAGCAATCCTGTGATCTCAGTGTTGTCCCAAAATAGGTTCTTTCACACAGTGTGCAAGAGGCCAATTCACACAAAGAGTCAAGGTATTTGGCTTATTTACAGTTCTGCATAGAAAGGGGTGCTGGCTGGCAAATCCACAGAGCCAGCATGATGACTACCAAAGCTTTTTCCTACTTATACATTTTACCAAACAAAGCCACTTATGTTCCTTGGCTAAAAATTACCTAATTCTCTTTTTAATTAGTATTCTGTCTTCCATTGATTAACGAACCTCTCCCTGCTCATGCTAATTAGTCTGCATGCTCAGTCTCACTCGGTGGTTTCTTGGGTCAGTGGCCATGATCTCCCCTGCCAGAATTACCTTTTCCTCCATTGCAGCTGATCCAGCACACTTGCTGAGCTGCCTTTATTCGTTTCTTCCTTACCTTGGTGGCTCTGCCAAATGTCTTTGTGGCTTGTAAATTCTGTATTTTTCGTGTCCACTATCTGTAGCACATCCACCTTCCCAAGCTTTGGTAACCTCCCCTGAGGTCACTGAAGAACGTTGATCCCTAAACCCTAACAAGGCAGTTCTACTGTCAAATAATTTGTCTTTCTAACACCTGAACATCACTCGGAGCTTGTTTGTTAGCTCCTGTTTCACAGATTAAACCTCTTTTCTTGTTGATCAGAGTTGAAAGCATACAAAGATCAAACACCAAACAACATCCTCTCTCAAGAAAATTTTGACATATTCCACATTTTGCACATCAGCTTTTGCACTAGCTAGAACAAAAACTGAAGTAACAGAACTTTTCATATAAGCACATTAGTGGTTTTGACATACCACTGTAAGAAAGAAGTTTCTCCCTGTCCACAGCTCAGTGGCTGAAGAATTTCAGAGAAGACAAAGTGTGTGACCAGATGCCTCAAGATGATAAACCAGACAGCTTATTAGTTTGTCTGTAAACAGGGAGGATGGGCTATACTCGACAGCCTGAATTCCACCTAAGTTCCTACTCAATTAGTCTTTGAAGTGCAACTCAGTAAACCTAAGTAGGGCATTGAACAGGGAAATGCTTAGAGCCAATTAGTCAGAAGCACTAAGCCTAGGTGGAATTTCAACTTTCCGACTGTGCCTCTACTTCATGTGTATGAATTCTGAGTGTCCTCCTCCCAGCAGAGTTCTGTGGCAGTACACACTGCATCCACCCAGCTTGCTCCTTCACATACACCACAGACATACCATTAAAATTTTATTTATAGAGCACTAAAAAAAGCACTAAAACTTTTTAGATGTGTCACTTTAATCAATAAAATGGCAGCATGCAGACAAAATGTTGGCAGCTTGTGCTTTATGATTATTTCAGGAATGCAGAGAACTCTTCACCCTATCAGCTGATTTTGCCAAATACATGTTCTTGTACACACACACAGGGATAATGATTCAGAAGCATATAAACAAAAATTAAACCGAGCAAAACAGCTTTCCCAGAGAAAAACAATGAATGACTATAAACCAAATGGAATACAGAATGACATTTTGTCTATTAATCAACATCTGCTCTATCAACTCTTGTGTCTGAGCCCCTGCAGAGAGCTCTTTGTGCCTATCAAGGGAAGGGAACAGCAGCTCACCTTGCCAGAAGGACAGGAAGATGACAGACTTCACCATGAAGAACTTGAGGACTGGGCTATAGGGACTGAGCAGCTCACGTGTGGCGAAGTAGAAAAGGAAGAGGGCATACAGTGCCAGGCTGACAGAGATGTTGTAGATGATCGTCACATAGAGGTAGCCACTAGTTACACTGAAAAGAGAAGATACATATGAATGCCTGAAACTTCAGCGTGTTTTCCCCTTGCCACTGCCAATGGAAAGCTCCAGGAGTCCATTTCCTTCCTGCTTCTCTGTCCCATTCCCACCCTCAAACCAAGGTAAAATAAACATGAAACTAAGAGGGCTACCTCTGCCTTCTTTTCTCATGCACATCAACCCGTGTACTCCCATCTTTTCCCAGCACACACACAGACAATAAGCAAAGCCAGGCAGAGAAAGGGCAGACAAATCTTGCATGCTAAATAAATAAACTTACTCAAAGTCACCATCCTGGTACTTGCCGAAGGCCTGAAGGATGACTGTGCTGATGGCCATGAGGGGCTTCACCACACAGAACTGCAGGGTAGCCTACAGGAATGAGAGGGGAGGAATGAGAAGGCAGGTGCTGCCAGAGGACAAGCTGCCAACAGCATCACAATGGAGTGTCCACTGGGACCACTCAGCAAGGCAACACAATCCAGCCCCAACAAGATGTCTGATCCTGCCACTTCCTAATTTATTGTACTTGGGGACTGCAGCACCCACAAGGAGATGAAGGAGTTTCAGAAGATGTACATGTGCTATCTACTTGTCCAGAATGGGAAGAAAAACCTCTCTGTAGGGTTGTTCCTAGAAGCTGCTCAGCCCCACTCTTCCAGAGCTACTTTTCAAGGGCTGTGCTGCAGCACATTTATGCACTTAACAGTATGAAAACTGAAAAATCTCACATTGTGCTATGGCAGACACAGCAAGTTTAAGAGAGACATACTGGGGAAGGAAAGCAAACCCCAGTCCACAGCTGTCACAAAGTTAGGCAAAAAGTCCCCTGGATTACAGGGGAACCCCACTGCTAGAGGAGGAAGAACTTTTGACAACCACCACAATATTCAGACATTTTGTAAACACAGCAATGTGTGTTGCCACACACAAGTTAAGAGCTATTCTGTTGTCATCCACATGACCTTTACTGAATCTCCCCAAAGATTCCGTGGCACTTGGGATCAGCTCTATCCATTCTGCCCATATAAACTACTGCTCCTATTGGGACTGAGTGTTCTCTCAAAGCCACCACATTCCTCAACTTTCTGCAGATGTTGAACTTCAAAGTCCTAGAAAAAGGAAACACTTATGGTCCTAAAAATGTCTCCCTGAAGAGATGTGACGTGTGTCTCCCTGAAGAGGCTGGAAGAGCCTGGGTAGGTGCTGACCCATGTGCATGTGGGGAGGGCTATGTATGGAAAGAAGGTAAAACCAAACAGTAATAATTGCTTTGGATACGATGCAATTTGTTAGTGGTCATAAGACTTCAAGGAGATTAAAAACCCCAGCACATGCCAGTTAGTGAGTCACTTTAAATATGTGAACTGGAAAAGGTCAAGCTAATTGGTAAACAACTCCATCCTCTGAGCTTCCCCTCCTTCCGATCTGGGGACATTTTAACCATTTCCCTGCAATCCAAACCACTACGTACTATTTTTAGCTGCTTCCCTAGAAGCTGCTGCAGCATATGGGAAGCACAATGGATGGTGTGTGACCCATGTATGAGGGTCATCAGACAGAGGCCCAGCAAAGAATCTTGATCAAGACATCTTTAAGGAAAAGAGCTGTTTATATTTCACACCACAGACAGCAGCACACCACCACACTGCTGGAGGTCCACAGGCAACACAGGCAGACTGACAGACCACCTGCCTGAGAAAAGTTGGGGGAGAACAGTGTGAAGGTGGTAAGAAAAACATTTTATAACACACAGGTTCCTTCAGGATGAAAGGGACCAGAAAGAGCAGAAAATGGGCAGGTGGTGATGGGAGGTAACAGAAGTGCTGGAGATACTAAGAACAGGGCTAAAAAGGGCAAAGTGTTCCTTTCAGCACACTCCTCTTCCTGATCGTCATCATGGTGGATACTGCACAGGTCAGCACTGGAATTTTTTCTGTTGCCCTTTTGCACCAGCCTTCCCAGGAATTTACCTTGAAAGGTCTTCCCCAAAAATCCTGAAAGTCTAGAAGTACCAGAAAGTGAACCTCGGCATCAACAATTTCTCATCAAGACAATATTTAAGTTCAAGCCAAGAAGGATGGAACTATTTAAGCATCTCTTTGCAATACACCTCCTTCACAACCTCCACAGCAGACTTAGCAGTTAGCAAAGGGTAGGCATAAACAGAAAAATTGCTGCCAGATATCAGCAAAAGGAAAGTAAAATATCTACCAAAAAAAATGAGCTGGGATTTGTGGAGGCCAGCAGAAAAAACACACCTTCCCCACACCCCAAGGTGTGCTTCTAGTCTTCACTGTTGTGAACAAACTTTCCAAACACAGACATGTGCAACCCAGGTGGTGACAACTGCAAGAGGCTGTGGGACATGAGAAGCAAGAAGTCTAAGGGAAATTATTTCACCAGCATTCATTCACTTTCATGGGTGCTACATCTGCTTACAATATATTTAAAAGGTAAAAAATAACATTAGGAGAAATAAGAATAGGTAATGCAGTGAATTGACCAAAGGGTGCCCAGATGAAACCCATGAGAAACAGCTGAAACAACATATTGGGTTCAGACTAGAAAAGTATGAGGCAAGGAAACAGAAAAGCTGCAAGGATGAAATATGGGGCAGACAAAGAGAAAAGACGTGGTCCTTTGAAAATGGCCACTTGTGCAGCACAGCTTAACACTGGATATTACCATGAGGCTGCACTGTACTTTTAATGTTCCTGCATATTGCTAAAACACAGAAGATGGGCCATGATGTTCAGGAGAAGCCAAGGCAGATATCTAGACCAGCTGACTGAAATTACAATGACCTGTGAGCCCTTTCAAAGAACCAGACCTGCTTCACACTGGCTCCATAGAAACCTCCTGTGTCCATTTCAGCAAGTGAGCAAAGCCTTGAAATTCACCTGCTGTTCCATGGCAGGCAGAGGTGGCTGACCTGCAGTGAGCAGACAAGGGCTGCACAGAGGTTTAGGCCTCCCCCATTCAGCTGCCCTCAACGTGCCCAGTTCAGCACAGACAGACACACATGGTGAGCAATACTCGGTTCCTCCTACAAACCAATGTGTCATGCTTAACCTCCACCCCTCCTCAGCTCCAAACCACAGCAGCAGCACTGGGAATTCAGGAGGCTCTTACACAACTGTGGGGTGTCTGCGACACAACACAGACAGCAATTTCTTGGAGCTGGGACCTCTGTAATCCAAAAAGGAAAAGAGTTTCTTCCTAGGATTAACAACAGTTCCAGGAGATAACTCGTGTCTTAAATAAGGCCTTCCTGATGTGGGGTTGAGAAGAATATGAAGAATATGTTAAAATCATTCTTAGCATATTTTAATCATTCTTAACACCAAACCAACCCTGCAACAGCTTCTCTTCTCAGCAGTCTGCAGGCCTCTCAAAATACTATTAGAGCCTCCCCCTGCAAAGATCTCAGAAATTCAGCAGCAAAAAGCACCATTGCCACCCCCACACCCTTAATTTCTGCAGAATGTCCCAGCCCATACCTGTTTGCAGAATCTCAGGAATCCAATTGAATATGTCTTTCCCCACAGGCAGCAAGTCCCATACACACAGCTGGACCTGAAAGAGCCAACACAAGATGACAGAGTTCACAAGCAAAATTTGGGCAAGAGTGCAAGATTCCTACTCTCTTCATCTTCCTCTCTGTAGCAAAGTTGCAGGACTGGTGCTTTCTCCAACAGTGACTGCAGTTATGGCCATGCCCTCTTCTAGAGACGTGTCTAAAACAACATCCTGACTATACACTGCAATTTTTTTTCCAGTCACTGAATAGCATGGGGAGAAATATAGATCCTAGAGGAGACACACACAATCAACTGAAGACAGAAAAGATTTAAAGGAAGAGAAGGGAGTAAGAAAATAAACAAATGAACAGGCAGGTGTCCAGAAAAACTGTGAATCAGTCCAGCTTGCCTAAGAGGATGTGATCAGCCTGATCTGTCTCAGAGCAAGGTACTGGTAAATCATCATCACCATCCTACTGCCCAGCTCCAGCAGACATTTGCCACCTGACACAGTTTTTCAGGACAGGGATAGAGAAATAGTAGATGGGCACAGAAGGAGGACAGCGTCATGCTGTAAGCACAATAATACTCACTCAATTGGTTTCCCTCTGATCTCAGACATGATGGAGCTCTCCCCTCCCAAGTACTCATAGCAGAGGCTGAGAAAGTTGTATATTACAAAGGCTGCAAAGACATCAATCACAGTAAAATGACAACCAACTTCAAAACAGGTGCAAGGACCAAAAGTACAGGCAATAGACCAAACATTAGCAGGGACTGCTTATGCAGCACCTTTCTCTTCAAAGCACTCCAGATTTTCACTGCATTTATCATCCTACCTCAGCACTCACAAGACTATCTGAATGGGACTTTGGCCAAGGTCCCAGGCCACTTCCATGACTCATGCCAAAAGGGTCACAAAACCATTTAAAACTGTGGTCAGTCTCTGTTTTATTTGGCATCTGTAAGATGCCACTTTACAGGGCTCCTGTGCATTGTTCCAGGACATTACACTAGTACTAAATAATCTGGAAAAGGTATCTCTGATTCATCAGCCATTTGTTATCTCCTGTATTTAACCTTTTAGCTGATGAACAAAGTTTGTCTGTGCCAGGTAACCAGACTATAGACATAAGAGTTGGAGAAACAGAGAGTTTATAACAATCAGTGAAACTCTATTTTCATGTCCTGTGGGGACTTTTGCAAAACAGACTTTGTGCTTCATGTTCTCAAAAAGATGAAATTTCTTATGTGTTGAATAAACTCCTTAGGCTCTTTTCCACCTTCCCCAGAAACCTGTTACAGACTGACCACTAACACTCTGCTCCATTTCAGTTCCCCATAACTACAGATGTATCTCCTTTTCATGGGATCCAAACTCACCTAAATGTGCATGAAGTGAGCTTGTATACACCCTGTCTGCCACTCTCTTGACTTGTTATAATTGCTGTTGGACCCTCGAAGTTGTGAGATTTTTTAGGGCAAGGACTGTACTTCTGCATTTGACATAGACAGCCCTGAGGCAAAATGACAGACCAGATGACCCTTCTTTGTGTCTGGGCATTCCCTGGAATGACAACACCCAAATCCTTCTTTTTGCCCCAAATAACTGGGATAGAAACAGTAATCTCAAGGAACTTTAAAATAAGAACAGAAACTTAATAATGTACAACACTGAGAAGCTGATCTCCCCAAGCAGCCAGTTATTAGACCTGAGGTCAATTTTTCCACATGAATGATCTTCCAAAGTCAGACAAATTCTTCTATAAACATCTAAACTATGCCCTGGCAAAGAGATACCCCACAGTCCCCAAAACACTTACAGTCTCAAAACACTGTGCTTATGGCTTGTAGACATGTCTAGCTGGCAAGACTGCTATGGCATATAAAAGCCAGTGGTATACATGCTTCTATGTATGTAATTGGGATATTGTTATTCTATCTGTAATCCTTATTATTGAACAAAGTTCACACAGTAATAATTTTGCCAAAGCTTTAATTAGGACAGAAAACACCAACCACAGAAAACTTATTTAAATAACTGTGGTAACCCCTTTTGCCTTCAATTTTCCTGCAACTTAGCTGACAGCACCCAGAGGAAGAAAAGCTGAGCTTTTCCTATTGTCCTCCAGTGACCCCTGCCCTCTGATGTGGTCATTACAATACCAGCTGCCCATTCCCCAACACTAGGGAAAAGATGACATCAGAAGAAGAAAACAAAACAAAACAAAAGGGAGAAATATCTGCCCATTCACCCCCAAAAGAAGTGCTAGCTAGCAAAGCTCATCACACCAGCAAAGAACTCTTCTCCCATTCTCATCCACATCCACCAGATGGTATTCATGATATCAGCATCAAAAAAACCCCAAAGAAACCCTACTTGTGTCAGTGGTTCTGACACCCTGGTTGGTACAGAAGCAGTGACATGAAAGAGTAAAACCAGAACAGACTCCTAATATACACTACAAAATACAGTCCACAAATGGCTTAAGACAGCTTTCAAAATTTATTAGTAGGGTCTTCCTTCAGTCCCTAATAGCCCACTTTGCAATGTAAAACCTTTCAAAAAATAAAGAAGGTGGATGGCAAGAGACAAAAAGGCTGTTTTGAAGCAATCCCCAGAAAAAGTGAGGGAGAGAACCTGCTTTCCAAAGGTGTCTTCATCTCCACTTGTAGTTTTCTCACACAAGCCAACATGCAGATGTGAACACTGGAGCACAGGCAGCCTCCTGAGCAGATGCTCAAATGCTTGCAGACTCCCAGGGCAAGAGGGGCAGAGGGATAGAGGCTGTTGCTAGGAGAGCAGCAGGCTTCCTGCTAGACCTATACACACGCACAGGGCGGGGAAAGGAAAATCCCAGGCCCCAAACAAAGATGCTTTCTTGCATCGTGTGCGTGCATTTGCCATCTGCTGCTGCATCCAGAGCATTGTTGTGGATGTGAAGGAAGGCCTGCTGCTCTCTTCAGCTGATTGACTTGCTCACATGGCCAGGGGCAACTCTCCGCAATGCAGATCTCACCAAAACAACTGCACCAATGATTTAGGATTTAATGAGGGTATGGTGAGAAATTGTCCTCAAAAAGACACTGCTAGAGTGCAGTATCTTCTGCTGAGTGGGTAGAGGATTCTTACAGGATGAGACCAGGAGGGAAGTTACAGGAGCATTTACAGGAAAGTAGCCATTTTCCTCACATACACTGCTAGTGGTATTACATCACTACAGCAGATAACCAAAACCAAGCAGGTGCTCATCCTGAACATGGCACCCTCTCTTCTACAGGACTCCAAAGCACTTTACACCTCACCAGTCCCAGCACGTGGCCGCTGTGCTACCCTGTGCAAGCACACAAGTGGCCACAGAATGGGACAAGAAGAATACACTACTAACAAGCTGCACCAGGAACACAGGACAAAGCAGTGTCTGGCTGCTAAGTGCTGTTAGAAGAGACAGGAGCTAAGCAATACCTCACTTCCTAACACCCAGATACCATCAGATTTTTTGGCTTCACCAAAAGCTTTTATGTTCCTGAAGCAGAGGACCCCAGAAAACCATAAACTTAAGATTCTACAGAACCCTGGAGGGAAGACTTACGCTCAGAGGCCAGTGAGGGAGAGGGTCAAGTTGGACAGGGCTTTGAGCAATCTGATCTAGTGAAAGATGTCCCAACCCATGCCAGGGGTGCTGCACGAGATGATCTTCAAAGGTCCACCCTGAGACAAACCATCCTACCATTCTATGATTTTCAGTCACTAAGCAGCCATGGTCATCCCGTTAGGCACACCATTCAGTAGTAGGTGACAGCGATGCTCTCCACAGAAATGCTGTTCTCTCAGGGCAGAGACTTCCCACCCCCCATTTTCTGTCTGACCCCTCCTTACCTTCATAGCAGTCCCGCACTGTGCCAAAGTAAACATAGTACTGGTCATTGGTGAAGAACAGGAGACTGAGCCAGGAGTCAAAGGCATAAATGGGCACAATGAAGAGGATGCGAACGATGTAGCGCTGCTCGTTGGGGCAGCTGTAGCAGCGGAGGTGCATGTAGATCTGAGACAGAGAGGGGAGACCAGGATCAGCAGCATATGGAGCACAGAGGGCAAAGTACAGCTGGAGAGTCAACTGGGCCAGAAGAAACAAACTCAGTAATCACCTCTTGACTGCCTCCAGCAGCCTCAAGGTGATGAACATAAAAGACAACACAAATCGCTGTTATCATATGGCACTGATAGAGCAACCCTTGGTTTGCAGACAGGGGGAAGGAGAGGGAAGAGAAAATGGAGGCATTTCTGATCTAGTTTCTTATAGGGGATTGATTTATTTTTACATCACCTTGCCCACATTCTTTTTGTTCATACCTTTTTTCCAGTCATCAGTTCTACATTCCTGCTATCCTCTTTCAAGTACCTAAGATTCATAACACTGTTTTTCTCTGAAAAGGGAAGGTGTGCACACTTAAGCTCATGCTTGCTGTGAGCACTCACTCTTTTGGCTCTTTTGGATGCTTTTGAGACTTTCACCTGAAACAACCTAAGAGAGCCCTTCACAGCACATCCCAAAGCTGATAAGCCATGGCCCATCTGCTCAAAAGGTGTTATTCTGCCCATGGGTGACAGCACAGCCACAAAGGGCCAGCCACCAAGGGAGCACTGAGCTCATGCAGTGTGCTCAAAGGAACCACACAGTTTGTTCTGTCTGACTGCACACATGCCAATCCCTCTAAGTCACTGGCTGGGGGGAGCACAGCATCCCCACCCTTCCCACTCCCACCACTCACAGTTCCTTAGCCATCGTTAAATCCCACACCTATGATGCTTTTTTACTGAATGCCCACCTCCCCAAAAAGATATTGACCACAAGCACACCCTGAAGATGAGCACAACCCCTGCAATGCCCTAATAACACAGGCAGAGCCTCAGCATGATTTGTGGGTACGCTCTCTTGACCACGGAGTCAGGAGAGGCAGGGTTTCTGTACAGCAATTCTCACTGAGCTGCTGTCCCAGCTGCTGGAATTAGTAACAGCCAGCTGATTACAAATGTGCCTCACCAGAGACTGATTCTGCTGCCTGAAGAGGTACAAGCATTTGTTTGAAGCTTCACCCTGCATTTTGGGGTGCTGTGAGGACTCTCCAGAGACTGAAAAAATATACGCTCTCATCTTTCCACTGTAAGGGAGAGGGGCTTGTGCCTCCCCAGCTGTCTGTTGCTTGTTTCTCCCTGGTCAAAACCGACTGAAGGGCTCAAAAATACTTCTGTTTCCTCTTCTTAACCCATGAGGAGCTCACAAAAAGCTCATTTCCTGAGGAGAACAGGTTGAAAATAAGCTAACAAACCTCAGAGATATTTTTGCCTCGCGACAATCCCAGTGACACATCTCATCCAGCACAGAGACAGCTGACACCAGAGTTCAGATGACTCCAAGCTTTGCCCTTGGGATGTCAGAAGAGCCCAGTGATCCGTGTGCCTAGGAGAGCACAGGAACTGCTGCCGTGCAAGAGGACAACAGCGTGTTTCAATCAACAGTGTCTCTGTCTCTCACTGACCTCCATGGGTTTCTTCAGAGAAGGCCATTAATGCCTCACTGTGCAATGTTATACTGCAGAGGAAAATTTCTTCCTACCCTCAGCGGGTGATCAATTTGACAGGAGGATCCATGGCACTTGTAATTGTTACCCAAGCTGGTGAAACTGCAGGTGCTGCTCTTATTCATCTGTGACTAATCCATTTTTTACCTTCACTAGCCCCTGTACTCCATCAATAGGCTGTACTTTTCTACATTCTAGTCATCACTCTGGAATCCACAATCCAACAGGTATAAAAACATGGGTTGATAAATAACAGGGCTTGTGTTTCCCCACTGTATTTTTCAGTTCACATGACAACTGCATGAAAGAGAGGTACAGAACAGGATGCAGGGTTTGACTTATTCAGGCTCCCAGGACACCTGCCCCAGAGAGAGGGGAGGGGGAAAAATTAAAATGAAACATTTCCTGCTACTCCTTTCCGCAGCAGAGTTCAGCCTGTGGAATCCACTGGCAAAGGAGATCAAAGGAAGAATGTCAAACAACAGGTGACTAGAATCTTTCAGCCAACAGCTGACACAATAAAAAAAAATGACAATATTCAGCTAAAGAACTGTGAAAGGATGACCTGAGATAACACACCTTTCTGAAAACCTCCAAAGGATGGCCAAATGTTTTACACCTGCTAGTTTTAAAGAGTGTGCTTCCTCTCCATTCACACTATGGAAATGGTCTGTTCTTCATGTGGGGAAAAGGAAAGGATGAGAAGTACAAGTGACAGGGCTTTACCTGATGGCAGGTGATGAGCAAAGCTGTCCATACAAAGAAACCTGAGATAGCCTGAGCAGCAGTGGTCATGAGGAATATTGGCTGCTCCACAGCCGTGGGGCTGCCATCCTCTGGCATCCAGGAGAAGTTAGGAGCCACAGCTGGAGTGGTGGCAGTTGACCCCAATCTGGGGGCTGCAGTGACATCAGTCATCATAATCATGGTGCCTTTTGGTGTGAGGTTCCAGTTGGGATTGCTAAAGAGCTGCCCACGAGCCAAGACCTGTCAGGGAAGAGAACCACAAAGCAATTGAACCCGGCTGAAAGGAGTCAGGAATGTAACAGAACTTTGCATCCCTCACATGCCTTCCACCAGGCTGCTCACATGCTTTGTGAACAGGACCTGGGTAAGTGTGCCACTGCCACCCTTCGTGACATAACAGATCACATGGTACTCAGGAACCTCTGACAGCCCCCCAGAGATCATGAAATTTGGCCACTGTCATCATCACCACCCTTCTGCAATAAAAATATATAAGATGAATACAGAGATCACAGACTCACAGAATGGTTTGGGTTGGAAAGGATCTTAAAGATCATAATTTAGTTCCAAGCCCTGTGCTATAGGCCAGGGACTCCTTCCACCAGACCAGGCTGCTCAGAGCTCCAACAAACCTGTCCCTGAACACTTTGGAGGGTGGAGCATCCCTAAGTCCTCTGGGCAACCTGTGCCATTATCTCACCTCTCTCACAGCAAAGAATTTCTTCCCAATATCTAATTTAGCCTACTCTTAGTTTAAAGCCATTTCCCTTAGTCCTATCACTACAAACCCTTGTAAAAAGATCAGAAGGAGTATCTAAACCATCCCTGCTGGAAGATGAGGCACACTTAAGTTAGCATCTCTATTTTCTGTAAGAGTATAGGCTATTCTGCTGTGTCTTACTGTCATGGTTAGCCTGCCAAGCAGCAACAAGAACATGTGCCACAGTGTCCCTGTGCAGGAAGGGGGCAGGGGGAAGAATATTCTAATTCCTCCAGCAAGCAATGCCCACCTCTCCTACAGCCATGCTGAAAACCACACTCAGACTAAAGCATTCTCATTGAAGGATATGCACTGAAAGCTCTTCTCACTTTGAGAGTGTGAACAGCATGAAAATCATGCTTTTACCGAAATTTGTACGGCATGGTACATTTAGCCAGCCTGTTATTAATATTACTAACTTTAGGTTGCTTTCTACCTGATGTGAATTTAACCTGATTGGCTTTTAAAAGCCAGCTGACACATAAAAACACATACAGAACACAAGAATATGCAAGATTTCAAAACAGGATAACCTTTGGCCATTTCCTGGCTAAAAAGCCATCTTCTTTCAATGGAACAAATTCTTCAAGGTCTAAGATCTAAAGTAGCTATTATTTTCAATTTGGTCATAAGCAGGCTCTAGTGTGACCTCTGGATTGTAGGAAGATAATCCACTTAAACCAAGATCACAAGCAGGCAGCCATTGGTTCTATCCATCAGAAGAGCTGCTTCTGATGTGCCTATCAAAGGGAACAGCATAATATTGCCTCCTTCTGATAACCTCCTAATATTTTTTCAGAAGAGCACTTCTATAAAAGCTCAAGTCATTGCTCCTACACAGGCCTGTATGATCAGTGGATGGAAAGGGCTTTGGAAAGGCCAATGATCCATTGCCAGAGCTTACAGCTGCACCAGGGAAGGACACATCTGTCATCTACTGACAGGTTGTTACAGAACACAAAAGAGAATGTATGTTCACAGAGGAACTGCCCCAGCCCTGCTCCACCTGAAGCCACAGCACAAACTAGGGAACAGGTACTCAGTAAAAGCAGCAAGTCCTTTCCACATGCACACCAAGGACAAAAATGGCCCCTTTAGCACAGGCTTTTCCAAAACACACACTCGTATCAATGGTGTGCAGCAGTCTGACATTACCTTATGTCACACTCCACCTCCTTTCTGCTTTCTTCCGGGGGGGAAAAGTCCTGGGAAATACCCAGATTTGTTTAAGCATGTCTTACTATAGGTGGAGCTGCACAAGTGCTGTGCTTTAATTTACAAACTAATCTTCAAAGTTTTTTTTTGTTCTTTCCAATGGATCCCTGCTCTGAGTTACAGTTTTCCATAACTGCATGTACAGTGGGATAATTCCTCTCCAGTCCTGATCAGTACAGGAAATGTAACTTAAGTTTTGAGCTTCTAAGCATACACACAAACACACACACACATTTCATCATCTGTACTATATCTAAATATTTGCAGACATGGAGGATGGGTGGAGATGTCACAAGTTAGCAAGGCTATTACTGCTTTTAAAAGAAAGGGATTTCTACCCAAGTAACTTCTGAAGCAACTGAATATGCACAGTGCTGAGAGTGCTTCCAAAAAGCTCAAGAAGAGCACATCTAAAATGAAATCAGAGCAGATGCACCTGTGGTTAACCTAGCTCTAAATAAAGTCCTGCCAGCTGCAGTCCTGCACATCCCAGCACACTTTGGGAGCTATGCAAGACAGGAAACTGCTAAGCCCTTCCAAAAGTTCATGGGGGAGAGGATCCGTACAGCAGACCACAGGTGCCAGCAGAAACAGGACCTGGACCTCCACACTCCAGCTAATCAAACCACACCAGTAGCAGAGACCCAAATGCAGCAGCAGTAACATCAAGAGAACTGAGGATCTGAAAGGGAATTCTTCTGTTTCTCTGTACTCATTTAAAAATAAGTGAAAACGGCAAAAAGTGATCAACAAGCATTTTGTCATGACAAGGGTTATGTACTCATAAGCAAGGTCAGTCATAAATTGAAGTTGTGTATGTAATCTTAACACTGCCCCCTTGTGATTACACATCAACAGCCATTAATTACAGGATTGTGCATCATTCTTCACCTAATCCCCTTCAATTCACATAGTCATTGAAATTAATAACTTTTTCCACCATTGTGTTCTGAAAGAAAATACACAAACTCTCTTACAAAACAGGGTTTACATCTACCCAAACCCCAAACTACCTGACCCATGAGCACTCAGGACTGCCCTGGAGGACAGCATTTTATTTCCTTGACACCTTTTATTGGTTCTGTCCATCAGTTTGCAGTTCATTCTCCTTGCTAGTGAAACATGAAGGAATGCTGTACTCCAAAATCCACAAAAATAACATAAGCCTTCCGAATTATCCCTTCTAATCTCCTCAAGTCCCACACATCACAGCCACAGTGACAGGTATAAGTAGTGCACAAAGCTGTTATGAAATTCTACTGTATGCAAGAAGTTGAAGCTGTACGAACAATTCCAGTCTGCACTTAAGAAAAAGGCAGTAGCACAGATGACTGGAGCCTTAACCAGGAGAGTGGATTTCAGCTCATTCACTACCACCAGCTCAGTCTGCTAGCTCCTCTTCTGCCTTTTTAAAAAAAGCATTGTGAGGGTGGGCTGAGGCAACTTGTCTCAACAGGCCTTGCTTCCGAGATGCCTCTTCCCCGACAGGACACAAGCCCAGAAAAGCCCAGAAAAGGCAGTGCCTGGGAACATGTCACAACAAAAATACTGCCTTGATAAGCTACAGACCCAGTACCTTGGTATCAGCAACTTCCCTCTTACACTGTGAATGTGTTTTGACCCTTATCTCTTGGACACCCACCTCCATCTCAGCCCAAGCCAGCACCACAACACACCTTCCTGCTTGGTGTCATGCCTGGGTAAAAAGGTACTTTCCAAGAGCCATACAGCTATTCCCCATTCACCTCCATCACCTCCTGGCTGTGATCTCTTTGCTGGTGCTCTCCCAGCTGGCTGTATTTCTCTGTTGTTTCTTGTGCATTTTAAGCTCCCTGGGACAACCATCTTTTTGTTCTCTGTCCATACAGTTCCCAGCACTGCAAGGTACCAAACCACGAGGAAAGCGCTTGACATTACCATATGTCAAATTAGGGGCATTTGGAAACCCAAATTACCAATGCAATACAAACCAATCTAATGCAAAATACATTTTGAAGCATTTCTTACTCTTCTGCCATATCCTGTTTTCTCTTCCCATCTGTTTCATCATTGCTTTCAGTTCAAGGAATAGTAAAGTTCCTTGTACACTTATTCTCCCTCTCTGGAGAGCTCTCCTAAACATATCAAAGGAAAATATTTCAACACTTCTAAATTTCACTCTCAAAGCTTTCCCCATCTCCAAGTGACTACCTTGCTCCCCCCGGAGGTAACCTGCAACATAACAGAGACCCAGGAATAGCACCAAACTTTGGAAACTGGAAACAAGCACACATAAAAGTACATCTACATAAACACGCAGCACTTTTGGACACAGGTGAGGTGTATTCCAGGATGGCCACAAGAAATTTGGATCAGAGCTAGTATGATTCTTCTACATGGGTTACAGGTGTTTCTGGCAGTGCTGAGGTCTATACACAACCACCTCCCAACATGGAAGGCAGGGATCACACCCCCATCCCCTAGGAGCTGTCACCCGTTCCTGCCCAGATGCCATCACAAGTTATGTATGTTAGAGCAAGACAAGGCCTTGTGCTGGCAGGGCATTAGCTTAAACACCAAAGAAGTACCTCTTACACTTATCTAACACATCTTCTGAAAACACTTTAGGAGTACTGGGGGAACTCTCAATGCAAGGAAGGGAAAAGAAAACAAAATAAAGCCTGTGCTATTTCTATCAAGGTAACTATCCTGATAAAAACCCAGAGATGAAGAACACTGTTACAAATATTCTTGATAGAGAAGAAGCTGCAAATGGCATGGGGACCAGTTCTCTTAATAACACCACACAGATGTAAAGCAGCAGGGATGTGTCCACGTGGCCTGCATCCACAGAAAAAAACAGCACACTAATTCTCCTTCAGGAGTAGATTGCCAGTCCCATATCTTTTGGAAACAGAGATCTCCTGTCTCCAACATTAACATGGCAGCTTCTTGTGCTGAAAATAAGCTCCAAACAGAAAACAGACAGGATGTGGCAAAAGTGAAAACAAAAAACTTCATTTTTGGCTTGCATAAGAGCATGGAAAATGTTACCACTGAGGAGGAGCTATTTCTACATAAACAAACATAAATATGAAAACCTCACTTCTGGCACAACAAAAGTGGTGTAAGAGGAGGGAAGAAAGGTTCAGGCGTGGTCCTTAAGTTCCAGGGGGCACATCTGAATATTCAACCACAATCTAGTAAAGGAGGAGGTGTTTGCCTGCTCTGAGCAAGACCTACCCCCCAGTGCCAATAGGAAAAGAGCCCCAAACAGCAGGACTCGGAAGCTGTTCTCTCCCATCTGCAAACACAATCTGTGCTTTTAAAATAGATCATCTCATCCAAGGCTGAAAGTATTTAATTTCCAAACTGCTGAGTGAGCAAAGAATGATACCCAAAGCTATCCCATGAAAGAGCCTTAACAGCTAAGCCTCCTTCTGCTGTACAAGACACAAACCTAAAAAACACACACAGCCTGCCCGCAAGGTTCTCCTGGAGAGCTGAGACAAGACAATGTTCTCCCTTAAAGCCTGCTCCACACTTACATTGCTTTAAATATCCACCATACTGAACTTTGTTAAAATACCAGAAAAACATTTTCCATTCCCCTCAAATTCTTATTTCTTCAAGAGTTTCTCCATTAAATTATCTTTATCCTGGATCCAAAAAGGCCAGCAGAAAAGTGCCATGTAGTAGATAAAATCAGAGCCTGAACTTTCTGCATTTATTAGGACATAAGCAGGAGTTCTATATTAGTGAAAGCAGCAGCTAAATGTTTTTTTAACAATGTTCCCTAGACTTATAAGGAATACAAAATCACAGGACAAAATGGTTCAATGTTTATTTTAGACCATCTTAATTATAACAATGCCTGAAATTGCCGACCAAGACCAGCTCTTTTTATTAGGCTAGATATATATAATAATTAATTAATCTAAGATGTTTTCAACACCCAAAGGAATGGCATCACCAGCTGAAATGGCAAAAGAGAGGAAAAGGAGCAGGTAGATAGGACAAAACAGCACTACACAGTAAGAGAGTCACTGGCACAGCTGAAATCAGTGATAGCAATCCAAGAAAAATCAAATGCTTTTACATTTATTACTTCTTAAATTGCTTTTGCTCTCTGGGGTGGCATCTAGTTTACTTAGCTATGAGACATGAAAAGGTCCCAACAGTGCATTTTTAAGCTTTCCAGCAGCACTCCCAAAACAATCGGAGTTAAGTATGTGACCTGGCACGCAATTTTAACTAGTACAATTTATTTACATTTTACTGCTCATGCTGGGCAAAGCTTTCTTAACTTCAAGTTGGTAAAAGTCACCCCACAATACACACCTGACACACAGGCACACATGGGTAACTCTGAACACACATGAGCAATGCTGTGCCCAGTCACAAGACAGGCACTCACCAGACTCACAAACACACGCAGTGCTTGCATCTGCAGCTGCTGCACCCCCTGTCAGCTTAACGTGCTTGTCTGTCTGCACAAGTGCAGATCCAATGCAGCTCTCCTCAGTGTTATTTCTTTAGAGGAGTGAGCAGTCTGAAGAGACGCCCCAGTCACAATTTCACAGCTGTTGGTACAGTCAGTGAAACAAGGGGAAAGTGTCACTGGGACAGGACAGGAGACCAGCAGGGCCAGCAGCAAGAGTGGAGCAGGGAGCCATCAGCTCCGAAGCAGAAGGCAGAGGAGTCAGGCACCCAAGGCAGACCAAACCACATGGCAAGGTCCACACCCACTAAGCCATACTCAAGAGATGATCCCATGCCCACATACACATAAGACCGCACTGTACACACAAACAATTTAACCTTCAACAATGTCACACCCCTATGCTCCTCATTTTAGGGAAATTAAAATCTGAGAATACCACAAAAATCTTCTGCACTTGCAGCTCACACAGCCCCCACCCATGTTCCTAGCCTATAGTGACTATAGCCATCCTAAGAGAAGCTTCCCCTCCCCATGCACCCATTAAAAAACTCAGAATCAACAACAAAACCCTTTTACCCTGAGCCATGCACTCTTCTTTCCAGAGTTTTTTTCTGCTCTATTAATTTCTGTTGTCTCACTGTATTTGCACAGCCCTCCTCCCCCCATCCTCCTCCTCTTTTTTTTTTTTTTTTTTTTTTTTGTGGACTGACCCACATTGTGATAGGTCAATATCTAACATCCAGTCCCTTTTTTGGAAGGAGACAGGAAAAAGAGAGGAAGAGAGGAAGGGGGAGGGAGAGGAGGAGAAGGGATGTTCCCCAACCTTCTCTCCTTCGAGAACAGGATCAAACACATTTGGGCCATGCACTGCATCCCTTTCCCATACTCCCAACAGCCCAACTCCACACAAACCAGGCAATCCCTCTGCTCCCAGGGGAGAAACACAAAAAGAGTGCAAAGATATTCTGCACCTGGCAGAGGGGAAAGAGGCAATAAATAAAAAGGATGTGTTGTAAACAGTTGTGTCCCACATGAAAGAGGATGTTTGTATTTCATTTTCCAAACTCTCAAGAACAAAGTCAAATCAGAACTTATTCCACCACCACTTTTACTCATTTTTTCTTACCTCTGAGTGCCAAGACAGGGTAGACAACAGTTTTAAAGTTACCACAGTTTCTTCAAGAGGAATCAGAACTCAAACTCTACAGCAGCATGGAAAAGTATTGAACTTGTGGCAGTCACACACAAAGGAAATTTTTCTAATACATTAGAGTATACTTTTCCACTCAGAACATGACACATAGAATCTATTAGATCAGATCCATACTTCAATTTAGCAAGTAAATGAGCTGAAAGGACCCAGACATCTTACCACAGGTCTAGGCAACTGTGCAGGGGTGCATATGAGGGCAGTGGCACATCTGACTTCCCCAGCAATCCTTTGATGCAGACATGTAGCAGTGTAAAATCAGTGATTCTCAACAAAGCACACAAGGCCACACTCACTATAAAGCCATTTTGTTATTGGTGCAGTAACAACTGATTTGCTTATTTTTGTTTGTAGTTTGTTGCTCTTTTTGTTTTTTAATTTTTTTTCTCTAAACCTCTGGACATAGGACACAAACATCCTTCCTAATTTCCCAAAACCATGAACTTCTAAATTCATTGCTCCTATCTAACATTAGCCCCTCCACACTTCTCTCATGCCCTGCTACTCCATCAAGAAAAATACAAATGCCACAGAGGCAAAGTTCTGCAAGCTGAATTAGGACCTTTGTATTCCTGGACTCATGGGAGTCTCTTTATACCAAAAGCCATCAGCAGCAATGCATCTTCTTTATACAGAAAAAAAAATCACATCAAGCATCAACCTGAGAGGGTGCATGCTTAAAAAAAGAACAAAGCTTCAACTCAATGTTTCCAGACACTCTGACATTAAATTATGGAGTTGCATGAAGTCACTTGAAAAGGAATTTGTACTAATGACATTTGGCTTAAGACTCTTGTAAAATCAGTGCCATTGCAGTCATTGGGAGGGGGGAAAGGAAGTCTGTAAGTCAGGAGAGTTTGGAGGAGGAGAGAAGTCACCCCCAACTACAAATAGCTGCAAATAGCTTCACCCACCACTAATCAGTGTTCCACAGCACAACCAGCAAGGAAGAGACAAGATAGGGTGAGCCAGGACGAGAAATTCACTCACTTCTGACCTGCCTCTTGAGGTGACTGACTTGTCTACGTTCATTTCAAGTAACCTGGACAGAGACACAGCTGCATTACTGCTGCTGAGGCTGTATCTGTGTTGGAGATGACCAGGCAGCTGCAGGCTCCCAAGCAATCAGCTCAGCAGCCTCCAACAGCATCCATGTCATGTTCTGCAGCCTGAGGAGGGAACACTGGGTCGGCAAGGTCAGCTTTTAAGGCATTATTTCATCTCATCTCCTTCTTGAAGCCTCACTGCTGCACTGTGTAACATGTTGCAGTCATTTTCTTTGCTGAATCAGAGGGATTTTTTTTTACTAGCGAGTTGATCGGGGGCCACATGTACAAAATACCCAGGCAGAGATGGACACTTTGGGGCTAGACACAAAAAATGTGAGGCCATGACACCAACCCTCTCTGCTCTTGGTCACTCTTCATTACACAACATCCTCAAATAGCTGATCCTTTCAGGATCATCAGACTCCCAGGCACTGGGACTGCAAGACAACAATAGCAACATTCCCATCCTTTCAATACAGACAAATATCCAGGTACTGTATGGGTGAACACTGCAGGTAGAATGTCAGTTATTTCCCTTTTCAGGTTCCTGTGTGAATTATTCCCCTCCAGGGTGCTATAAAGACCTGGTCAAACCCAGATACAGCACAGTTCCTGAGCAGCTTGCCTATACCCTGTATTCTCCCTGGACACAGCTTGCTCTGTTGCCTTCCCAGACATTTTACCTACACCATCAGAAACAAAAAACCCATGGAGGTTGACCTGATTTTTGAGGAGAGAGAACCTGGCTATGAGCAAGTACTCCAGCCCCTGCCTCTTAGGAGAGAGAGACTGAGGTGAGACTCCTGGAGGGGCGTTGCCACTCACAGCTTTAGCTGGCAGAATTTCACTCCCAAAACTTTCCTGGGGAATTGCTGCTCTGAAAACAAGTCCAGTTGCTCTCCCCAAAAGTAGTCCATGTAGGGAAAACAAACAAACAAACAAAACAGAAAAAAACAGGGGAGGGGAAAAAGAAGAAAAAAAATACCCCAAATCCCTTACTATAAGGGTGTTTTCAGTTCAAGCACTGTAATATTTCACAGTTGTTTTAGCTAAGTGTTTCAATCCATCTTATCACAGTGTCAAACTGCTTTCAGAGTCCCAGGCATTCTGGCAGGATGTGATGTCTTGACAGGAAACCGCTCTTCCACCACAAGAAAGCAAACCCCAATGAGTCTGGGAAGAAGTGAGAACTGCACACAACAGACACAGTGCTCCAAGCAAGCCAGCACACCAAACTCCAACCCAGTGCTGTTCTCTACAGCACCTCAAATTTCCAGGGCCTTGACAAGCACAATCAACCACAAACTCTGAAGCAGAGAGGAGCTTCTGCCCCCAGCCAGGGCCGTGCAATAACACTCAGCTGCTTTGTTACATGGGCAGCCAGCAGCAGGCATGTACTAGAAAACTCGACTGTACAAAGGTTAAATTGCAATT
Organism: Passer domesticus; assembly: GCF_036417665.1. Classification (NCBI taxonomy): domain Eukaryota; kingdom Metazoa; phylum Chordata; class Aves; order Passeriformes; family Passeridae; genus Passer; species Passer domesticus. The sequence continues at coordinate 48,846,989 of NC_087478.1, read as the reverse complement.
TCTCTCTGAGGCTGTGCTATCCTTTTCATACAGTAGACAGGCCAACCTGTACATTTACTGCTGCTTTCCTTGGTTACCTCAGTTTTAGGCTGAAAACACTAAGGAAACGAGTCATAGCAATGGCACTTCAGAATCAGCAAGTCTGATTTGAAACTTATGTTTTACTTCAAACTTTATTCAATATAACATTGGGCTCTTGAAGCAGCTAGGACCAAATAACAAACATCTCCTGAGGAATTCACTGCTTCCACCAGACACTGCTGCAAGAGCTCAAAGATATCCTTAGAGCTGCTGGAAAATGAGACAGGCCCTTCTGCTAGAAGGAGCAGGTACCAATTTATCTCCCTCAATGTAAACACAAGCCAATTAAAAATGAAACCAAAACAGGAAGAGAGAAGGAATGAAGGGTAAGTTGCTCACATGGAAATTAAAAGGTTGTCATCTTACACCAAAACATGATTATTGGATGCTTTAGTTAATGCAGCAGTAGAACTGGGTAGGAAAAGGGACTACCTTTTTTGAGGAGAAAGAGGTGTTTTAAAAGCTATTTTGTGCTAGGAAAAGACCCCACCCACCCTTCCTTTATCCATGAGAAGAAAAGAATCCTAACCCCACAATTGCAAAAGCTCACCTCCCAGCCTGCTACCAGCAAACAGGCAAAGAAGCTGACAGAGAACAAGGCAGATTTCTAGCTGGATTCTGTCAAACTATTAGAGACCAGACAGCTCAGAATGCTTTTGTTATGCCAAACCAGCCAGTCACACTGAACTCCACTTTCTGACCAGTTTATCTAAGAACCTTCCCCTTCTGACTGCCACGTGTCCTTCAGACAAACTGAAGTCCAAAAGGTGCCCAGTGGCTGGGAGTGGCTGGCTCATCCCCTTTGCTCCACGTCTCCAAACACAACACAAACAGTTCAGTGCTCTGAACTGATTGTAGAGACCTGAGTGGATCACAGAGAGAAACATCTGCCCACAGCACCGAGCTGGGCAGAAACGCTGACTTCACTAGAGAGCTTCCCAATCGTTTTGCAGCAGGACAAATCACTCCTGCTCCAGATGCAGAGGCACCCACCTGCTGCTTCCACGGCACCCAGGGCTTACAGCACAACTGCAATAATGACGGTATTAAGGACCTAAAAACCTGCTCCCCTAGACCAGAGCAGCTTTGAAGCCAATTTTCTTTGGGACAGTGGTGAAAAGAAAGCCTGAAGTTGGTCTTTCTGGGATACCTCCACCATAAGAAAAGCTCTCCCAAAACCCCTATTGTTTAGTACTTAGCCAACATCCTAAAAAGCGTAAGAGTTTGGGGTTTTTTTGCCAACAGTATCACACAAATACAAACCTTTGGTATTAGAAACCTGAATAACATCAACATTTCTAGAGAAAACTATGTTCCCTTTTAGGGCAGGTGCTAAGCTCTTAGATCAAAGGGTAACATCCAGCAGCACAAGTTCAAAGGCACAATTAACTGCTGTATTAAAAGAGCCAAGTCTTTGTTAGTGGGATGTATGCTCTATTACATTTTTATTGATTGCTTTCTTTTTTTTGCAGGATAGGAAAGACATTTTTATTCACCCTATTAGCCTTTGCTCTATTATTGATCAATGTTTTCTATTTTTATCTTTAACACAGGTAAACAGTCTTCTCTCCAGGGAAACCTGTCTTTATGTCTTCAATAATTACTCCTGTTCAAGCTCCTTACATGTCAAGAATAATTTCAAACTTTCTGTGTTCTGAAAGGAAATCTTCACTATTTCCTCTAGATTTCCCACTCCTCCTCCTCTGCTCACTCTTGACAGCTTCAGAGTGTTCCAGGCAGCTTTCACAGCGCTGTCCCTGGAATCACTCTAGTCCCTTTCCACAATTCACCAGAACTCAGTCACGCACACGTTCCTCCAAAGCCCTCCTTCCACTACACCCTGCAGCTGCCACGGCTGAATTTAGCCCTTACAGAGCAGTTGAGATTTCGAGACACCACGAGCATCCGAACAAGACCCACCACAACTCACCTACGGTGCAAAAGAGAGCACAGGCACAGCGTCAGCCTCCTCACACACCTGCCACACCACACACGCACGAGGCGTCTGTCAGTCCATCCCGTCCGCAGCAAAGCACACCCAGCAAGCACAAACCCGGTACCCACGTTACTGCAGTCTACTGAGCTGCCAGCCCAGCCAGGACAGACAGACACAGTGACACCCACCCAACGGCACCGAGGAGCGTGACAGCAGCGGGGAGCGGGGGCTGTGCTGGGGCGGGTGCACGCACAGGAGAGCGGAGCAGCCGCAGCACGGGCAGGCTGCGGGGAGGCAGCGAGGCAGAGCGAGGCGCTGGGTGGGCTGCAGCGGAGCGGGGGCTGCACGGGGAGGCGCGGGCGGTGCGAGCGCCGTACGGAGGCCGTGCGGGAGGAATGGGGGAGCCCTGAGGAGAAGGGGCGCAGGGCTGCGTGGGGCCGGGGGGAGCCGCGCGGGGAACGGCAGACGGAGCTGCGGGGGAGCGGGAGCAGCGGCCGGCGCGGGGCGCCAGGCGAGTTCGTGGGCACCTCAACGAGCCACCCCCGCGCGGCCCCTCCGGCCCGGCCCGCCCGCAGCCGCCCCCGCCACGTCTTACCCTGCAGCGGGCGGGCGGGCGCGGCCCAGCCCGGTGGGGCGAGGAGGGGTCGGGTCGGGCCCTGCCCGCTGCCCCGCGGGCGGCGCCGGCACCGGCGCGGGGGCGCGGAGGCCTCAGGAGCCCATGGCGACGCCGGGCCCGGCCCGGCCCTCCCTCCGCGCCTGCGCACGGCACCGGCCGCTGCCAGCCAGGGAGGGGAGCAGGGTGACGTCACCGCTCGGCTCTTAAAGGGGCAGCGCCGCCGGGCGCGGGGGACGCGGCGCTTTTCCGCAGCGCCGCGAAGGGGCCGCGCTTCCCGGGGCCGGGCACACGGGCGGGCCGGCGGCTCTCCTCGCCAGCCCGGCCACAGGCAGCACCGGCCTCAGGAGGAGCCGCCCCAGGCAGATTTCCATCCGGCCTCAGCGCCCCAAACCCCGCGTGAAAGAAACGCGCGGAGAGGTGTTGGAAAGCAAAGCCGTGCCTCTACTCAAGTCTGAACACGGCACTCTGAGTCTAAAAAAAAAAAAACCAAACCAAAAAACCAGAAGCACAAAAGCCAAACGAAGAAAGAAAGCAAACGCACCACACCCTAGAACGTTTAATAGCACTGTGTTAGCAAAAGGAGGCGACCTCCTGCCCGCGATAGGGCTGATGATTTTCTCCTTTTCTCCCGCTGCATCGGAAGGGCCCTTGCCCATCTTGAAACAGAGATGGAGCTGCTACCACAGGTGCCCCAAAATGGCAGCGTGTTCCCGTTCTGTCCCAGGCCAGAACTCCTGCCCCACACACCCCTTAGCTCCTGGAGCCTGCCAGAGCACGGCTCTGCTGCCTCCACCATGCTGCCGGGAGGGCAGTGTAGCCCTACACACAGGAAATGTTCCCCTTTCTCACAGAAAACAGGATTTACAATGGAAAAAGTCCAGTTTCACACTCAAAACGGAGGCAGGGCAAATGCAGGATAGAGGTAACCACAGAATACCCCATAGCCCTGGGTAGTTCCCATTCCCCTTCCTCTTCCCATCCCTCCTACACTCATCCCTGGAGCTGGAAGACCCATGCAGCAGGGAAACAAAGGAACAGCTCTTCCCGGCCAGCTGGCAGAGAACAGGCTTGGAAAGAACTTGCAAAGTCACCAAGATCCATAATTTATTCCCAGCAGGTGTTTCTGAAAATAAGTTCCAAGGGTTTGACAGAGCCCAGAAGAAACAGGCCTCTCATCGGAATAATGCAGGGATGTGTAACTATAGGAGCAGCAATTTAGAAATAAATCAGTATTAAAATTCAGTATTTTACTGCCAGACTGGTCAGACAACCAAAGGAGGAGAAACCCAAACAAACCACACCACCAAAAGCAGACACCAAAGCAGCAGGTGCCACTCCACAGAGCGTTCAGTCTGTCTCCATCAGGAACCGTGCTGTTGTCAAGTGCTCTGCACCCCTCTCCTTCAGGACTTGAGCTTGAAGAAAACAAAAATCACAAAATCCAGGGCCCACCTCTGTCAAAGCCAGCACACACCCAAAGCCAGCAGCATGGAAAAGCCCATCCCTCTCTCCTCAAGGCCAGACACACGGGATGCCAGAGGCTCAGATCCAGGAACCGAGAGATCCTGAATCAGATTTCACGTAACTCTCGCCTGTTCCAAGGCTGCAACTGCAGAGATCAGCTCAGGTTTATTTTTAGGCGCTCCAGTCCTGTGCCCTTTTTTTCCAGTAATTCTGATCAAACTTGTTCCTGGAATTCAGAAACAGGTTCAGCTGCAAGACCATGCCTCCCGTGTGTAAGATGTGACTCCCAGCAAAGATGCCAGGGCGATTAAAGGAAGAAATGACAGATGCTGGCATCACTTTATCATTTTCTACTTTATTACTTCAAATTAACAACCACGATAAAGCTCAAAAAAGTCCAATATTTACACAGGAAAAAAGTACAAAATCCCCCCCAAAGTTCTTCAGGTTTTTTTTTGTTTTTTTAAATTACAAAGTAATAAAAAGTTTTGCTCTTTAATTAAAAAAAAGAGAGAGACAGTAAGAGGGGTAAATAAATTAGGAAAAAAACAGGGAGGAAAAATAAAGTGTTAAATAGAAAGGGTAAAAACAAACAAAACAAAGACTAACCCCACCCTCCCCGCCCTGCCAACAACCCATCGGCTCCACACTACAGTGACAGTGTGTCTGCTACAGGCCATAGGTCGCAGTGGTGATCATTGTGTTTCAAAGCCCCAAGTGCCACAAAGCAGCTTGAGTATTCCTAAATTATATTAAAAAACAACTAAAGTGGGGGGGGAAAGGGGGGGGAGACGGGTGGGAGAGGGCAGGAGGGGATTGTGCATGTATTGGTGGATCTTACTTGGGGTTGCATGAGGAGAGAGCAAGAACCATCGCTCTGAAAGAACTCCAAACTCCAGTTTCTGTGCGCCCCTCTCTTCTCCTCAAGTCCCACACTCTCTCCGCAGGAATTAAAACAAGTTTTAATTAAAAAATAAAAATAGAAAAACACGCACAGCCAGACGAAAAAAAAAAGACCCCACTGCAGGGATGAGAAGTATATTTCTCCCTGTATGTCAGCTCCAACAATCCCATCCTCTGTGGGACCAGGTGCCTCTCCAAAGAGATCCCTCGGTGTGTGAGGACCACTTGGATCAGGGAAGGCTGGCACTTCTCCCAACAGCCAAAAAAGAAACCGCGGAGAAGCCACCCAAGGAAAGGAAGCCCGAGTCAATGATTAGGCTGTTGCCACAATTCCCCCTCACAGCTTAAAATGTGTTTAATGCTTGAGAAAATAAATTCTGTTATAATAATAAAAATCAGACTTCTACCATCAAGTGTGGCTGGAATCTGATTCCCTCCTGGCCCACAAGGCTCCTGAAAAGAACAAAACAAAAAAGACCAAAAAAATACCTCACCCACCCACCACCAACCCCTGCCCTCAGAAAAAACGGAGAGCAAAGTTTAAATTTATACGGCTAGAAACCATATGATTCGAAAACAATATTAAAAAGAAAAATTAAAGCAGGAGAGGATAGCCAAGAAGAAGGAAAAAGAGAGAAAACAAAAGCAGGAGCAGAGAGTCAGGAGAGGGAACTGAGGGTAGCCGTGGGGGCAGCGAGAGGGGCTGGGGAGCAGCGCAGGTGTTGCCACACGGCTCCCACGTCGTCGACAGCTCCTCGGAGGCGCTCACGCCAGGGACAGGCGGCCCTCTGGAAACGGCTCACACCAGCGCGGGGGCACAGCTCGACTCCTCATCGTTGGCAAAAAGAAATTCTGTTGGGTTTTTTTTTTGTTTGGTTTTTTTTTTTTGTCTTTTTCTTTTTTAAGGTTTTTGTTTGTTTTTTAGGTTTTTTGTTTTGTAAAAGAAAAATACAGTGAAGACACTAAAAAGAGAATTTAAAAGAGAGAAAAAGGCAAGAGATGTTAGGAGTAAAGGCTCTTTCCAGCACTTCCATTGCCAGCTGGAGTGTAACAAATCAAATCAGCCCTTTCTTCTACACTCCTGCCTCCCCTCAGAGTTACCTTGCCCAGCTACTGTCATTTCCTCTACAAGAGGCACTCAGTAGCTGTACAAAGTCTTGCATACTTGATTACCTGCTCAGCACCCTCCACCCCAACACTGTCACACTGCCAGAAAAGCATTCATGAGGAATTAACAAAATGGCTCCCCAGCTCAGCACCTTCTCCACCCTTCCAATCCTCTTAGAGAACTGGAAGCTACCTTTACAACCAAGACAATCTGTTCTCTCAAAGTTTTGGCAGCCAACCTTATTCTTCCCTCTGAAGCCAAAAGACATCTCAAAGTAAGGTGAAAGGAAAGGAAATATACCAATCCCCCACAACAACATAAAGTCTTAAGGCTTTTTTTCCCAGCAATTTCCTCCTCAGGGGTTCCCAGGCATGAGTACAGGCTCACCTAAGCAAACACTGGTCCAGTGGCAATTGCTTCTCACTTCCCAAGGTGATCAAATGGCACACTTGTCTACAAAAGAAAAGGAAGCGTTTTGCTAAGGGCCGTAGAGGAAAAAGAAAAGCAAAAAAGGCACCAAAACAGAGAGACTGCATGTTTCTCTCAGAAACCAACCTCACTCTTAAGAGTTTACTGCTGTGCTTTTCCAAACCTCTGTGGTCTAGAAGACAGCAAGATGATGGCTTACTCTGAGCAAAGCAGAGAGCTAAAATGGCAGTACTCAGCATGGCCTCCAGAAAATACATAACAGAAGAGCAAGGGTGTAACTTGGTACCACTCCCCTCACCACACCAGAAGCTTCCAGCTCATGTCAGCTCCAACAAATCAGGCAAAAACTGCTCTGGGGCCTGTAGAGTTCCTGGGACATCCAAGCCAAGGCCAGGAACACTGCAGCAGGATCTCACCTGTGATGCTGAAATCCGTGACACTTCTTGCCGCCCTGTGAGGTCAGATGAGGAGACGTTGGCAGGAGCTCCTCGGTGTAACCTCATGCTGACCTTCCGCTCCCTGTCCACTCTTGAGATTGCTCTGGGGGACGTGTTGCCTATTGGGGCAGAGAAACGTCGAGACAAGAGTATCAGTCAATAGCTTTGGTTTCCAGCCAACAACAGGCGTGGCGCCCGCCGGCGGCTCTCCCACCCGCCTCACCGGACTGCTGGATTCGGGAGGTGGGCGTGGAGGCCATGGGCTCGGTGACATTGCGAAGACGGTTGGCAGTGGCTCCGGCGGGCGGGCCGGGGGGCAGCGCTCGCGTGGCTGACCCTCGGAGTTGCCCCATCCTCTCCTCCCGCTCATGCTCTCGCCGCTCCCGATCCATATCCTCAGGGTTCCGGGCTGCTCCCTGAGTAGAGAAACCCCCACGCCACACACAGCTGTCAGCCAGGAGAGACAGCAGCAGCCCCGGACAGAAAACACGTGGTGCTCCATCATGCCAAGGAAGTGGAGCTCCATCCCCAAAACTCCCCCCACCACCTTCCACTGCCCCAAGAGAGGACCTCATTCTATTCCAAAATGAAACAGATGAAGCATATGAACTACAGCTGTTATTGCAATCCACATCTGTGTCCCAGCTCCAAATAGAACTCTCTCCTGAAAAATTATCTCTACCCACCTCTACCTATAGATCTACTGACACAAGTGCTCCATCAGACACACTGACTAATACCACAGTAACTATACCCCCAGTTTGTTATGCACAAAACTCTGCCTCTTTTTCACTCTACCTGGTCCCTTTGCTCAGGCTGTTCACCAGGGCTAAGCACAGACAGCAGGCAGATTCCAACCTTCCTCCCCCATCTCCATGGTACAAACCAACCCGGGTCCAGCCCTTTTGCCAAACACACTCACAAATTTAAGCATGTTCCAGTCAAAGACGTAGTCATAGGAGAAGCCTTGGCGGTGGAAGAGGTTGCGGAAGAGTTGCCGCAGGTACGAGTAGTCAGGTTTATCATCAAACCTCAGTGAACGGCAGAAGTTGAGGTATGTCGAGAACTCAGCTGCAGAGAGCAGAGAACAGCTGATGGCTGTGGTTTGCCATCCAACCTCCCTGCTCCCACCATGGAGCCGCTGCAGCCTTTTGACAGTGGCATGCTGGACTAGGCCAGCACAAACACAGAGCTGTGCAACACAGACTGAGCCTGCTGGTGGCAGTGCTTTGGGCACCAAAAGGACCCCATCTCTCTTTTTACCAGAGAAAATGTTATGCATCTTTTTCTGTCAGCTTCTCCAAGCAACATCTAGCAAGTCACAGTGCCTGCTGAAGGACAGTAGGAATGCAGACCTAAAAAAGAGCTGGAGACGAGTTTTGGGAAGTTCAACTCGGAACAGAAGTCCTCCTAGCTCAGTAGCCTGCTGTACACAGTGGTCAGAAGTACATGAGACGAGAAAGAGTGGGGAAGACATGTCTGACACTTCCTCTAACATTAGCCCAGCACCTACTTTCAGCTCCAGGAACCTCCTGATCTGGATGTAGTTCCTAACTATTTAGTAATCCACACAGGATCTCTCTTCCACGTACTTGTCCCATCTCTCCTCGAACTCCTGTAAGATTTAAGTATCCACAACATCTTCTGGGAAGGAGTTCCATAGATCTCCACACTGGCTGTGTGAAGAACCACATCCTTTTGTTTTCAAGCTGGCAGAAACCAGCATTGTTTCTCTTCAGTACAAGAACTGGGGCCACCAAATGATCAGTTCCCATCCAAACTGGCATAGCCAGAGAGTAGAGTTCTATCATCTCTTTATCCACCTCTTTTTCCAGCAGACTCATTACTTGGGCAGAAATCCACTCACCTCTGGTCACACTTTTGGCCCTTTCCTCAGTGATACCATATCCTTTGTGAAACTGTGGGATGGACCAGACTTGCACAGTGCATGCAAGGTGCAAGTGGGCCATGGGTGCACGCACACTGTTTGGGATTCTTTCCTAGTAATTCCTAACACTGCCTTTCCCCAGCAGGCACCAAGCACAAATCTGATGTTTTCACAGAATCATCGACTGTAACTGCAACAGCTCATTGGTGAGTGGCACTGGTCAGCCAGAGCCTACTGTTGTGCACATGACCTGAGCTCCAATACTTCTCTCTGTTCTCACATACATTACTCCACGTTTACCTACAAAGAACTGCATTTGCCACTTTATGGCTGGGTAATTCCTGGAACTCCTCATTAATCAGTAAAATTTCAGCATCATCAGTATAGCTTCTCAGCTCAATGCCCACCCCGCTTTAAAATTCTCACCGGGTCCTGAAGACCCCCCCTCTCAGCACTCTCATGTCCTTACTCATGTAAGGTTTGACTGTCTACAAAAACATATTTCCCACTTCTGAACCCAAACTGTACCACAACTGCTCTGTTATCCTTCTCATCACCCGTGTCAGCAGCACATCCTGCTCGGGTTACTGGGCACTGCCCTTTAGGAACCAGGATTCCAGGGGGTTTCAGCAGGTGAACAAGCCAAGCAGCAGACAAGACAGCCATCAAGATGAGAGCACTTACAAGGGTACCCTTTGCAGAGCACCTCGATGGGTGTTGACATCTTTTTCTCGCTGATCCTCTCGTACTTTTGGCGCTTGGTGGCAGCCTTGAGGCCCTGCCAGGGCAGCGAGCCCAGGTTGAAATACATGAGCACATAACCCAGGCTCTCCAGGTCATCACGGCGACTTTGTTCTGTGAGAAGTTACAAAGGGGCAAGGAGTGAGCAGCAAGCAAACCTGCATTGGCAATCACATAGCTTTGGAGGTGAACACTGAATGGAACAATCAACCCTCTCACTTTTCTGGTAGATTCCTATAGATAGTCAAACTTGTAGAAGACATTCCATAGCAAATTCCTGTGATGATGGTCATACTACAAGAGTTAAGGTGTTCCTCTCCCCATACAGCCCAACCCACTTCATAACTAATGACTCTGACTACCTCCTCATTTGGACAAGCCTTAATACACACAAGAATTTCACATCTCAAGAACTGCTGCACCAACCCTGCCTACTTTGCTCTTCCCAGTCTCAGAGGAAGGGCACCTACACTTCTCCACCCAAGATGATTCTTCAGTCCAGGGATTAGTCATGACAGAGGTAGTCACAGACAGACAAAGCTAACAGAGGTAAGTCCAACACAGCCCTTTCAAACACATCTTCTAACTAAACTGCTGATAGTTTTTAAGCAGGGCAGAAACAAGGAACTAGGGACCCCTTCTTGCAGTAAACAACTGTGTTGACAGTAGAAGCCTAACGTGTAATGTGCAAAGATGTCTTTCCAGCTTGGTCACATTTTTCAAGCCATGAAGGAAAGGGGCATACTTTGAAGACAAAATTCCCCTCCAAATGAGGAATGACTGGCATCACCAACTCTACTTGGACCAAAGGTTGCCCTTAAGATGCCATTGGAAGGACCCATCTTTATAAGATGTTTACTTATAAAACAAAAGAAACTGGCTCACAAAAAAAACCCTGACATTTTGCATTGACTTTGTTCTATGGAATGGCCAAGCCACTTTAAAGTTTCAAGCTAGCTCAAGAAGGATTTGATGCAGAATCTCAACAACTGCAAATATTGCCTGGTTAACTCCTCCCAACTCCTCCAACATTGCTTGCAAATTCATCTATAAATCTTGCCAAGATTGTCTTGTTCTTGCTTCCCTCCCAAATAAAATAAACACTTTGGAGAAAGTACTTTACATCTCCAGAAGAACAACTGACACAGATAACAAGCAAGCAAAATATGGCTTAAGGGAGAGCACAGGGATAGAAGAAAGACTAACAAGCTCCATCTATTAGATTAATTTACTATAGCACATTTTGCTGGATTCAGTGCCACATTCTGGAAAATGCTGCAGATAATATACTAGTCTGTGAGTGTCAGTATCAGATATATGCTACCACCTGCCCCATTCAAAGGCCAGTAGATCACTACAGCTACCCCCTTCTCTGTTAGCTGAGCTGAATCAGGACAAAAGAGTAGCTGTAGCAGGTCACAGATACACACATACCCTCATGTAACAAGACCAGCCGTGGGTCACAAGGCTCCTTCTTCCTTGCGAATCTCTCTCACAACCTCCTAGTTGTTTTGAGAACTGAGGGTTTGGCAAGTTAAAAAAGTTGAGGGGGAAAAACAAGTACTGTGGTTGCAGAAGGATAGGAGGGTCTCATCACTCCATAACTGATAGGAGAGATCATTTGGGTCAAAGCACATGAAACACCACAAAAATGCCACATTTCAGGATGGTAGAGGAGAAAACAGCCCTGCAGATTTCCAAAACATCTTTGAGCATGCAGAAATTACAGCATTTTTTGACCTCACTAACTTACTGTCTCAAGTTGCCCACTTTAAAGGGGCTAATACTTCCTAATCTTATCAGGCTACTGCCAAAGATAATTACATGACTGTCTGGAGATACTTAGATGCTATGACAGAAAGAAACCCAGTTTTGCATTTAGCCTAAGGTTGGGATACGTGTACTGTCAGAGGGCTGCGATTACTCACCATGCATATCAAATAAACAAAACTAAACAATATTGGCTAATGACCTACATCCTTAGACAGGAGGCATGTGGAAATGGAGTCAGAACACACACCCAGGGCTTGAAAGCACAGGACACAGGGATAACCTCAGTCCTGCAGTCTTGCCAGCCCTTGACTTATTCATGCTGTAGCTTTAACACCTCTAGCTGCGGCTTCTTGACTAGAGCGTGGTGGTTCCCCTCAGAGGAGTAGGGAAAGGCAAGGCAGGAACCAGAGAAACCTACTAAACAAGCAAATCAGCTTTTCAGGAATAAATCAGGATGTCGCCTCCAAAATCCTGCTTGAACTCCAAACTACTTAGGGCAGGCTGAATAACACACCTCTACTTGTGTGAAGCACAGCACTATTGAGCACAGCCACCAATGCCATTCAGAATGGGATACATTCTGCAAACAGATGCCTGGTCATGGTCCTAGCACTTTAAGGAAGTGCCAGAATTAGAGACTTGAGATTAGGGAGCCTGAAGTCAGTGGGGGACGCTATGAGCCCTCACTGAAGGCAATGAGAGAGGTTAAAAACCAAATTGGGAAGCTACCTAGTATCCATTACGTGCGTGCAAACACACCTTAACTGTGTCTTAACACAGCAATGTGATCAAGGAAAAACAACTGCAAGCACAGCACCCAATTATTAAAATGCTGAACTATAAATGTTTGACAGCCTTGCACTCCTGGTGTTTAGCACCTCACATATACGTGGTCACCTTAGCCCACTCAAACAACTCCAGTGAGACTCACACCTGTGATGAGCCTGAAGCACCAACATCAGGGGTCACAGTTGAGCACCTAGCTCAAAACATTGTAGCAGTCTGTTTCCTGTAACCCTAGTATGAGATCCTGAACTAAACCTTGGAGGAGGGTAAAGGACAACAGTTCCTACATCCTGTTTCTTTGTTTCATCTCCAGTTACTGTTATGCATCTCCCAATATTTAATTACTTTTTTTACAGAGTCAGGATACTAGATAACATTAAAGAGTAAAGAGTTAGAAATAAAACTTTATCTCTACACACTAAGGAAACATTATTTAGTGTTACTACTTTCCACTTTTAGAAACCTGACAATCAGTGACTAACACTCACAGCAACCCTGGGCTGCAGGAAACAAGTAAGATCTCACTCTCGAGTTTGAAAAGATAAAGAAAAATACAAGTGACGTGAATGCATCTGCTGAGCAAGTCAGTCCAGAAGCAGGATTATAGTCATGACCTGTGATACCACACCATACTTCCTCTCTCCATTTCATCTCAGCTCTCCTACAATGGGGGTTTTTTTGAAAGTAAATTTTATGAAAAATTTCTTTTCCCTAAGACACTCCCTCCTTCCCAAAAGCCCTTCCAATAGAAAACACAAGGCTGCCTTCCCACACACCCCAACATGACCTCCCGAACCCAACCCACTCTGCAAGCAGTCTCCTGCCAGTTCCCTCCCACCCCCAGCGAGGTTCCCAGCCAGCCCACACCTCCACTCCCTTCCCAAAGCAGGGTCCTCAGAAGCCAAGTCAGGGGTGAGTGGCAGGACAGGACAAGACATGCTTGGGCAAAGACTGAAGACTGGCTGCCTTGGACACAAAGCTTATGACAAAACATGTTTCTTTACAGCCTAAACTGTCTCCTGGTCCCCCATCCAAAGAGTGTTTTCCTCCACTCTGATCCTACCGAAGTGATGCTGCTGCCACGAAGAACTCCACAGAAATCAGCTGTCTTCCCCAGAGCCAGCCCAGCTGCAGCCAGGCTTAACCAAGCAATGTTTTCCTGATTACATACTCAGATCTGATCTTGCACATACTGGACTAGAGTTCCCCTTTCTCTCCCCACTGCATGGCAACAAGCCTTTAAAAACACACAAGAATCTGGAATGGGTGACAGAGGGCAGGATGAGCAGGAGGACTTGTGATCTGCACAGCCTACACCAATGCCATCTAGGACATTCATTTCGGAAGGCACTGCCCCCCCACCCCTTCTGTCACCCAGACAGTGACCATCAAGCTTCTTCCAAGACTGTCTCATGGGCACCCCGGGCATCTATTTCAGACGTTACAGGCTACAGTGGGTGCAAGGGACTCTCATCCCTAGAGCATGTGAAAATTGACTGGAATGCGTGAACTGAAGCCTGCACAGTCCAATGACTCCCCAAACAGCAAGTCTCCAGCTGTGGAACCCTCCCCAATTTTGCCTCCTACTTTTTTCCCCAGTCACTGGGAAAAGAATGTGTTTCCTCCAGACATCGGAATGCCCAACCCTTAGCTTGCAAATTCAAATAAAGGCATTTATTCATTTGCTATTCCTGTCACACAAATACCCCGGCACCTGGTTCCTTCCCTCTCCCTAGACCACATTAACGTAACATTAAGACAGAGAATTTAGTCTCTGAAAAGTCAAAAAAAAATCAGTGATGGTTCCCATGGCAATGCTGCTAACTCACAAATATCTCTGTCATATACCCTGTGGCAAGGTCTTGAGAAACAGGAACTCCAGCTGAAACCCAAACACCCCCACCCCCTTTCCTCCAGGCAAGTCATGTAACCTTTATGCCGTTCAGGGCAACTATGGGCAACGTGGAGATAATACACCCGAGACCTGTTGCGCAGAGCAACTCACACCCAGACTCTCCCCAATCAAAGGGCACGGAGAGCGGCGGCTGCACTCAGACCCATGGCATATGCAATTTGCCCTTGGATTACTGTTTAGACACTGTTTGCTCATCCTGACACACAAGCCAAGCACCAGTAGTAAAGGGCTAAGTTGGGGTGGAATGAATAATGAAGTCGTTCAAAAGCCACAAGCAGACGTTTAGCCTCTCGTGATCAGTTCAGGCAGAGCAGGCGCACACAAAAGAATTGACAGACATGGTAGTGAGAATTATTTTGTGCATGTCTCCCTGTAGCAGTTACCATGGCTGTAGAAATCTTGACTGAGAATTCAATGGAGAGTCAGTTATATATATGCAGGTCAAGCCAAAATACAGAAGGCCGACTCAGAAAGCTCTACAAGAACTATTTTTATAACATGGAAGAGGTCAGGAGATTACAGCCCACTCTCCACACACAACACTCCCCATTTTGATATAAATAAAGCATTCTCCATCTCAAGTTATATAGTAATAAGCAAGGAAGACAGTGGGAAAAACTGTTTTCTGCAGGCTAATATTGGCTTCAGATATCTGAGAAATATCTGCAAGAGGGGAGAATGCAGGAAGAAAGGGGACATGAAATCCTGTGAAAGCTGTTAGTTTAAAAAGTTTGAGTGCCTTGCTCTGATTTTCAAATTCCCAGGTTAGGTTATACAATTGAGAAGAAGGGCCTCCCAGAGATATAAACAATCTGCAAGCACAGCAGATACTTCCCTGGGTCCAACAGGCAAGACAGCTTCACTGTTTCTGCTCCTTAAGAGATGTCAAGTCAATATCAGAACCTGGAGCAGCCTACTCCAAATGGACCTTACAGTAACTAAGGAAGCCTCACACTGTGAACAAAGTTTAGCTCACATTTAGGAGAGAAAGGAGGTCAAATGCTTTTGGGCAGAGAACAGAAGAGAAAACTGCAAGAGGTTTTCAACTATGTTCCTCACAGCCACCAGGGGCTGACTCCCAGGACAAGAGTTTGGGTGACTTCAGGAGGTTTAAGCGTGGTGGGTACTAACCTGCACAAGTTTTTTACAAAACCTGGGATGATGGTCATCACCAGTGTAAGACCTGGCTGAGCACTCAGCACTCTTTTCCTGCCTAGTTTCATCCCTTCAGTACTAACCACACACACTAAGGGCAGAACCCTACTTCCCTGA
The DNA here is from genome assembly GCF_036417665.1 of Passer domesticus. Taxonomy (NCBI): domain Eukaryota; kingdom Metazoa; phylum Chordata; class Aves; order Passeriformes; family Passeridae; genus Passer; species Passer domesticus. The sequence continues at coordinate 48,831,640 of NC_087478.1, read as the reverse complement.
ACTGGCCTCACTGGGTTAGTGCAGTTCACAGACACATCTGTATTTTGAAGGCCGTGACAGCCTCCTCAGTCACAGAACGGGGTGTCCAGGCAGCTGGAAGCCTCCCCTCATGTCACTTCTTGCACATTTTCCAGCACATCCCCATCCTCAGTGGCTGGTAACACTATACTGCAGCGGGCCTCTATCTTCCAGCTCTGACAGCTACAGAATAATCACTGATGAAGGCACTCAGGAGTCAAAAAGACAGGTTTCAACTGCACATATTCCTAAAGGCTCAGTGCTTGTGAATGTCTCCTGTACACATCTAATCAGCCTGCAAAAATTGTGCAAAGGCAGATCTAGCAGGAGCAGAGTCAGGGAGGTCACAGCCTTGATGCTCAATAGGGCCCCGCAGTGCACACACACAGATCAGGAAACGATTTCTGTCTTCAGGAGCTCCGAGTGCCACCACAGCAGCACAAGTAACACAGGTGAGCATTTAAGTTATTTGCTCACCATCTCAAGGCAAAAAACCCAACCCCTTCCTTCTGGGGACATACAAGCTCCCCTGGAAAGCCCCACCGAGAGGCAGCAGCAAGCAGGCTCACCAATTCCCAGGTGGGTGTTGATGGAGGCGTAACGGGCTGTGCCAGTCAGATTCTTGTTTTCCCGGTAAGGGATGTGCTGGTGGGTCCGGGCGTCTCGGTACTTCTTGGCCAAACCAAAATCAATGATGTATACTAGGTTGCCCTTTTTGCCAAGGCCCATAAGGAAGTTGTCTGGCTTCACATCCCGATGGATGAAGTTCTTGGAATGAATGTACTCAATACGACTGATCTGGAGGAGGGATAGATAGATAAATAAATAAATAAATAGTGAGACAAGCAAGAAATAAAATTATTTTAACTGCATCTGTTAAAAATAGTGCCCTGTCCAAGATACTGGCCCGTCAGAGCAAGAAAAGGACACTTTGCATTGAGTATCAGTGATGACAGCCAAGGAAATGACACCCTCTGGACTGCAGGATCTGGAGATGGACTTTAACCCTGCACACCAGCCCAGTCCTCATTCTGGGAAGGCCACCATTAACATCACAAGGAAAGATGGGAAGTAAGTCTATAGGGACTAAAATTTTGAGCTTCAGCATTGACAGCTGCCAACTTTTGAACTTAGCTGGGCCAGGAAAGGAACGGGTCTGTCCAGAAGAGCTAATGGCATGAACAGTGAACCCAGGGCATGAGCAGTGGAATTAACATAGGTGCCAGTAATTCATCAGGCAGGCAAAGGTATCTATGTGTGCACCACTAACATGAGGCAAGCAGCAGGCAAAGGAAAGAGGGATGGAAATAAGGAAATGCCACCAGTGCCTAGGTTCCAGGCCCCCAACTTCATCAAGAAATAGAAAGCTGGCAGCCACTTGTGCTAAGAAAGCCTCAGATACAGCAGTTCTCAAGCAGAGGGAATGGGAGAGGAATGTGTGGGGGGAAAAGGCATGGAAAAGGAGAGTAGGCACAAATGCTTCAGAGGAAACTTACCATCTGGTCTGCCAGCAGCAGAACTGTCTTGAGACTAAATTTGCGGGAACAGAAGTTGAAGAGATCTTCCAGGCTGGGCCCCAAGAGCTCCATCACCATCACATTGTAGTCCCCCTCTGCTCCACACCACTTAATGGAGGGGATACCCACTGGGGAAAGAAAAAGATTAAGCCCAGGGAACAGAGAGAATAGATGTTGAATCCCCTGCTGGGAAGATCATGTGTAACACCAAATCATTTCTTTTCTAAAGCCTTCCAGAATAATTTCCTTCCCCAACCACTCCCCCGGCCCCATCCTTTCCTTCCCATCTCACCTCCTCCCTGCATCATCTTGTAGAACTTGCTTTCAATGTGGAGCTGGGGATGCTTGGTTTTGACACATTCCAGTTTGATGGCCACCTCTTCACCAGTTGCAATATTGGCTCCTGCATAGGAATGAGAGTGAAATGAAGATTGCACAAGCTTCTACTGAAGTTAAACACTTCTAACAAGGTCTGTAAAGATGCCAAGACCTTAAGATTTGCCCTGAAATTTATTCTCTATGACAGAAATGAGATTCAGCCACTTCAATTTCATACAGTTTCCAGCACTACCATTTGTAAATGTAAGCCCAGAGAGAGGCACATTAATAGGAAAACTTGGTCTGATCCTGAAGTTAGTTTAGAACAACAATCCTACACATGAACTGCCTTGGTATCTCAAAAAGTGACAGACTTTGGAAGGTCAATCTACACATACCAACACTACCTAAACCGAGTAGAAGTTGTAGCTTCCTCTAAACCTAGCCCCTGAACCCAAGCAGCCCTCAGGCAGTGATACGGAATATCTCTTCCCCAGAAAAATTACTGGTTACCTCAGTTAGATAATTTCAACACAGCCAATTAGTTCAGGAGGAGACATTACCGACATGCCAGCTCTCTCTGTTTTCTCCACAGCACTGACCTGCTCAAAACAGACAGTTTCTAAATCCCCAGCTTCTGCCTGTCCTGAGGGTTTTAATAATACCTTTATCTTTTGCCAACACAGAAACATTTGTTATATCACAAATTAGAAGCATGAAGAAATAAGCAGAATCCAGCCCTGAATTAAGCTGCCTGGACACCTTTGTTGATGATATTGCTAGATACTTTGCAATGACACTAAACCACCACCCCACACGCTTCTCTCTAACAACAACTGAGCTGCCAGCTGCAAAAGCCAGCACTCTGGTCCCAAAGTGTACTGTCAAAGAAGGAACAGGCTGCTCCTTTTCTTGTACTAGCTGAAAGGATTCCAGATGTTTCACATCATCCTAAAATGGAAAGAAGGAATATCTGTACACGGGTCACGGGAATGACACTCAAGACTTGCTTTTCTCCTCCCCCCGCCATGCCTGCTTCACACACTCTGACAAGCCCTTCCCTGTATCTGGAACTATCAGAAATTGCACTTAAACACAAATCAGAGAGCAGCCCTGATCACAAGCAGCTTATGAACACTGTCATAAAATAAACTACTCCAGAACATGCATGCCAAACATGAGCTGGAGTCAAAGGTGATGTTTTGCAGCTATCCCATAGCTAGTTTTGGTAGGTCTGGCTAATTTGTTCCTCCTGAACTCTGTGATAAGACTTTAAGAGTCCACAAGGACAAGCTGCAGATAAATCTCTTCATTTATCCTCTTTCACACACCTCCTCCACAGCCAGGGACCAAAGAAAAGAAGGAAAAGGAAATGTTCACACAACTGGATTGCTTCTCCCCATGGATTCAAAAGAGATCCATCTCCAGCTGAAGAGTTCTGGCTTGTATACAAAGTTAGCCAAGAGCTGCCTGCTAGCAAAAACACATGATCTAGATGTTGCAGTGCTGGGTTGAGACAGACAAGCTGCTAGGAATTTGTAAGAGAGCAACAAAAACGATCGGGGCCTAGAGGGATTGATTTACTAAGGAAGATTAAAAGAGCTAAATATGTAACATAGACAAGAGATACAACTAAGAAGGGTGGGGAGGAAGAATGGGACATGACAACAGTCTACAAATATTTGAAGGCTGTAAACACTAAGGAGGGAGAGGAATTATTTAGGGTGCTCTACGGGAGGGGAAGGAGGAGCAATGGGATTAATTTAATACAGATTTTAGCAAAGGATCCAGGAGAAGGGAAAGGGGAAAAGCCATCCTGAGAGACAGAAACATTTGTCCAATGCTTACTTTTGAAAAGATGCTGGCATTTTCCACTTAAAAAGTGGCAGCCAGAAAAACAAGTTTGTACATTCCCTTCACTCTACCAGAGGACCCTTCTTAAAAGCACCAGGTGGTGCAAGGAGAAGAGTAAGAAAAGGGACTAGAATCCTTCCACTTTTTGAATTAGTGTTCAACCACCAGCCCTCATTCAGCATGGAAACACCCAGAACATCCAAAAAACATAAGAGCACTTCCTTCCCTTGTCTCTTCCCCTGCCTTTGTGAAAAATTCTCTAAATCCTCTAAAGCAGCTCCCTTGTCTGCTCCCCAGGGAGAACTTTTCCCTCTCCCAAGACATTTTCTGATACACAAGCAATGATGAGTCTCTCTGACTTTTTGCAGCATTAGCATTTTGAATGAACCTGATTCCCAGAACATGAACGATGGAAACACGAATGAGTTTTCATCCCCACATTATGCTGGGTGTTCAGAAACATGGAGATGCATCCATGACTGGGCTGCCTGCAGGCAGGGAGTGGTATCTGTGGGCACATAAAGCTGGAAAAGGGAAAGCAGGGGCAGGCATCAAGAAGACTCAGATTTCTCAAAATGTGATTATGCAATTCAAATGCTCAGATGGCCTTCAGCCTCACACTCTTCATAGCCCAAACACAGGTGTTACTTAGAGAAGAAACAACCCTGTGGCCTAGAAGAGCACAAGTAGAGGATGGTTTGGGTTGGAAGAGACCTTAAAGATCACCTAGTTCCAACACCCCTGCCATGAGGGACACCTTTCACTAGACCAGGTTGCTGAGAGCCCCATCCACCCTGGCCTTGAACACTTCTAGGGATGGGGCATCCACAACTTCGCTGGGGTACCTTTTCCAGTCTCTCACCACTCTCATAGAAAATAATTTCTTCTTAATATCTTATCTAAACCTTCTTCAGTTTAAATTCATTTCCCCTGTCCTATCACTATGTGCCCTTGCAAAAAGTCTCTCCCAGTCTTTCTTGTAGGCTTCCTTCAGGGAAGGAAGGCTGGAACTAGGTCACCCCAAAGCCTTCTCTTCTCCAAGGCTGAATAATCTCAATTCTCTCAGACTTTCCTCATAACAGAGGTGCTTCATCCCTCTAATCATTATTGTGGTCCTTCTCTGGACCAATCTGACCTATTTTTTGCTCAGGGGGTCACTGTCTGAACTCTTTAGGCTTGTTCCCTCTCCAAATCTCCCCATGTCTACAAGTTGCTCCCTGTACTATTTCTTGTCTAGAGATCCACCTAGATCAACACCACCACAAGCAAGGAGAGAATTTAAGGGCAGGAGTCTTTCTGATCCTTTGTTCCATGCTTCGACCACCATCTTTTTTAAAGCTACAAGTACAAAAGCAACAGTTCTGTGCTCTCTTTACAGACTGGAAAGCACCGTGTTTCAGACAAACACAGCAGAGTCTGCTAGCTTCAGCCACTCGAGAGACTGAATGTAGGATGGGGGATAATTCCTAACATCCTCCCCCAGTCTCGCTCCGCTGTGGGGGCTGCACGAATTCAACTCATTCATCACAAGCTCTTTGAAACGGGGCCCCGGGGACAGAGGATGTCACCGGCTGAACAGGATCTTTTCAGAGTGGAATCCTGACTGCATGTCTGATACAATAAACACTGCCCTCCCTGAGCATCGGGGGCAACAGGCAGAGGCCCCGCACTCCCCACCGCCTGTGCCCCTCTCCACAGCCTGCCGAGGGAAGAATGGAGGGCTGGGAACAGATGGATGAAGGCAGATAGGGCGAGAGAGAGTTAACAAGCCAGGAAACAAAGGGAAGGCACTCCCCTCCCAGCAAGGGAGGAGCCTGCCACCAGGAACTGTCCCCAGCCAGCTCAGGTCCCAGCATGCTTTGTCTGCCCAGCTCCTCTCCACCACCAGTGTGCATCCCGGCCAAACGATTCCTACACGTCCAGCAACCCTGCCCTGCCTCTTGGCCAGCACCTCTGACAAAGCACCTCCCTCTCCAGTGGCCTAAAGATCTCGGCAATTCCTCTGCAAACTGGGTTTTGCTCTTCTGAACGAGCATTTCTAGAGGCAAATGGGCTAGCCAAGGCCCTCGGGCAGCCTGATCTCATTTCCCACCCTCTTAAACCAGTGGGGGGAGAATACTCCACCTAGCACACCTACCCCTCAAAGGAGGGCATGGAAGGAATGTGCTTCAAGACCCAGCTGAGGATTAACACAGGCCATCTTTTGTGTCCATCCATGCAAAAATCCAAATTTCCTTCTGACAGACAGAAAACCTAAAACAAACCCCAAGGAGGACAGCACGCAGCACCCACTGGTTACAGAGCAGGTGAAGGTAGAACACCCTGAAGGAGAAAAGCTGAGGATATACAGCCCCTACTAACCCTCAGAGGCACACAAGCCCTGCTCTGTGTCCACACCATTATCAAAGGAGAGAACTGTGGGGTGGACCTGGTGCAGGAGAGAAGGCCTCGTGAGTGAGTCCTTCTGTCTGCAGAGCAGGCTGTGGGAGCACAGCATGAGCACAAGCGTCCTCCAGACGCAGCTCCACAGACTATGCCCAATCCCTCCAGGCTGGGGAGTCACCCAGGCTCCATGAAGTCTCGCTATCACTGCTTCAAAACATGCTGGCTTGCACCTCAAGGAACATCACAAGGGCTTTGATACTGCATTCAAGTAACTTGGTTGGATCCTGCTGTGCTCACCACACTGGGGCACTGGGCTTCCTCTGTTTGGTGACAGGCAAGGCAGGCACAACCCCTCAACAGGGGCTATTTTTCATACCTGATTTGCACAGGTGGATGACCTGCTACATGGTACAGAGCAATTCAGGATCAGGCCTTTCATTCAGTACCTCCTTTCTCTCCCCACATGTACCCCAGATGTTTAGCAAGACCCTGACAATTTAAACTGTCCTAGAGAGGGCCTGGAATGCTTCAAGCCCTAGCATAGGTGGAAAATGCTGTGTCCAAGCAATCACCCCTAAATCCCAGCACCTGGGAATTAAAAGCACTGTCACCCAAGGCACTAACTGGTTGCAGGGCCACAGAGGAGCAGCACACAGGAACAGGCTGCAGTAAAGGCAGCACACAGTGGAACTGGGATCCCAGATCCATTATTCATCATCTTTGTTCATGTTCTGGATAAAGGTGGCAACAAAGCCTGTTACTGATGATTCCCACAGGACACTTAATCAAGAGGGGCTGCCAACACCAATCAAGAGAGAATAATAAAGCAAGAGGGAACTGGAGATAAAAACCAGAGGTTGAAAATAGATGGTGATTTACAGTCACAGGAAAATGTAATCTGAACTAGAGGTATTCAATGAAAGGGATTTGGGGAGGGATGGGAAGATGCTGGAGATCCTAGAAGAGCTCTCCTATGATACAGCTGACAGTGCATTAAGGCCAATTCTGTAACCTGATAGCGCTGGTGATGGGGAAAGCCAAGGAGACCCAAAGCGGCCTATGCAGAGGCATCACATTACAGATCACTCGAGGGTAGTCCTCCACTGCCAGGCACTGGAAATGCCACACCTCAAAAGCAGTGCTGGCTCCAAGCTGCTCAGCAGATGAAAAAACTAGGAAAAATTGAAGGACCAGCAAAAGTGAGGAGCGAGGATGTGCTGGGAAGCAAAATACAACTCAACTGAACAAATTAACAGTCAAGGAGCACACGACGACCACCTGCAAGTACCCAAAGGGTGCAGACACCAAAGCAGAGGGCAGCCCTTCTGCTGGCCCACAGGATCCCAGCAGAACAGGTAGTGGTGAGAACCAGAGACAGGTAATGCCAGCCCTCATGGAGGGATCGAGCAGGCTGCTGGGTAGTCTCGCCACTCTGGCCCCACATGGTTTGAGCCAATAAAAACACGAGCAGGCAAGCATCAGGGAACATATCTACACATCAGCACACTGGCTTGGAAGAACTTCTACCCAGGTCACTGCTGTGGTAACAGGAAAGCCAGCACCTCATGGGCTTTGTCCACTGAGCTTCCATCTCAGGTCATTCCAGACATTAACTCTAAATCCCATTACAGATCTAACAGATCTGAGCCCCAGGACTTCAACCAGACCAGGTTCTCTGACCTGTTTTACACCTCCTACTCTTACAGGTCCTGGACACCTCTTCCACTACCAGTCTACCCAAAACTGTATTCCCTCTATCTTTGAAGGAATAGCTATGTCCTCCCTTTCCACCACACGCTCTGTGAACAGTTTAAACCCACACACACCCAAGCTCAAGAAAGGGAAGTGAGAATGCTGGAACAGGGTGTATGACAAATATGCCCCAAACAGTCCAAATCTAAATCAGTCTGATCAGCCACCACTGGGTCTTCAGTACGTGGTAAAGCAAAGCTGAGCTCATCCCCCTTTCTTCGCCATGAGAAGGCCAGCAGCCACTAGCAGTATTCCATTAGTTTTTTTCTCTTCTCCACCCCTTCCAACCTTACATGGTGCCCACAAATACCAACAGGCAAGAAAAACAACCCCAAAACAATTATGCAATTGAGAAAACCAACCTTGAGACAGACTCTCACACTCACCTAGGTAAATGTCTCCAAACGAACCACTGCCAATCTTTCGGCCCAGCCGGTATTTGTTTCCCACTCGAAGCTCCATGGTTCAGTCGTGCTAAGAAAAGAGGCACAGAAAGAGCAGTGTCAGAGCACAAACAGGAAGTGAATCATGTCAGACTGCAGAAGAGACCTCCCCACTTTACCCAGAGGCTGAGCAGTTTTAAATCTTTAAATACTTCACTTTTTACATGGCTTCTATCACCTCTCCTGATCTTCTGAACTTCCAGGGACAACATGAGCAAGAAACACTGCAGGAACAGAACACTCTCAAGCATGCTTTTCCCATGTTCCCATTATTAGAATGAAGCATGACTGAACCTCTTCCCCACCTTTTTGCTCAGAGACTAGGAAGGGGTTCAGGAAACCCCTTCTAAGAAGGTTTCAGTGCATGATCACACCACACTACTATAAAGAGGTACTGCTTCTTGTACCTTACAGTACCTGGCACTGGGACAGAAGGACCTTGTGAGACACCAGAAGGGTCAGGAATAATAAACCCTGTGAGGAGCTTCCCTCTGACCCAGCCCTACTCCAACACCTCGGCGGTGGTGGTGAAGCACAGGACCCAAGGGCTGTGAGGGACAGACAGACTGCCAGGAACAAGCAGCTCCATCTCTGCTAGGCAGGGGCCAGCACAGGGGACAGGGAGGAGACATGTGGCTGAACTGAACCCTGCCAGGCTAAGAACTGAACCCTGGCTAGGAACACCACTTGCTCATCTCCACACGCTTCTGCTGATGGGATCACCACCTCCTCTGGTCTACCTGAGCCTCTCCAACTCTTCTGCCTACCTAGGTGTGCCAGCTGTTTGTTTTTAGCAGCTCAGGCCTTTCCTCATCCCTACCTGAGATGATTAGCTAACCCTTTGACCTGATACACCCCACCAACATGCCCAGGCTCAGCCTACTCACCTTCCACAGAAAACCAGCTAGGTGGAAGGACCACAGCCCCAGTTTTGTTCTCTCTGCCAACCTCAACTTCTGCTGCAAACACCTTGGCCAAACACAGCTCCAGCAGTTCCCATCTTAACAGCCCCCTTTTCCTTGCCTCTTCTACGGCCACCAACTTATTCTAGGAACCACATCTCTTCCTGACACAGACAATGTGTCTCCTTTTAGAGGGATTTGCCACAGTCCTAATTTATGCAATGCCACATTATTAGCGTACCAAATGCAGACACAGAGCCTGTTGGGGACAGGAAAGGTGAGGAATGATTCATGTTTTCACAAGTGGGAGCAAGGAACTTTCCCTTGCTGGAGCTTGGTGGGAAGGAAGCATCATTGAAGGAAAGAAGGGAGAAATGGCCTTGTGAGGCAGAAGTACAAAAAAATAATCCCAGCCACAAGATTCTGGGCATACTATAAACCCAGAGCTGCTTCTCCTGCCCCAGGAGATGGGATTACAGAAAGAAGAATGGACGGGCTGCGGAGATGTACAGGGAAATAATCCTATCAAGGCATTCAGGGGACATTGTGAACCCTGAAAGCAGAGCTCCAGTCACCAGAAACCACACACAAAACACTCAGAGGTGGACTCCCCTCACCTAGCATTTGCTTATGCATGTGGGTTTCTGCGCATCTGAAGTCTACAAAACCCTGTGGCTATTTCTGACTTTCTTACTACCAGGAATGCAGGCAGAGCCTTGGGAACTGAACCAGGAGGCAGGCGTACCTGGGTGAGGGCACAGCAAACAGACATGATTTTTATCCGCTGCCTGCTGTTCTGTATAACCACATTAACATACATCTGACTTGCTTACACTCCTACTCCAATAAACGATCAAAGGTCTGTGTCCCCAGGAACCCGTCACACCACTGTCAAGAAGACAGCTCTCAATCCTCCTTCCTCCATGGAGCGTTTAGCCAGGCCTGGGAACCCCAAACACTTCCACTGGAGTCCAATTCCCAGCTGGGCCGAGCACATGGCAGAGACTGGGCAAAAGGTCCCGGTGGGGCCTGCGCCGCACTGGGACGCAGCAGGGACTGCTCTGCAACACCACCGTCCCAATCCTAAATTCAGACCCACCCTTCTGGGACAGGCAGGAGCCAGGTTAAGAAGGGTTTCTCACACAACGAGGCAGCAGCCCTTGTAGCTGATTAAGCAACAGGCTCCAAAGGGGAATCTAAAAAATGCTCTGGGGCGCGGGGGTGGAAGCGGGAAGCAGGATAATGGAGTAAAAAAAATCATGGTCTCGCACAGCTGTCATTTTGCCTTATCTCCCCCCCAACACACATACATACACAAGTGTGAGTAGAAAACCTGGGCTGAGCACAGCCAGACAGCAAGAGCCTGGATTCCTGGTAAGAGGGCAGGACACACACATCCCACCCCCTCAACAACTGCTCCAGGAGTTCAAACATCTATCCATCCCATTTGCTTCTACTTCACACACATACCCCCACCACCATCTACAGCTTCCGCCCTTTATCTTCTGATCTTCAGGTCTACTGTTACAAGAAAGAAAATTGCACCCACAAAACATATATTCTTATATGTGAAATTTGTACCACCCCTCTATGTATTATTTATACATGTAGAATTCAAAAAGCCATCCCTCCTTCTCACCCCCCATCTACAGCCTTAACCCCCCCAGCCCTGCCACCCTTCCTGCACTCCACAGCCAAGGCAGCATTCCCAGGGGCTGCAGGGCAATCATTTAGTTAAACCATTTAGTTTTCCATAAGGGATTAACACACATACAACCTCAGAGCAAGAGTGTGCTCTGCATGAGCGTTTGCATACGTGAATATCCAATACTACACAGCCTCAAAAAAATAATAATACTATCCAGCCACCAGCGCTGCTTCCCCACACACACCATTTTGCACCAGCCCCTTTTATATAATATAAAATACCCACGTACAGGCACAAAGGCCATTATATAAACACACGATAAGAGTTGATATCACATTGCTGTGCCAGCAACGATGGCGACCAACGATGCGGGGACCATCTGGGGAGAGGCGGGGGGGACACGACCATCAGGAGGGGCTGGGGGACAGGAGGGACACCTCTGTCCCACCCGAGGGGGTCGGGAATGAGACGATGCCCTGTCTAGCAAAAGCCACACAAAACCAAACCCACGGCTGCATAATGGAGGCTGCCGATCCCAGCACTGCTCCGGCTTTCAGTGGAAGTGTAGGGAGTGGGGGCTACCATTACCATAGACCATTAAGGCTTTACACGGCTTTTTTTTTTTTTTTTTTTTTGGGGGGGGGGATGTTTGAAGGGGAAAAAGGATAGGCTGGGAAAACAGTAATTTGAACTGGCTTAAAAATGTGAAGGAAAAAAGAAAAAAATACATTTTGATTGAAATGCAAAACACCAATCCCCTCTAGACCCTTAGACACTTACAGAAAGGAGACCAGCAAATAAGATGGGGGGAGAAAAGAAACCCCAAGCACAGCGCATTGGAACTACATTTGAGGAAGAAATAGCCACAACAGGAAAACAGAAAAAGGGGGGCACACACAAAAAAATATAATAATAAATGTGTCCCTTACACCCCCACCCCCTACAGGCAAACACTACGCGAACACAGCCGTACCCGGGCTGTTATTTTTCCGGGTAGGTAACAAAAAGCTGCCACCCCCGGGAACGGCGCTGAACTTCTCCTCGTCCCCGCACTCGCACCCGGCCTCGGCCATCGACCCCCGCCCCTACCGCCCCCCGCAAGAGGAAGCATCGACCCCACAGTCCCCCAAGCGCAGACACCCCTTCTCCCCCCGAAAGCGGCGATGAGGGGGGCCGGGGAGGGAGACCAGGAGCATCAGTGCACGGAAGGAGTGGGGGGCTCAATCCCCCGGGGGGCGGCCCCCCGCCGGGACCCCCGCAGACCCCCGCCGAGAACACACGGCACCCCCCTCCCCGCCCGGCCCCGCCGGCGGCCAGGCAGGGCCCCGCCAGGCGGAGAAAGGGGAGAAGGGGGACCCCCCCCCCAAAAATCTGCCGGTGGCGGAGGGGGCGACCCCCTCCCCGCGCCCCCACAAAGGGGCTTTTGTCCCCCGCGCCCCCCCGGCCCGGCGCATCGCGCCCTGCCCTCCCCTCCCCCGCCCCCTCCCCCTCCCTCCGCGCACACAAAGAGCCGGAGGGGCCGCCTTTCCCCCGGGGTTTGCGCCCCAAGATGCGGGCGGGCGCCCCCCATACCCACCCTGACGGGAAGGGGGCCGTGTGGGGATGCTGCTCCGCCGGCTGTCAGGGGGCCAGGCGGCCGCGGCGGGGAGGATGACGGAGGATTGGGGAGGGCTGGTGGCGGCCGTGCCCGGCGCGTCCCTCCTTCGCTCGGCTCGGCGCGGCGCGGCGCTGCCTGCCGCCTCCCGCCCGCTCGCCGTCCTCTCCAGCCGGCGTGTGCTCGGCACAGCCCGGCGCTCACCCAGTTTCCATTGAGCTCCGGAGCCAAACCCACTGATGTCACCCAACGCAGCCCCGGCCCTCCTCCTCCTCCGCCTCCTCCTCCGCCCGCCGTTAAAGGCGCAACCGCCGCCGCTCCCGACGCCTTCCCAGCCGCCGTCCCTCAGCTCCGGCGAGCGGGGCAGGCACACACGGGCTCGGTTTGGGGGGCGACCCCCCAAAGGTTTCTCCTCAGAGTGGAGCGCAGCCCCCGGCATGGGGGTGGTCGAGCGAGGGTGCTGGGTGCCGTGGCGCTGGCAGCGGATGTCAAGCGGGGCCCATCAGCAAGGCCCCGCAGTGTTCAGGGCTCCTCAGCCCAGGCCCCTCAGGAGTGGGGCTGCCCCTCGCGTGGAGCACCTGCAAACGCACACAAATAAGGAAGCACGCACATAAACCCTAATGCAGACAGACAGACAGAGGTCCGTGAGGTGTTCGGGGCTACCCCCCCCAGATCCTGGGGTGTTTGTAGGCCAGGTGGGCACAGCAAGTCCCAGACACCTCCGAAAGCCAGCTGGGCCAGGGGGAGCAGCCAGGATGTATCAGATCTATTTGGGGGTACAGGAGCAGAGCCCAGGCTGGGGAATTATTTGGGGGCTTCTGGTGGATGGGGCTGGATGTGGTGCTGTTGAGAGCTCTGGGAGCAGGGCTGCAGGAAGGGCTGGAGGCCAGTGTAGTGTGAGCTGGAAGGGACAGAGGGTCCTGTGGAGCAAGAGCCAGATGCTGCCCAGCTTTGGAGGCACCAGGATGCTTTACCAGGGTCCGGGAGCTGCTCTGGCACAGGCATCCCAAAGCCAAGAACCCCAGTTCCTGCAGCCGGAGATAAGTATGCTGGGGAAGAGCTCAGGAGCTCCCATTCCAGAAGAGCCCTTAGGTCCTTCTAAGCCAGGCCCCTTAGGTCAGCTTCCAAATACACGATGTAAGCACAGGCTGTCGGCACCAAGAGGCCCAAGCTGCAGCCATGCTGGCACAGTGTGCTGCAGAGAGCAGTCATTGCTCCAAGCTGTACCAAGATGGGGGGCTGCAGCCTTCGGAATGCCGCTGCCAGCCAGTGCCTGCACTGACTTGACAGTCCACTGAGACCTGGGGAATTGTTCCTCTTTCATAAAAGCCTTTGGGAACCAGCACTGCTTCCCTCTCCCTCTGCTGGGCCTACTTTATTGCAGAACTTTGCCTGAACTTGGAGAATTTAAAATTTAATTGAGTTTTTCGTAGTAATGACATTTCCTTATACATGCTCCATTGAGCCTCTGTTTTTTCACAGCTTATGTAACAGTGAGCAGATGGGAAGGCAGGTAATAGTATGCAGCCACTGCTGGATCCAGCCGAGGGTTGCTCTCTTGCTCTCCTTCCCTGGGTGGGTGTTCATCAGCAGAAAAGGGATTTGCCAAAGCCCAGCATCGCTCGTGACTTTGCTGCAAGTGGCAGGCTGACACAGGCACTGAGAGATGGGCTCTGGTACCGAGCTGGGGAGGGTGGATCTGAATCAGCATCCAGGAGAAGCAGCTCTCAGCATGCCTCGTGGGAGCAGAGTTTGGGGTGACACTGCTCGGCCGGCAGGTGCAAGGTCCGGGAGGACGGTGGCCATACCAACTCTCCCCCTGTTGCTGACTGAGGCGGTGGGAGGGAATTTGAAGAAATCCCCAACCTAGATGCAGCCCTTGGGGATGAAATTGGAGTGTGTACGGACACTTCAGCTACCTTTATTTTAATCATTGACAGCTTAAAATAAGAACTCTTTAATTAGAAACATTCCCTTAATTGAATTGTAATCAAGCTTTTAGTGCTGGCTAGCCATGTGATCTATTAACACCCACCTCTCTCCAAGCATTGCCTAGTTACACCTCTACTTACAGAGTAATTTTTATTAGGGAGCCTGGGCCAGGGGCTGCTGATTTTGGCTATGCATGTAGCAGCCAGCACTGCAGGGACCCTGTCTCCATCAGGGATGTCATTGCTCCAGCAGTGCAACAGGTAACTTCTGCCCCAGTGTCTGAAAAAGGAAGTTGTTACATATGACACAAACAGCAGGATCCCAACTTGAGAGAGGCCAGCCAGGGCTGGGTTGGGGAGGTAATAAATTTGAGGGACAAGCAGAATCCATGATCACAAACTCTGCTGGGCCATCTCCTTTCCTGCCAGTGATCAAAGTGGTGGGTGGCTGCAGGACCTTTTTTCCTCTGTGCACCTCTCCAAAGAGGAAACCCCCCTCAGGTTAGCACTGTATTGGGCACCAACCAAGGTACACTAAGACTCTGTTCAGACAACAGCACCTGGAAGGCTGTCTAACCTCCCAGAGCCAGCGGAGACACAGCTCACACATTCAAAAGAACATGCCCAGATGAGGCCCAGGAGGCTTCACCTGGTCCTGTCTGCCTGGTTTGCCTGGAAGGGATCTTTGGGTGCAAGAGCATGGAAGGGAGCCCAAGACCCTCAGCTCAGAAACTGGGGCCCTGCACCTGGGACACCTCATGTCTACCTTTCACAGGATTTGGACGTGGTCAAGGCACCCCTAGGTGCTACAGGAAGTGCTGCTGCTGAAGGCAGGCAAGCAGAAGATGGGCTACTAAGATTTGGCTGCTCTCCTATTCACATGCAAAGGTCCTTGGGCTGTCCCCAGTGCCCTCATTGCAGCTCTGTAGAGGGAACCCACAGGAACGTGTCTTGAGCAGAATCTTGTGGGCTGGTGTATCCAAGGAGGCTACACCTCACTGGGCACCCAGCCAGCCTCTCCACTGCCCATGATGTTATTCCTCAGGTAGGAAAAGAAAAGAAGGGGTAAAGCTGTGCTGTTTATTCACAGTGTCACGGCTGGGTGGGTGGCCTTCCAGAGTCACAGTGTATGATATTCATAGCACCTAGTAAAACTCACGGGAAAGCTGAGCTCCAGTGACCCAGCAGACCTCAGAGAACTGCCAGGTCGTATTTGGCAGCTCTGCCTGATCAACAAAGAGCAGAATCCCATTTCACCCACTCTCTGGAGAAGGACAAACTGCTTTGAAGACCAAGGTCAGCTTGCCACAGAGACACTTGTGTGTGCTAGGGAAGTGTGAGCAGTCAGGGAAAGAACAGAGGAAACTTTGACACTGTGCTGAGGTTCCACTTCTCCAAGGCCAGTGAAAGTAAGAGACGAGAAGAGAGAACAAACACATTGCCACCTGCAATTCAAGAGCAAAGGTACCTGAGGAGGAAGGTACCTGTGGCTTGACACGTCCAACAGGGCTGCCAGAGTTCTTCAAAGCATTGACTCACAGCTCGTTCAGAACGTGCAGGCCCGACTCCAAAAACAGTGATCGATGTTCATAGGGTCTTTCTCATACAACATACGCCTAGTTTCTCAGTACTTTACAAATAATAATAGATTTGCCTTTTCAATACTCATACTGAGCAATACAGCAGCATTTTAGAGAAGATCCAGCATTCCTGGAGGGAAGGTCAAATGCAGCCTGCAAGGTGGGGATGCTGATCTGAGCACTTTACCAGAGCGCTCTGCAGTTTAAAGCGTTTTCTGGAGCCAGGTGCATGTCCCCCTTCACATGCAGCAGGGAGCAATAAATACTCCTGCAAATGAGACATCAGGATCCTAGGATAGCGCAAGGCTAAAAACAAAGCAAAATGCCAAAATAAATAAAACATAGCTAATAGCTACCTCTGAAAAGATTGCTGTGAGTGACTAGCTCAGCATCAGGTAGGAAATCCGCAGCAAGGGCAAGGATCCAGGCCAGCACACAACTGCCTCAGCAATGAGTCATTCTTTTCTCTTCACACTTTTGGGGGAAAAAAAACCCAACAAAATAAAACAACACAAGAACAGAAAGAAGAGATGATGCTGAATCCCTGCAAAGAGCCTTCTTCCTGACACAGTCCAGACTCATCCAGAACACCATCTACCTGTGTGCTGCAGGTGTCCTGTGGAAAATAAATCTGTAGCCACATAATTAAAGACTCGACCGTAATTCATATGCACGAGGACATTGAAGGGCAGCTGTACAGCCAGCCTTGGTGCTGACATTTCTCAGTGATGAGAAATGTGTATTCTGATATAACAGCGAGCAGCAATTGCCTGTTGTCCTCAACAGGAGCAGGAGTAGCAAGAGTTGACATGGGCTGTCAGGTGGCATTTGGGGTAACAGTGCAGGAACAATAAGAGTTGTGAGGAAGACTTGGGAAAATACCCTTATTTGGATGCTGGAGAAGTCTTCAGTCCCAGAAACACAAGCTGATATGACTGTAACATGGCAGTAGCCCCTTTCCCAAACCACCACTTCCCTGCAGCTCGTGGTCTCATCTGCCTCCCAGTTCCATTTTCTGTTCCCCAGATTTTTGGTTCTCTCCCTGGTGTTTCATTCCTTCTGTATTCAAATCAGGGACTTTTATCCACCAGAAGGCAAAAGAGAGGTGGCTAGAAGCACAGGGCAGAGGAAAGCATTGAGAGATGCAAACAGTGCATGACGCATAACAGCAGCTCTAGAAGGGAGAGCCCTCCCAGCTTCCCCCTGCAGTGCTCCACCCTGGGAAAGCCCATATGCTGTCATGACACCTCAGAAACCAAAAGGGTTGGGCAGGTTAGCAAAGGTTGAAGAGTTTGTAGCTGTGAAGCTGTGACAAGTCTTCTTTCCATGTTTAACAAAACCATGTAATTTGTCCGTGCTGGTGGGAGAGAACAGTAGTGTTTCACGGAGCTGGCAAAACACAGCCTCCATGACACAAAAACTGATGTCCTGCCCAAGGCCAAACCCTTGCTTGAAAGCCCAGAAGTTTCACAGTTTTGTCCCCTGGGCTATATATATACATAGTCTAGCCCAGAAAAAAACAGTGGTGGGTCTACATTTTCAAAAAGAACTAAATAAATGTGCCCAATTCCAGCTGAGACAATCACTTTATATGGAAAATTTCTGCTCCAGTGGTGAAACTTTGACAAAGTTATAAGCAAGTGAAAACAGGGTCTTGAGAGGGGAAGTGTTGGCAACCTTAATAATAGGAGCTGTTCCTGGCCACACCTATAATTAAGTGTATTTATTGCTTTTTTCCATAAAGCCTTGCCTTTTTTATCCTCGTGGTATTCCCAGCCTCTGTCAGTTTGCAACTGGCTCTCTTTATTACACCCTCCTGCTGGCTTGCTTTTGTGAAAAGAAAAAAAAAAAAAAGGTGGAGCTAATGGGGAAAAGAAACTAACAAACAGGAATATTTAGGTGCACTCTCAGAGCTGTGTCAGGCCAGGGCAGATGTATCAGAGAACCACAAGACAGGGCCAAGGTTCCTTGGGAGGAGCTGCACTCAGGGCTGAATCAGCAGGATCTTACTTGAAGACGTGTAACCTCATCCTGCTCTCCTGCATGCTGAGTGCTCTCTGGGCACCAAGGCAGTGGAGTGCCTACAGCGTGGTGGGAGAACCTGGGCAAGATGAAGGGCTACAGGGGAGGCACTCTCTGCCTGAACAACACAATCGCCTTCTTTGATAAAAGACTGGTCTTATGGGTGAGGAGAGAGTAGTGGAAATAATTTATTTCCAATCTAGCCAGGCTTTCAACACCGTCTCCCAATGTTCTGATATCCAAGTAAGGATGGTGGTGTCTCAATTGGTGGACAGGCAGATGGACACAAAAAACATGTGTCTAGTCAGGCACAGGGAGCAGTTAATTGTAAATGGGTTGTCCTCTACCTGGAGGCTGGTACCAAGTGTGATGCCTCAGAGGGCTGTCCTGGGACCTCTCCTGTTTAACATGGTTATTGATGACCTGGAAAAGGGGATGGGCTGCACTTCAGGCAACACTTATTTGGAGGGGAAACAAGTCAACATCCCTGAGGGGACGTCAGAGGGACGTGAGCAGGCTGGAGGGATGGGCCTGCAGGAACACCGGGAGTTCAGCAAGGGCAGATGAGCAGCCTTGAACTTGGCAAGGAAGAGGCTCTGGCAACGATGTGGGCTGGGGACCTGATAGATGCACAACAGCTGTGTGGGAAAGGACTTTTGAGTTGTGGTAAAATACAGAGCCAAGCTCTTCACAGTGGTGCTTGGTGGGAGGATGAGAGACAAGGAACATAAGTTTAAAGAAGAGAGGTCCAGCTTGAATACAAAGAAGACCTTTCTGTCCTCAAAGGCAGTCAAGTGTGGGAAAAAGTTGCCCAGAGAAGCTGTACAGTCTCCATCCTAGTAGTTTATAAGATCAAATAAAACTCCAAGCAACCTTATTTGACCTCTTTTCTGACCCTGCTTTGAGGGGGAAGTCAGACTAGAGCTGTCCTGGGGTCTCTTTCAAACCAAATTATCCTTCAATGCTGGATGCCCAGGGCCCCGTTTGTGTGTAGCGTGTGTCTGGCGAGTGCCAGGTGTGTCTGTGCTACACACACGTGTGTCCATGGCAGCTGCAAGCCTGAATCCCGTATGAAGGGTGCAGCTCAAGGCAGACAAGGTATCCCACAGATGTGATGGACAGTGGGTGAGGAGCACAGCGTGCCTGGGGAGCAGTATCTCCCAACACCTGTGACAACTGTGCCAGTTTTGTGCACCCCGGGGAGCTCGCTGAGCATCACAGGAGCAAAGCGAGCTGGCGAGCAGCCTGTGGTGTACCTGAGGTGGGACTTTGTGTGTGTGTGTGTGCCAGGGGGGTGAACACGTAGCCGTGAAACGGTGAAATGTGTGTGCAGCACAGGCAGCAGGCGCTGCGGGCAGCGGGAGCGGGCTCTGCGTGGGCTCGCTGCTCCCAGCAGCACAAACCGGCCGAGCTTAAAAAGCCTCCCGTGCAGGAGCATCTCTCTCCCAGGCAGGCTCTGGGGCTGAGGGCACGGGACAGAGAGCAGGCAGTTCTGAAAGCAGCTGGCCCAGTCAGAATAATTCACGTACTGCTGTGGGAGGGACAGGAGCGATAAACAATGCACTGGAAGGCGGCAGGGCAGGGAGAATGGCTTAAAATGTGTCTTCCCGACATGCCCTGGTGGATTAGTTCAGCATCTCAGCCCAGCTCCTCTTTAATTCTTATGCAAGGGGTTTCTCTGGAAGGGACAGTCTGTCCTCGCCAGCTGAACACCAGGCACAGGGCACCGATTAACAAAAGGCCATCTCACCACCCGTCCCACAGCGAAGGACAAGAGGCAGCTGGGACTCATTCCCTAGGAGGACTGAGGTTGTGTGTTTTTATTTCTGCCTCAGGTCGTGCTGTTGCTCATCAGGGACTGCAAGACTTGCTCATCTGAGCTTCCCATGGCCTCCTATTCACTTCCAGAAAGTGATGATTAGTATCTGTAAGGCCACACATAGGCTATTTTTGGGGAAGCTCTGAGGCCCAACAGCTCACAGTTCCTACATCTGGATGTCTAGAGGCCAGGCGTGTCTGAGATGGGAATATGCACAGCACCTGGTCTCTCAGAACTACTGCTTGGAATTGTAGGCACTGGTACAAAGGTGATGGGTGTTGTGTGTGTACCTAGGGAAGTGCAATGTCCTGGCAACAGCTTTGCTGTGGCTGTGGACACTGGATAGGCAGAGACAGCCTAGGAACTGCTCATTTGAAATGTCCTTCTTTAGCTGTACAGGGAGGTGACAGGTTAAACCCACAGTGGAAGGTTAAATCTGTCCTTTGGCCTCTGACTGCTTCATGATTTTGGGAAAGTCACTTTGCCTTGCTGTCAGCTGCCTCTGTCCCCCTGTCCTTGCTTTCTGTCTGAGAACAGAAGCTCTCCCTTCTCTTGTGACTGCAGCAACAAGCAAAATGGAGCCATGGAGGACATGAGGACTCTGGAGGCTTCTCCATAGGACAAATCATCCAATATTCACAAGGAGTCAGAAAATCCCACAATTGTCACAAATGGCTCTTACATTCTAACAGTTGACAATGCATTTGAGCTCATGAGGCCATCTGACTGTTGCAGGAGAGCTGTCTCAAACAGAGCAGTGGGGAACATGCAGCTCCATCTGGCCAGTACAGTTCTACCAACACACCTTGTACCTCCTCTGCAGCAGCCCCAGCCAGCTGCTCTCACCCTGATTTCCTTCCTCCACTGACCTCACACTGCTCTGTCCCATCAGCACCACGGGCTTGCTGATCACTGCTGGCTCCTTGGACACTCCAGGTCACCCTGTTATTCATCCCTGCCACCCTGCAGCCAGTCACCCCATGGCTGTAGCTCTCTGCTCTAGAGCTGGTTTACACTGCAGCCCTTCCCTGCTTTTCCTGCAGCCTCACACAAAACTGGAGGGGTCACATAAGTTTCTCTTTTCAAGGCAGCCTCATTGCTAGTGAGCATGACACTGTATCCCAGAAAACAAAAGGCACATGGTGTAACCGAGCAGCCAGGAGCTAAATGATGGCTCCATTCTGCTTGCATGTAATCAGATATTCTGTGTGGTACCAAGAGTTCTGCTATAGGTCTGCAGTGCCTGTCATGTGCTGGCACCCACTCTCCTACAGATTCACTGTCTTATCCCTGGGAGAAGCATGTGGAGACTGCAGGTCATGTTATAAACACATTCAAAGTCTTCTGTGGAGTTCCTGCATCAGCTTCCTCCTCTCTTCAGTACCCCAGGAGTGGTGTGCAGGCCTGTGCCAGGCCCCTGGTAGCCACACAGAGGCTGTTACTGGGTGAGCACCTAATCACCTGTCAGGAGCAATTTCAAGCTCCTTATTCTCTTGCTCGTGCACAGCTTCTGTAACGAGGCTTTGTGCTCCACTGTGACTCTCCCAGTGACTGTACTGCTGGGACATTCAAAAAACTCTATCAATGCACTCCAGACAGGGACCCAAACATTGCCTGGTCCCAGGTTTCAAGACTTGCTATTTCAAATCCGGGGCCAGCACCAAAATAATCTGGCTAATTTCAGAGACCAAAAAAACTTTTAAAGCTCAAATATCTTGTGTCATACGGACTATTTCAGGATAGTGTTTGTGTCCATCCCGAGTTTCTTCACAGACATCAGGGCAGTGGGGTCACATTGCTCCACTTTTCCTCTTTCCAGGCTAACCTGACATGGACACTGAGTCACTTGGGGTCCACATGCCCAGGCTGCCCAGGAAGCAGAGGCATTACCCACATTAAATGCTCCCTTCTGGAGGGGATGTGGTCAAAGGTAAGCATTACACTGGCAGCCCACTGACTGCTTTGCTGGTGTTGCTTTCCTTGGGACCTGGAAGAAGCCCAAGGCCAGTCTTCTTACAGTTTGCAAGCCAGGCTGTGGTTATCTGTTGTCCCAAGGGGATTCAAAATGATTGTTGCCTGAAGCTCTCAGGGCATTGCAAGCCTTCTACCTGACAGCCCTCATGCTGACAAGGACATCTCTTCCTCGCAGCTTCACTGCCCCTGTCCCACCACCACAGCATACTGCTCTGCCAGCTGTGGCATGGGAGAGGCAGGCTGGACATGTCCCATCAAGGGACTGAACAACAGGAAAAAAAGGGAGCAAATTTTATACACTGAGCACATGCAACCAGGCAGAGCTGAGAAACAACTGAAGGACAAGCAGACAAGCGACCAGAAGGACCTGGCTGAACAAAAGTCATCTCTGCCTAACTTCCCAGAGCTGGCATGGCTTTGCAGATTTGTCCCCAGCAAGAAATCAAAGTGGTAGCACATATCTGAACAGTTTTCAGAGTCAGTCCTGTGAAAGCCTGGCTGTCAGGAGGGATGACCTTTATTGCAGCATTGGTGATGGGTGCTGGTCCTCTCAGAGCCTACTTTCACTCCAGATCAAAGATTTCCTCCCCTGAACCTCACCTGTGCCCCATGCCGCTGCCTGGAGAGTTGGCCTCAGCCCCACAGTGTCCCACCAGCACCAGGGCCCAGAAGCAGCACCGGGTGAGCCTGGGGAGTCAGGAGCCTGCAAGGATGCTGGATCTGTGGGGATGAGAACAAGTCCTATGGGGTGCATCTGAGGGAGTCAAGGTTGTTCAGCCTGGAGAAAAGGAGGCTCTGGGGTGGCCTTTTCACTCTCTACAGCTACCTGAAAAGAGGTTGTAGCAAGGGGAGTTGACCTTTTCTCCCAAATAATCAGCAATAGGACAAGAGGAAATCGCCTCAAGTTACAGCAGGGAAGGTTTAGTTTGGATATTAGGAAAATTTTTCCCCAGAAAATGCTGTCAAGTACTGGAGCAGGCTTTTCGGGGAAGTGGAGAGGACACCATCCCCAGGACTGTTTAGACGATGTGCACATACGGTGCTTGGGGACACGGTTTAGCAGCGGGCATGGCAGTGCTGGGTTAAGGGCTGCACTGGGTGACCTCAGAGGTCTCTTCCAGCCCTAGAGCGATTCCGTGGCTCTGTGTGGCCGGGAGCCTGGGGCTGCCAGCCCTGCTTCCATCCCTAGGTGGTGCTCTGCGGCCGGCAGTGGCCGCTCGGCTCCCTGCCCGCGTCCCGCGGCTGCACCAGGGCGGGAGCAGCAGCCCGTGCAGCCCTCCCAGAGCCCGCTGCCATCTCAGCTGCTGCTGGGCCACGTCCCGGCCGGGATGAGGGCACAGGCTGCCTCCCCTGCCCGCCATCCCGCTGCTGTCCCCTCTGTCTGCGCCGGCGAGGCTGCCCCAGCTGCCCCACAGCACCCCACGTTTTCAGCATCCCGCACGCTGCATCCCCTCCTCTCCCTCCTGCGCATGCAGCCACAGCCCATCCCAGCTTTGCGGATTTAGCGCAGGGCCGGCCCTGCGGGCTTTTCCAATAGTGATGCTCCATTAGGGCCCAGCTCTGCTCTTACCACGGGCAATGCCAAAGTCCCATTGACTTCACGGGGGCAAGCCCTTAATGGCCTGGGAATTTAAGACTTTTTACTTTTTTCCTTTTTTTTTTTTTTTTTGTGACACTCAAAACTGTGGCCACTTAGTATTGCTGGTCCAAACGCTGCAAGAGGCCCTGCTGCAAAGGCAAAGAAGAGCTGTTAAAGCTCAAAGAGCACAGAGGAGGTATTCTTGCAGAGGTCATGAGCCTCTGCACAGCTGCTGTGGCAGTGCCATGTGCCCTATCCAGTCCTGGGCAAAACTGGGACAAAACCAAGCTGTTTGAAACCTAACATGTTTGTTCAGAAGCACAGACATCTCCGGCACCATTTCCTAATCATGGAAATCCAAACCTATTTTCTCCTCAATTGAGATTATTGTCGTGTTTCTTAAAAATATTTTTAGTTGCAGTGTGCATCAAAATGTTTTGCTGAGCAAGTTTTGTGTGAGTTGAAAGGTGCCAATGATGATTTCTTTTCAAAAGGGTTGTCCAAAAGTGTCACTAAAAATAAAACATGAAACAAGTTTCTCAAGTGTCATTTCAAACAACAACATTCATTTGAGAGCTGGCAAGAGTGACGAGAGCGTGGTTAGTTGTCATGGGGTAGAGGATCTGAACCAGTGCCTGGATCTTATTCATAGGGAAAAAGTCCTTCCTCTCCCCATTATCTTTCTGGTATTTGAATAGCTTTCAATAATGAGCCAAGTAAGATGTTCAAAAGTAAGACAGGAAAGAAATATAGATTGTGGTTGAATGAACAAAGAAGCAGTGTCTTCCTCCTGAAAAGCAGGCTGCCAGTCCCTTGTGATTAGAGGCAGGTCTTAGGGAAGCAATCCCTCCATCAGATCCTGGAGGAGGGAAGGACCCCAGGGACATCATGCCCTCTCATGCATTAAAGGTAACTTCTGTGGAGAGCACAGTGCAAGGAGGTATCACCTATCTGATGCTCCACACACTGTGTGCAAAAGGTAAAATGCAGTGTGTTTACAGTTATGAATGGCCTGGACAGCTGATTTGCCAGACACTTAAAAATGTCAAGCCTTCTGTGTATCAGTTTTCCAGGATGGATTCTCCTGGTGGCTTTTCACAGGCTGCATAAAGGAGTCCCCAGCATATGGCCAGAGAGGATCTTGTTGAGACACTTGCTGCTGTGTGGCATTTTTGTGAATGTTCTTGGGTGTTTATGGGATGAAGCTGTGGTGTAGGATGGACTGTGCCCCCACGTGTGGCATGGACATGTAGGCACCTGCAGTGCACGAGTCCTCTGGGATTCCAGTGTGCAGGTGCAGAAGGATGTCCTGCTGCTGTGTACCAGCAAACCCCGTGGGCACATGTGCAGCTTGCAGGAACTGACACTGGAGTGGCTGCACCATGCTGTTGGAGGGGCTGTGTGTGGCACCAGCTGCACAAAGAATGTCTGAAAGGCAGAATCTTGCTCACCACCTCTGTCTTCCTGCACTGGCTGTTCCTCTCCTTCCCTCTGCCCCCTCCACCCCTTTCCTCTCCCCTCTCTAATGATCTCACAGCACTGAAAGCTTTCTTGCAATTTTATTATGAGCAGCAGGGGTTTAGTTGGGTATTCTTCAACGCCTCACTGTCTTCTCCACCATGATGCCAAACATGAAAACATCCAGCAGGTTCAGACATATGGATGGGGCTGGAGCCAGTATGGCTGAATGACGCGTGTTCCCTCAGATTGATTGCAATCTTGTCCCATTTTTCCCACAAGAGGCCCCCAGGTAAAGGGAGGGGTGGCAGTGCTGACCTGTGTGCTGCCCCAACCACGGCAGCTCTGCATGCCATGGCCCTGGTGCACCGCCCTTGCCTGGCATCTCTGCCACTCACTCCTTGGTGACTGATGGGGCTCCCAAGAGCTAAGGGGACACTTCATCCCCGCCAAGCACTGCCACCCACCTCCAAAGGATGTGTACATCAGTGGGGGGGTACCCAGCCATGAGGCTCCCCCTCTGCTGGAGGCCACCACCCCAGCCTGTGTCCTGAATGCCCGCGTCCTCGCACACAAAGTCCTTCTCTCTCGGTCCATTAGTTTGTTTCCATGGCCAGTGGCAGGCACACGACTCTGAAAGCTGTATTAAAAGCCAGGTCAATACCAGCCCCTGCTTATTCCCCCAGGGGAAAATAAGTAAATAATGAAAAGAGGGGCTGGCTTCATTTCCTAAACCAGCAAACTCTCAAATTTAGTGCTGAGAGAGGCACCTCTGTTCCCAAGTGGGTAGCATTGGAGCTCTGAGGAGAGGCAGCTCTGCTCCAGCACCAGCAGAACCAGGAGGGATGGGGGCCACTCAAAATCCAGTGAATCCATCATTTCAGTAAGGCTTTGAGGCAAACTGCTCTGGCAGATGGGCTCTGGAGCGGAGGATCACTACAGGAGTGAGGTAGAGGCTGAGGTACTTGAGAATGCCTTCTTTGCCTCAGTCTTTCACAGTGAGACCAGTTGTCCTTAGGGTACTCAGTGCTCTCAGCTGCAAGACAGGTACAGGGAACACAACAAAGCCCCATAATGCAGGAGGAATGCTCAGTGACCTCCTACACCACATAGACACTCACAGGTCTGCAGGGCTGGATGGGATCCACCAAAGAACACTCAGAAAGCAGGTTGAAGAGCTCCCCAAGCTACTTTCCATCTTTATCAGCAGTCCTGGCTAGCCAGAGGGGTCCCCAGGTGACTGGAGGTTAGCCAGTGTGACACCCATCTACAAAAAGGGCTGGAAGGAGAATCTGGGGAACCACAGGCCTATCAACCCAACCTCAGTGTCGGGAAAGGTCATGGAGCAATTCACCTTGCCATCGTACTGAACATGTGGCACAAGGGGAATCAGGCCCAGCCAGCATGGGTTTGGGAAAGTCAGGTCCTGCTTGACCAGCCTGATCTCTTTCTATGACAAAGTGACCTGCTTAGTGGATGGGGGAAAGGCTGTGGATGATGTTTACCTGCCCTTCAGTAAAGCCTTTGACACTGTCTCCCAAAGCATTTTTCCTGGAAAAATTGGCTGCCTGGAGAAGTGAAATGGATGCACTGTTCATTGGGTAGAAAACTGGCTCCATGGCTGGGCCCAAAGGGTTTTGGGGAATGGCAATATTCTGGGGAATGGAATTATTCCAGTGAATGGAGCAAACCCAGGCAGGACAGCTGTTCCTCTACAAAACCTGCATCCTAAGATGAGAAATGACCATGTCTGGGTTTAGGCACATCTTTTAAGTCTACTTGTGCTCTTTCTCAAACCCACTTCCATCTACCCTCACTTTCTCTTCCCCTTTTCCCCTTCCTTCTTCACCATCTGCCTGCTGTGTCTGTTTCTTCCTCTCAGTCCTGCTATTTCTTTCCTTGCCCTTCTGCTTCTTCCCCTCTTCCTTTTACTTCTTGAACCAATTCCAAGTTGACATTGAGATGCTTTTTTCTGCTTTGTAGATCAGGGATTAGGTGGAACATATCTTCTTCAGCTATTCCCCACCACAGTACAGCTACTGGGTGCCCAGAGCAGCTTCCTGAGCTCCCTGTTTGTTTTTCTGTCCTCATACATCATCTGCAGTTATGAAGGGGTGATTCTGCTGCTCCTGAAGGAAAATGCTCATCACATTTTCACCTCTTTTGAGAAATGACAACAAAGTGATATTACAGGTCTAGCTTTGGTTGATGTCCTCCCTCATTCTCCCTTCACTCGCCACTAGCACAAAGATGCTTTGGGTTTTTCAATGGGGTTTTTTAATCTAGAGCAATGTCTTGCACATCTCTGCCTCTTCACCAAATGCATCTATAACCCTTCCCTGGGAAAAACACTTGCTATCTCCAAAGCAAATAATATTGCTTGGCCAATTCTACTGGTGATTTTAATGCAGACTATTCCCTATACACACATTTGTAAGACCTTCTCCCTGAGCAAATTCTCTGAGTCTCTTGTTATAGGCCTTTACCAGAGAGGTCCAGAACAAGAGAGCCCTCGTGGTGGAGCTTCCAGGGTCCAATGCCATACAAATAGCAAACACCAGCCCTAATAACCCTCATCAGTCTCTATACCAGGCTGCAGCCTTGGAGTCTGTCCTTTGCTTCCAAACCTCCCCTTGGGATATTAGACTTTATTAAAAATAAATAGTTACAAATTCTGTTTTACAGCTGATGGCATCAGGGAGAAGAATGGAGGAGGCAAAAGGAGCAAGTGGAGGGTCTGCTGTCCAGTCAGGTCACCTGTGTGCCATCCCGGCTGTGCTGCGCCAGGGAGCAGTCTGAGTGTGGTAAGCACAGGGCTCTGCCTCCTCCGCCGGTATCTCAGGAGAGGAGCAGGACATGTTCTTCAAGAGGATTGGGAGAACTGGATCCAAGTCCATGGAGCCGAGCTGCTTCTGGAGGTGACAGACACCAAAAGCCAAGGAGAGTGCAGAGCAGCCTATGTAGAATGTCCTTGTCTCCTAGCTTGGCATTTGCCGTGGGAGAATATCGATTTCAGTTCTCCTTCTCTTTTATATACAGAATCATGTGCAACAAGCAACAAACGTGCAAGTAAACTCCTTCCTTGAGATCCTTCCCCACTCCCTCCAAGAGTCCCAAACTCTCCCTTCTATCCTCATCTGGTCAGTGCTTAGGTGTTGCTCCTCTCCCAGCGACGGCGATGACCCTTGACAGCCATGGGGCCTACCCATAGTGAGAGGGGACAGAAAGTCTGCTCCCGCCTCAGCAGCAGAAACACTTGCTGTGGGTCCCAATCTGTCCACTGAAGGCAGGGACTCCTGTCACCTCTCCAGAGACAAGAAACCAGGCCTGCTGCCCTCCTGTCTCTGGGCAGGGAAGGGGTTCTAGCCCAAGCTGCGTACCCAGAAAGAGCAGTGTATCCTCACTCCTCTCCCAGGCATTAGGACCTGGTGAGAAAGGGAGTATATCCGAGCAGCTCCAGGCCTTGGTGTGTTTGGGGCTGAGAGGCAATCATGGGAGGCATTATTTGGTGGTGAAGGAACTTATCCAGTGTATGGGTACGGAACGGAGGAGACTGTAGGCAATGGGTGAGGAACGGGGAGGCTGGAGGAGTTAGATGGCTGACTCCCTGCGGTATGAGATTGTATCTAGAGGCAGAGTTGCCTGGAGCCGCTCCAGGTCCAGGTGGCTTCCAAAATCCATCATCTGGATGATACCTCCCTCCTCCTTGGTGTTGCCCCCTAACACCACACCCACTTCATCATCATCTTCATCTTCATCTTGACTGACAAGTGCCAGCTCATTCTCGTAGCAGAAGGCACTGGGAGGTGGAGGAGAAGGTAAGATGGTCATCTTGCTTTCTTGCAGCTCCCGGGCTGAGCAGCAAGGTGTGCCAGCTACCTCGTACGTCTTGTGAAAGCGCGAGTAATCCACTTTGTAGTGGTTCTTCTCCTCAAACACGACTGGTTCAAAGCGATGACCCCAAAGGATTTCGCTAGCGAGGTAAGAGCTTCGTGCCTGTGTGGTCATGGCTGTGGCTTCCACCATCCCCTCCAGAATAACCACAATCTCAAAATTCTCCGTCTCCAGCTCTTCCTTGCCAATCCCATAGAGGGGGCTCTCCTCATCAATCTCATGAACGATAATAATGGGTGAGACCAAAAATATACGATCAAGACCCACATCGTAGCCCACATTTAGGTCCCGCTGGTCCAGGGGCAGGTATTCCCCTTCCTCCGTCATGTAGGGCTTGATGAGCTGGGCTCGGACATGGGCCTCCACAATGTGGCTCCTCCTCAGGTTGCCCACCCTCCACATGAGACACAGTTTGCCGTCCCGCACGGAGATCACGGCATGATGGCTGAAGAGAAGGGTCTGGGCCCGCTTCTTGGGCCTTGCCATCTTGGCCATGATGGTGCCAATCATGAAGGAGTCAATCACGCAGCCCACGATGGACTGCACCACAACTGCCATGATGGCCAGCGGGCACTCCTCGGTCACGCAGCGGAAGCCGTACCCGATGGTTGTCTGTGTCTCCACTGAGAAAAGAAAAGCCCCCAGGAAGCTGTTCACGTGCATGATGCAGGGCTTGAGGAGAGAGGGGCTACCTGCCACCGCCGGCGCATTGAGGTCACCATGGAAGAAAGCAATGCACCAGAAGAGGAAGCCGAAGAAGAGCCAGGAGACCAGGAAGGCGGCGGAGAAGATCATCAGCATGTACCGCCAGCGCGTGTCCACACAGGTGGTGAAGATGTCGGCCATGTAGCGCTGAGATTTGTTGCTCAGGTTGGCAAAGTAAACGTTGCACTGGCCGTTCTTCTTCACGAAACGGTTGCGGTGCTTCCGCCGGGGAGCGTGGCCCTTCCCGTTCCGGCTGTGCCCGTTCATGCTGCCCAGCGTAGAGACCTTGTGTCCATCCTCTTCGGTGGAGACGATGCTGTACCTGGGAGCAGAAGAAACAGGCACTTCCATCAGGAATCCATGAAGGGTAACAGCAACCACTGAGACAGCAAGGGCAGGAGACGTGGGTGGCTCACAGGGCTACAGGACCACCCTGCTGGAACTCACAACAGCACGTTTCAGTGATTATTGCACCGTGGTGCCAACCTGACCACACTGGTGGACATCCACTGCAATGTTTGCTGAGTGTTGCTGCCTGGAGGTTGCATCTAGCAAAGTCCTGACAGGCCAGCACAGCAGCAGCAGCTTGTAGCTCTGTGGTATCTTCCAGCATTTATGGTGAGGAGGGATACAAGGCTTTGAAACCTGACAGTAGCTGGGACAGCCAGGAAGCCTGGAAACAAGCACCTACAGCCTGACCACATTTTGATCCTCATATAATATAAGGCTGCGAGTTTCTATTTTCTCCTCTTCTCTGCTCACTGATTTCATGGTGTGTGGTGACAATGTTTATACACTTCCTGCCTCAGGACAATTCTGTTGCCACAGCAACATGTGTGTCTTCCAGCATCCCTTATCCGAAACCAAAGGTGTAATTTGGAAACCAAGCCAAAGCACTGGCGGTTTCCTTGGCAGAAGCTACAGACACACTTTCTGGGAAACCTTTCCCCCTCTGGCTCCCCTCCCTTGCAGTCAGCTCTGACACTGCCCCTCATGTGATCCCGTGACACTTGCAGATACTCCTTAGATGTAATGGTGGACAGTGCTCTGACCACCGGGGAAACCAAGAGAGTGCACTGAAGCACAAAGACTCTCTGTCCTCACGCCAGACAAGCTGCAGCCTCACAGGACCCTGCGAGTCTCTCTCCCCACTGTGGTGCTGACATGTCAGCTGGAGTCCCCCAGAATGGGCCTCCATCTCATGGCAAGGACAGCACTGGTGGCTGAACATGTGATTCCCAGGAACATGTGGCTTCTCCAGTGCTGTTGGAATCTGTAATTTCTGGTCCAGCACCATGCAGTGCTTTGCTTCTCCTCCATAGTATTCCTCCAAACACTACCCCTACATATGGCATGTTTTGGATTGGAGAAGGAGAGAAGAGTCATTCCTTGGAACAGGAAAGCCATTGACAGGTAATTTGAGAATATATAAAAAAGCAGTCTGAAGTTATGGTCTGAGGGGCCAGATGAGGAGGAGCAGGTCACTGAGGGCAGCAGCATCTCGAGAGGACGGTTACTCACCGATTGACTCGGACGCTGCCCATGGCTTGCTCGGTCATCGGGTGTCAGGGGGCCGTGGGAGCTGGCAGGGCGTGCGAGCTCATGCAGCAGCACTCACGTGGGACTGGGCAGCTCCAGGTTTCACCTCTGGCGAGCTGGGACCAGCGCTGCCATTGCGATTGCTCCTGGGCACACGCCTGGCAGAGAAGGACAAAAGCACACGGCGGTGAGATCCCCCGGCAGCACCCATGGCAGTCCAGAGTGGCGAGCACAGCGCTCCCAGCCTTTTGCTCGGGATGCATTGGGAGGTCTCCTTGGGGCACCTGCTGCAGCCTGGCCGGGCAGCTGAGGAGCTGATGGGTGCAGACTGGGTGCACGGCCCGCAGACCCCGCGCTCCCAGCAGAGGAGCAGGGCCGGCCGGTCACCGCTCCCCAGACCAAGGGCACGGCAGCTGAGCAGCTCACAGGGCCCTTGCCCTGAGCCATTTTATTAATATCAGAGCTTACACCAGGGCGAGAGCTCAGCCAGGATAAATACCTCTCACACAAGGACTAACAAAGCACAGGAATGCACAGCAGCCCGCAGGGATCCCCGGCAGCCCAGCCTAACCCTGAGGGGATTTTTTCCAGGGTGTGCAGAACACCCTGTTTCATATAAAAGAAGGAAAGCAAAGGGTAGAACCCAAAAGAACTGATGGAAAGGAGGGGCTCAGGAGCAACCAAAGAGAAGGCAGTTAGAGGAAACAAACCTTGAGACATGCCCTGTGTACAGCATCCAAGGAGCAGCTCAGCAGCAGAGTCCTGGGAGGATGTTCAGCAGATGTCCCAACCCAGTCCTCCCAGAACAGAAGGATGGGGAAGCCAAAGACCCAAGAGCCAACCTATTCCACCTGCCCAGAGCTGCTGGGAAGTGAAATGCACTGCGGGGGTAATGACTCACAGATTAGGAAGGGCTTTGTACACCCATGCTAATCCTGCTCTGTAGCCTTTGGATTACAGCAGCCAGTGCTGAGTGTGGATGCAGACAGAGCCAGCTAGTCTATTCCCTCCTCACCAATAAACAGCCACTGGTTGCCAGATACAGGAAAAGATACAAGGACTTTGGGATCAAATGTAGGGCTTAGAGCTGTTTGCAAGTGGTTGTGCACGGACAGGAGAGAGGAATAACAAATGATGTTGCCTAGGATAGAAAAGCTGGTGAGAGCCATCCTTGTCCCATCAGCAGTGCCCCAGAATGGGGCTGCACATGGCCAGGGATGCCCCCCAGGATGCCACTGCTTTCCCCAGTTAGGATCAGAGACTGGAAAGCTGCAAGAAGGGAGCTCCAGACATCACCTCTGATGGGATGAAGATTACTCAGTTACTGAGGCAGTTAAAGCTCTGCAGCAACACAAACAAGGTTGTTCAGACCAAGAGTATTATGGGACCAGGAGGAGAAAACAACCTTGTAATCCGCAACTCACCATATAGAGACAAAAGGGAACAGCTGCCCAAAAATCCCCATCAGGAAAAAGCACTTTGACACTGAACACTGCCAGCTCCCACCAGCTCACTGCCCTACAACATCATGAAGTCAGTTTGGCCAGGAATTTTAGCAGACCCTGGGGCTGGTAACCCAAGTTAATCAGAAATGTTGATGTGATGGAGAGGTCAGTTCATACCCACAGATGGTCCTGCTGGGATAAGGCTGATTAGAGCGATCTCATGGTGAGTTCAGACTGCAGGGTCCCACATCACTTTGGGGGCGGCAATGTTTAGGTTGTACCAGTTTAGGTACAACCCTCTGTGCCACCCCAGCCAGGAGAGGAAAGGCATCTTCTTCAACTGGCATCATTCTCAGCCAGCCTGGATGTGCCAAGCTCATCCTTAGCCAGAGCTGACCCCGATAACACAGGGAAGGCCCTGCCACAGCTCACACATATGAGTGACTCACAATATCCTGAAAGTTTCTACAACCAATGACTCTCTTTCTGCAGCTGCAAAAACAGATGAACCATCTCTAGCGATTTTGGATTTCTGGCCCAGGCAGCAGCCAGCTCCAAAGGAAAGGAAGGAGGACCTAAGGCGCTTTGTGAAAACGTGTGCAGCAACACCTGGAGGTCTGCTCCTCACCTTTCCCCCCTTCCCAAGAAGGGGCAAAGGAAGCAGATGAAATACAAGGGCTTGGTTTATCTCCAGTTGAGGCTGGTACAGCTATGGGATGGGATGAGCACACTGTGTAAGAGCACTGCATCCTGTGGTGCTGTGTTTCCTCCTGGCTTCCA
Organism: Passer domesticus; assembly: GCF_036417665.1. NCBI lineage: Eukaryota > Metazoa > Chordata > Aves > Passeriformes > Passeridae > Passer > Passer domesticus. The sequence continues at coordinate 48,798,483 of NC_087478.1, read as the reverse complement.
CGTGGAAGCTCATGTCAGCCGGAGCTGTGGCAGAGTCCACCATGGCTGGACCATGCAGCTCAGAGCCTGGGCAGCCAGAGTGCCCAAACAGAGTATCAGCAGCTAAAACCACACCACTACCTGCACTGGTACTTAATCACAAGGAAAGTATTCCCACAAAGGACGAGGGCTACCAGTCCGAGCACACACATTTGAGAGTGGGAAAGTAAATGCTTTTATTTGCAGTAAATGGTTACAAGCGAGAGAACGATGGCCTCGGACCGTGCACGGATCCATGGAACTCACACAGAACTGCACTCATAGATCTTTCTCTGCTTAAAATTTGGGAATTTTTCTGGTGGATTCAAGGACCTCAGTAACAATGGGCAGAATTTCTGAGGCAGGAACTGCCTGAGGGAGGCATCATTGCCCATTAGGAGCTTGTGGGAGTTTTGCCTGGTGAAGTCCAAGTTGTGCTTCAGTGCTTCCAGGCCAGTCTGTTCTCAGCTTTTCATTCTCCAGCTTGCACCTCTCCAGCTGTCCTTGGAGCATAAAGATCTGCTGCTTCAGCCTCTCCACGTTTGTTTCAGCATTCAGAGCACGCTGGGTCGTCAGCTGAAGATAACACTCAGTCTGCCGGACTAAGGACTGGAGCTCCTGGGCTTCCCTCTCTCGTTCAGCCTGGCTGATCTTCAGCTGATCCTTCAGGCTGGCCACCACGCACGCCTGTCTCTTCAAGTTGTTCTGGAAGTTGTTAAACATTCTCCCGGCCATGGCGTTGTCCTTCCTGAGTGCAGCATTCTCTCCCTGGAGCCTGTCATACTGTTCCCTGAGCATGTTGTACTCCTCCCTGAGCACGACGTCCTGCCCCATGACCACAGCCCTGTCCTTCTTGAGCTGTTTGAACGCCTGCCTGAGTGTAAAATTCTCCGCCTCGAGCACGACGTTCACATTCCTGAGCATTCCGTACTCTGACCTGAGGATGTTGTTCTCCTGCCACAGGGAGTCGTAGGTCGGCCGCAGGGGCCGGGGCTCTCTGTCCTTGCTGTCCTCGCCGCCCTCCCCGCGCAGCACGTGGGGCTCCGCTCCCGTGGTGCTCTCTGGCAGCCCCACGTAATGGGCACTGGCATGGGCCTGCGTGCCAGCGGCCTCTGTCCCCAAGTGCTGGCCTGAGCTGTGCTGGACAGGGTCATGGAAGCCACTTGCTGCAGTACCGGCCTTTTGGGGGGCAGGCAACGTCAGGTGCCCAGGAAGGTGGTAGGTCGGGCTGGGCTTCTCATCTCCAGCCAAGCTGTCGGACGTTCTCATGTCTTTGTAAAATGGTTCCTGAAACTCCCGATCTTCCTTCTCAAGCTCATGCTTGGGCAACCCCACCTGTTTCTCTTTCACCATGTAAGAGTCTTCAGGAGTTGGGGGAGATTTGGGTTCTTCCAGATTCTCTGTCTTATTTTCATCTGTGCTGTTACTGCTCTTGCACGAGGGTGGAAGAGGGTCAGAAGGGCGGGAATTCCCTGATTCTTCACTGTTATCATCACCACCATCGTTGGCATCACCTAGCAAGCCTTGAGATTCTGGGTAGACCATCATCATTAGCCCAAAGATGCGAACTGGCCGTGACATTTTTCAGGATGCTCTCAGCTGCAGTAAGCAGGAGCATCCAAATTGTGTTCCTGGAGTGCAGGCCATACAGGCTGTTGACACTGCCAAGCAGCGTGCTGCCTTCTGCAGCCTCAGCAATGCTTGTTGTGGCCACCCAAATCCCTCTGTTTAGAACACCGGAATGTTCAGGAGAGACACATACCTCTGCATCTTGGCTCTGGGGACAACTGGAACCACCAACATTCCAAGGTCTGTGATGTCATCGAGCTCCATGTGTGCTGAGTTGTCAGAAGCAGGGGAGGGGGAGGAAGCAATCAACTGCTGTCCTGATTCTGTCTAGGACTGCGTTAATTTTCTTCGTAGTAGCCAGCACAGTGCTGGCTGATAACACAGACTTGTTGGAGTTGTTGTTTAGTGGCTTACTCCAAGACAAGGACTTTCCTGCTGCCCATGGTCTGCCACTGAGGAGCTGCACAGGAATCCAGGAGGGAGGATGGCCAGAACAGCTGGTCCAAACTAGCCAAAGGGATAGTCTATGCCACAGAACATCCTGCCCAGAATATAACTGGGGGATTTAACTGGAAGGGGCTGATGAATGCCTGGGGACACGCTGGGCATCAGTCATTGGGTGGTGAGTAATGGGGTTGTGCACCACTTGTTTCTCTTGGGTCCTGTTGTTCTCTCTCTCTGTGTTTATTAGATTACTATTTATATTATTATTATTACTATTTCTATTATTATTAATAATAATAATAACAACAATATCATTAACATATGTATTATTGTTATATTTTGTTTCTATGATTAAATTGTTGTTATTTCAAGCCACAAAGTTGACCTTTTCTTTTCGATTCCCCTGCCCACTGTGGCTGGGGGCACTGAGAGGGAGAGAGGGGCTGACTGATACTTAAGCTGCCTGCTGGGGTTAAACCACAACAGCTGCAAAAGGTGGTTTTGGCAGCGTGAGGATAAGCTGTCCTGCAGGTGTAGAGCTGACCCCAGCTGGGGGATGCTGCCGGTGAGCAGAGAGCAGCTCATGATAAAGGAGGGACAGGGACGATCCAGCCCAGGCAGGCAGCATGGCTCAGAGGGGACAGCCCTGTCCCACAGCGTGCTGAGACATCTCCACCAGCAAGGTCAAGCCACTGGCACCTGGCTGGGGCTCACCCTGGACAGGGGCAGGAGATGTCACCAGCACTTTGGCCAGCAGCTTAGGCATGGCTCTAAGCTGAGCGGCCAGTGGAGGGTCCACGCTGTGGTGCTGCCAATCTGATTCATCCCTGCTGCCAGCTGGCACAGGGAAGTGTTAGTAATACCAAGTGCCACAAACTCAGAGCGGCACGAGCCAGGAGACGAACAAAAATAAACACGATTCCCACTTCCACCCCAACACACCCCCACAGCGCGTGGTGCCGCCATGGGAAGGACAGACAGGCAGGCAAGAAACGCCTGGGCTGGGGACTGCTGCCACTTTGGGTCACTGTCCCTCCTCAGCAGCCAGGGCCACCACTGACATCCCCTGCTGCCAAAATCGATGCCACCAGCTTGGCAAGGCCTGGGGGCTTACCAGGAGCCCAAACCCTATGCAAACATGGTTCAAATGGCCGCAAAAAGGTCCCATTGCAACTTGGAAACCTGAAACAAAAAGGGAATGAAAGGGGAAGGCTCAGAGGTGTCTCCAGCAGAAGGGGATTATATTCATATCCTGAACAGCCTGTCACATGGACAAGGGGGAGGAAAGCCTGGCTGAGGACAGAGACACAAATCCAGAGCATGCCTGAGGGCATTTCTTGGAGCTTGCTCTTCCTCCTGAGACCCACATGTGAAGCAGGAAGCTGCAGAGTCAGTGGCAATCCTGTGGAGTGCTCTGAAACCAAGCTGGTGGGTGCAGCAAGGAGAGACACTAGGCAGGAGGCTGCAGCCTGGACAGATGCCTCCCCATCCCTGTGCTCCCTGTCCTGGGTGTACAGGAACACCCATGAGTTTATGGCCTGCAGAAGCCCCCCAGCATTTTTGAAAGCTGCTGCAGCCAGCACTGGTGTCACAGCCCCTGCCTTGCAGCATTGAAGCAGCCAGCCAGATGGGTCTCCAGGGCCCAGCAGCTGCTTCCAGCCCCAATCCTGTGCTACCCTCCCCTCTTTCCCAGGCACTTTCTCCCTCCCGTGGCTTAGACTGAGCAATGCCAGGGACACCACCGCGGTGCTGCAGTCATCTCCTCCTTCCCGTGTGACACCGTGCTCCAGCAGCACAAGCCATCACACCAGCCCACGCTGCCACCCCAGTTCTGCTCTGGCCCTGAGAGGCACGTGGGGCTGCGCTGCTGCTGTCCCTTTCCAAGGGATCTGCAGGATAATAAGGTCAAGGTGTTGGTGCCAGGGCAGTGCCTCCCTTGCTCCATCCTCTGTACACGGTGCAGCGCCTCGCACGTCCCAGTCTTTCTCCAGCCCCTGCCAGAGTAGATCATATATTGTCAATCCTTCCTTAAATTTGCAATGGAAGAGTCTCATGAAACAGAACAGAAAAGTCCACGCTACAGCACTCCCCCACTTCTCTTTTTATAACAACCGTATCTGGTGCTCTGGGACATACACTGTGAGCGACAACGATGGAAAAATCCCAGGGTATTTTTACACTCTTAGTCTTTGCTTTATCTGGAGTTGTCTGGCAAATGCTTCTCTCCTGTCTGTGGTCAATGCCGCAGCCGCTGGTGGCTCTGCTTTGTGCCTTTGTCCCCGTTACCGGCTGCCTGGGATCAGCATCCAGCAGCCTGCCAGCTCGGGCACGGTGACAGCACGGCAGACGAACTTCTCGCCTCTCGGGGAGTCAGGGCGGAAACACTGAGGAAAAGCTGAGCAGGGACCTCTCTGCCTTTTTGCAGAGCCTTGCAGACCCGCAGCGCTCAGTGTGTCCTCTCCATCCTCTTTGTAACTCCATCTCTCCTCCTGTTCCTCACGGATATTCCCAGGGTTCGTGCAGGCAGCTCTGTGCCGCGGGGTCTGTCCTGCACAGGAGGCAGCGGCCGAGCTCTTGCTGCTCCGTGCCGGCAGGGCAGGCTGCCAGGCAATGTACGGGCACACGCCGAGGCACAGCCACCGTGCAGGAGAGTTTTACCATATTAAAAAGGCAACTGACATATGGAAGGTGAGGGGAGGAAGCTGTAATCAACTCGATACCATTTTTATATACACACTTCTGCCTTTTCGTTCAATAATTATAAATAGATCAGGTGCCAACAGTCCCCATCTGCCCCTCAAGGCGTGATCCGCTGACCAGTTTCCCTCTCCAAAAGAGGATTTTATTCATGTGCCTCTGCCCGGTTTATATTTTGGAGTGGAGTGAGAAGGGGGGATATTTTTTCCCCCTGTGAAGCTCTGGAGCCTGAGGATGGGTAATATGAAAACAAAACAAAATGATTTGAAGTTAAACCATCTCAGTGTGTGACTCAGAGCTATTCATAGCTCCCTGAAGCCAGCTGCAGCAACGGAGCCAGAAGGATTCTGCCCGTATTATTATTCCAATTACCATCTGAATTAAAAGTTTGAGCAGTGATCAGCCCACATGCTGATGGGAGGGGGAGAGAAAAAAGCGAAGAGAGAAGGAGAGAAAGAGTGAGAGGGAGAAAAAACAGATAAAAATGGGAACCACACAAAGGTGCCCGGGATGACAAAGTCAGGGAGAGGCACAGAAAGGTGACAGCATCACCTCCCGCCCGCTCCCACACCGCCCCAGCGATCCCTGCTGCGGCTGCACCGTCCAGACAATGGCGCTGCGAGAGGAGCTGCCTACTCCGCAGGATCTCAGACTGGCTGCGGGATACCCCGCGGTGGGGCTGGCACCGGCATTCACCCACTCCTCTCTGGCCAAAATGGGGCTGGGGATGGACTGGGCAGGGTTGTGAGGAGAGGGTGCTGCGGGAGTGGCAGCTGGGGAGAAGCCCCTGCTTTTTCTTGCTGAGTGAGGAAGGTGGGTGTTATTCTCTATAGCTGGCATCACGGGAAAAATTAAATGATCAGAAGGTCCCTGGCCTTCCTGGGGTGGTGTTCTTGGCCAAAAAGGAACTGAGCTTTTGTAGCAGCCAGGGTGCAGACTGCATCCCACCTGCTCCCGAGGAAACACAGGGGCTGGCATACCCCCAGCACCCTGCCGCCAAAACCGTGGACTAGACCCCAAAAAGGCTGGTGCAAAACCTGCAAGAGCTGAGAAACTGAAGGCTCTGGGCTGTCCCTGAGGTCCTCACATCCCAAGCAGATACAGTGCACCGAGGTCACCTCCTCCAGCTCCCTAGCACAACTGCAGAGTGCAAAGGGTGTCTTCACTAATCTCCACATCCCTGGAACTCCCTTCACTGGGCATCCTGCCCCGTGGAGCCCTGATGTAAGGCCATTCCCAGCAGCATCCCTTCACCATCTCTAAAGCACAAAGTGCCTGGTCATGTGGGATGTCTTGATGGCTTTTGGCTACTCAGGGGACAAGGATAATTACCAGAGTGCAGGAAAAGGGGGCTAAGAGTGGCTTGCATCATCTGCCTGCCTGCTGCAGTTGTGGTCTTGACAGGGCAGGGATGGACTGCCAGTGACTCTGCCAAGCACACAGCAAGACAGGTGCCTGCAAATAGTTTATGAATGATGGTAACAGCAGCGACAGCAGCAAGGGGAGCAATAACCAGGGCAAAGCCTGCTCTGTACCGAGCCCCTGATCGAGAGGCTGCAGCCACTTCTCTGCACCCAGCCGAGTTCCCAGCCTGGCCTGGCTGCTAAGCACTACCCCATCAGCGACAGGGGAAAAAAAACCTTCCTTCACCCCCCCTGTCGCTGGGCTAACAGGGAGCTGAGCAGAGCCGCGAGCCTCCTGAAAGGGCCCCAGCTGCTCCCCTTTCACCATGCTGGGGCGCCAGAAACAGAGCAGAGGGAGCATCCCAGGTGAGCTGAAAGCCGCATTCCCGCAGAGAGGGGATCAAGTATTTCCCCACAGGTTTGCAGACTTGTATTGCTGCGGCTTGACCCGCGGTTTAACAAGCACCTCTGGAAGGAGTGAAGCCCAAGTGGTGCCCGGCTCACTCAGCACGGAGGAGCACTGCCCGCTCCTTGCCCTTGCCCCGGCTCTCGGGCAGGGAGGGGCTGCCATCGCGGCAGTCGGGCTGGGCACGGCGGGTCCTGCACAGCGCCAGGAGTGCCATATCCCCCCCTGCTCTCCGCGGGATCCTGCCTGCTCACCTGCCTGTCGCCTGTGGCGCTGCCCGCGGCTCCTGCCTGCTCCCCTCCGCCCAGACACGAGGCTCTCTTGGTGCTGGGAGCAGCGCGAACAGGAGAGGAGAGGAGTTCTGAGGCCGCTGTGCCAGGTCCCGCGGCAGGCACCGCCTCTTCACGGTGCCATCGAGCTTTTCAGAGGGTGAAGCGCCCGTGTGCCCGGCTCGGGGTGCCCGGTGCCCTTCAGCCCCGCGCTCAGCGGCGGGGCCGATCCGTGCAGCTCTCCCGGGCTTTGCCCTCCTCTGGGGCAGAGGCACTTTCCACATCCACCTGCTCTGGCTCCTTTCAGCTGGGCAGTCTGCGCGGGTGCTTGTGCTCGCCGCCAGCAGGAAGGGAGCGGGGAGAGCCCGGCTGAAGGCAGGGGAAAGGAGAGCAGGCAGCAGAGAGGCAGCTGGGACAAGGCCAGCAGCTCTTTGTACCAACGCTGGTACCGCTTGCCAGGGAGGGAAGGAGGTGGGGAGATGTGTCAGGGTCGTTTCTCCGAGCCTTTTGCAGGGGACAGAATGGGGGACGCTGCTTCCCTCATTATCAAACAGCACCAGGCTCCCTCTGAAGTGTTTCGGGAGAAATGTTGCCATAGAAATAAAACAGCCGTCCAGATTGTGAGGGGCAGACCCACTGCCACGGTGGCAGGGCGTGGGCAGAGCGGCGGCAGGAGCCCCTGGCTGGCGGCGTGGGGAGGTGCCGGGCTGGAGAGCACCTTGTTCTCCAGGCTCTGGTCCCCAGTGAGGGCAGCAGTGGTGCTGCTGTGCCAGCATGGCCGGTGCCAGGAGGTGGTGGGCATCTCCTCCCCAGGTAAACCATGGGTGAATGCCAGAACTGTCCCTGAAGCAAGCTGCCTGCTGCCAGGCTCCCGGGAGGACAGGCATGGAGGTGCCTGGATCTCTGAGGCCACGGGAACAGGGTCATGTGGCAGCCAACTCCCATCCCTCAGCAGCCTGTGCCAGGCACCACCTTCACTGCTGAGCCTCAGAGGTCTGAGGGCGAGAACCAGCTCAAAAGCAGCCCTTGCCTGTCCCAAGCCCCAAGAAGGGGCTCCAATCCCAACCATCACCACCAAAACCACCTTGTCTGGCGAGGAAAACAGCTGCCGGCGCCTCTGGGGGTTCCTGTGAGGCCTCTCGGCCCTGCTGAGGGGCACAGCAGCAGCGATGTCAAGGAGCAGGGGCTTGGCCTGACTGGGTTCCGCAGACGCCCCGCGCAGCCCGTGCCATTCACGGAAAAGCGAGCGGCAGCGGAGGCCGGGAGCCGCGCGGGTGAGCGGGGATCGATCGCTGAGACGCCAGCATCCATCGATGGATGGCGGGCCCACTGCAGGGACAGGGGGATGGGGCTGGCTGAGGCACAGGGCACTCACTGCTCCACTGATGGCACCACGCCGCGGGCACAGGTGCCCACCGCCGTGCCCTCCTCCCCCTTGCTGGCACCTCCTGTCACTGTCACCAGCCCAGGGACGCAGCTGCTTCCCGGGCGTGGCCGATGGCTGGGCCTGGGGTGGCCAAGAGGCTGGAGGGGCTGGTGGGGACTGGTCCTGCCAGGCAACTCCATCCCTCCCTGGCCACCTCCCGGCTTTCTGGTTTTCATTGCAAACCATGGCGGGGGGCTGGAAGGGACAAGGACCACTGCCTGCCCTCCTGCCAGCACCACGCGTCGGGGCACTTGATCTTAGCACCTGAACAGGGAGAGATGGAAGGAAAAAAAGGTGGAGGAGAGGGAATCTGCTTGCCTCCAGATCAGCCCTCTCCAGTTTATCCCCTCTGTGGCCATCCTCACCATTTGTCCTCTTCCCCACCACTCCCTGTCCCCAGCAGATTCATGCTTCCCCTAAGGCAGGTATTTGCCCTGTATCAATTATTATTTCCAGTGTCTGCAAACAGGAGTGGCCACACACTGCCGGGGTGTCTCTGTGGGTGTCACTTCTGGTGGTGAATGGAGAAGGGACACATTCCCTTGTCTCTGCCAAGATGTATTCCCCATGCACCTGCCTGATGGCTCCCAGGCTCCGGGTGACCCCAAGCCCTGGGCTCATCCACACCTCCCATCCCTTGGGGATGGCTCCTCCCGAGAAGCCAGGGAGGGCACGGAGCAGGGGCTGAAGGCAGCCCTGGAGCCACGTCCCCTCTGTTCCTGTGCACACTGTCACCCTCTGCCCTTCCCAGCACACCCCCAAGGGGAGAAGGGGAGAAGGGAGAGGCCCCAGAGCTGCTCTTTGCTTTGCCATCAATGGAGTCAGGGCTGGGCAGCAGGGATAGGGAACTCCAGGCTCTTGCCAGAAGGATTTGGATGGCTCCAGGCTGTTTGCCCAGGGGGGAGGGGGCTGAAGGGCCAGGGATGTCGGAGGTGATCTGCCAGCACCATGCAAACCTGCCTGCCCATCCCTGCCCGCTGGGGAAGCTGACCTCGTCCACAGGGAGCAAAGGCAGAGTTTCTCTGGCAGCTTCCCCGTGGCTTCCTCCTGATCTCCTTCACCCAAAGCCTCTATCCAGAAGACCCTTTGCACCGTGCCTGTCTTGGGGGGTGTTGGAGCACCACTGGCAGGATCAGCCATGCTGGGGCTAGGAGAGGTGGAAGGCAAGGGAGAGGAGGGCAGATCTGGAGCCCCAAAAGCTCCACAGGCAGCAGAAGAGCCAACACATCCACTTCAGCCCCATTTGCACCTGCGAGCCTGCAGAGCAGGCCTCCCGCTGCCTTTTTCTGTGTGAACCGGCCGGGGCCAGCACAGAGAAGAATCCACAGAGCAGGAGAAGCAAAAGGTGAGCAAGACCCAGCCCGGGGCTAGGAGACACTACGAAAACCGCAAAAATGAAGAAGTTACCTGCAAAGGGGCCGAAGTCAGGGTGGCAAGGGGGCGGGGAGGGAAGTTGGGGAGGTTTAGAGGCAGGAGCCCACCCCTGCCCCTCGGCCCGCGGGAGCTGTGCGTGCATACGCCATGCACACAAGGCAACTTTATTATTCACTGGCACGCTCGCACGAAGCCACGCATCTCTCCCCAAGTTATATTTATAGCCGCTCCTCGGAGCGAACGCGAATGAAACAATGCATTATTTTGCTAAGGGAGAAAAGCCCTTCCCGCTCTCCTGCCGGCGAGGAGAGCAGCGCGCCCGGCGCCGCCTCTTACCCGGGTCCTGCCGAGGGCTGCCGCCTGCTCCAGCCGTGCCCAGCAGCATCAGAGGCGGCGGGGAGCGGCCGCTCTCTCCATCTCACCATGAGCCGCCTCAGCCGGACCGCAGGAATCGGGGAATTCTCCCTGCAGTCCTCGCTCGCCTCCAGCCTAGGTTTATTTTTTTCCCCTCCGAAGAGCTACTTCTCCGCTGCGACCTGCTCCTCTCCCAACTCTGCCCTGCCCACGCCAGCGCTCTCCTTCTGCCTCTGCCTCTCAGAATTTTTTGCTCCCAGGAGCGTCCATCCCACGGAGTGCTGATGTGCCTTCGTGGCTCAGCGACGGGTTTAGGTCTCCCCCTCCTGCCCGGCTCCCTCCTTCTCTGGCATTGTTTTCCCTTGCCCCTTGCTGCCCCCCTGCTCTAGTCCCCAGATCCCCCCTCTCCCTGACTCCCTGCCTCCCTCAGCGCTCCCTCCCTTTCGCTGGCTGCCTCTCCCCCTCGCTGATTGCTATGCAGTCTGTAGCTGAGAAGTCAGTAACTCCGTGGTAGGATCCAACAGCTTTCCGCTACTTTAGCCCATCCTCGCATGTGAGCTCAGAGCTGCGGAGCCGCCGTGGGGGAGAGAGCAGCCATCGGCAGCGGGAAAGGGATGGAGGGGCCGCCCGGTGCCCCCAGGAGGTGAATCCTCCTCCTGGGCTGCTGCACGGAGATTAAATAACCACCGGCAGAGGGGTTTTCCCACCTGGATTTGGGGTGCTGGGCTGGCACCTCGCCCTGAGGAAGGAGCAGGCTCTCCCAGCTGGTCCGCAGGGTTTGCTGTGGGGCATTGCCTCCCCGCTCTACAGAGCAGGTGATTTCCTGCCGGGATGAGCAATCCCGGGACAGCGGCTGGACACGAGGGACCAGCCCTCGGGGCTCCAGGACAGTGCACAGCCCTCCTGCTGGGAAACCTGTCCAAGAAACCTCTTTTGGGTCTCCATGGCCAGCAGCACCTCAGAGGCTTTAAAAAGGTCACTTCTTGGTGGCAGGGAGAGAAGGCAGGGGACACTGCTGCACAAAGACAGAGGCTGAAAAAGCCCCTGACTGCACAGGCAGTGGCTGCAGGCACAGGGTCCTGGGGACAGCCCTGCTGCAGCACAGCGTTTTTGAGGCCATGGTTTCCCTCTTGGTGTCTCGTTTGCTGTCCCCAGGGTTAAGGCCTGTGCTGAAAAGTCAAAGAATATTAAAAAAACCCTTTTAAAAAATCTCCTGTGGGCCCCAGTCCTACAAGGACCATGACCCTCCCTCCCAGAATCCTCCCAAGGTGTGGCCCATGGGGTGACCCCTGCACAACATGCTGTGGACCTGCTGTGCCCCACCAGCACCAGTGAACCCTGCCGTGGCGAGCACAGCCTGCTCCCACCTGGCAAAGCCACTGCAGGGCAGCAGGGGCTGCTGGGCTGGGTTTAGTGGCTCCATGCAGGTGAGCAGCTGCAAACCAGGAGCTCATCAGCCTCCTGCATGGGTCAGTTCACCCCAGGGCACCCCTGGCTGCTCCCTGCAGCACCTGGATGGAGCAGGGCCAGCCTGTCCATCCCCTCTGCAGCCATCCCTACAAGGACTTCATTCAGAGGGGTACTTGCTTTCCCAAAAGCTCTGTCTCTAGGGCCTGTTGTGGGGCTGCTTCCCAAGAGGCACTGCCCAGTGTCTGCCCAGCTGCTCTTTGGCAGAGTGTCCCATCCCTCTGGCACCACCACAGGCTTCTCCTCTCCATGTGGTGGTGAAGGGATGAGGATGGGGCTGACACACCTTGCTCCATCCCACAGCGGGCAAAGCCATCAGGTGCAGCCCTGTGGCCACCTCAGCTTCAGGTGGCGTCTCACCCTCTCTGCCTTTTGCTCCTCTCTGCTGGCTCCCCCAAGGCCTCGCCACATTTCCCTGTGTAGGAGGAGGGACAGCTGCACCTTGTGCACGGTGTGGCACCGCCAGGAGACAGGTGGCACTTCCAGAGCCAGCGAGAGGGGCGTGGGGACGGCGCAGGGAGGGTGTCAGCAGCCCCTGGCTGTCCTTGTGCCCCCGGGGCCGTGCCCTGACCGCCCCATGGCCGCCGGCCCCAGCAGCGGGGTGGCTCACACTCGCCGCCCCCGCCCGTCTCCAGCAGCACCGTCTTTAATAAGAAGCGTGGAATATTTTAGCACCTATGTAAAAGCCACCACAGACGGTGGTGGCAGCCGTTGCCAGGGAGACACTCCCAAAAATAGCCCCACTCCGCCAACCTTTCCCAGTGCCGCTGTGGGGATTGAGGGAGGCAGAGGGATGGAGGGATGGAGGCATGGAACACTGGAACGAGGCATGGATAAAGGGATGGATGAAAGGAGGGAAAGAGTCATAGAGATGGACAGAGGAATCTTTGGAGGGGTGAATGGAGAGAGGATGAGTGAGGGGTGGAGTGAAGATGGAGGAAGAATGGAAAAGATGGAGGGAAGAATGGACAGAGAGAAAGAGGGAGAGAGGGATGGCTGGAGACAGATGGAGAGATGGGTGCAGCAGAAAGCAAGAGCTCCTGGGAAGGTGAGCAAACGCTGCCTGCCCCTTCTCCTGCCTGGGCATGAAGAGAGCTGCCTCTGTGCCAGCAGCTCCTACTTGGACACCCATGGTCCTGCACTGCTGTGACACCAGCTAAGCCAGCACGAACCCTCAAGCCCTCTCTGTGCTGAGCAGTTCTGATTTTGGGAGTTTAAACCAGAGAACAAAGTTTTGGGCTCCTTAGCACCTGCCATGCTCCCTCTGTGACCTTCTACCAGCCATCCCATCTCTGTCCCCAGTGTTCCAGAGCTGCCCAGCCAACCTGACCTGGTCATGGGGCAGAGATGGTGACACACAGAGGTGACCCTTGGTGCTCAGCCCCACGGTGTTCCCCAGCCCCTCGGGGAAGGCAGAATCATTTCCCTCTCCTAGACAAACCCCTGAGGCTGCCCACTCTCCCAGGAGGCCTGAGCTACATCCTGCAGCAGAAATGGAGGGAGACACCTGGAGCACCACCAGGGGCAAAAGCAGAAAGGCCTTCCTGATAGAAGGAAACAAATGTTTTAGTGATAAGGAAATGGCCTTTGTCCCTCTTCTCATCCCACAGCCGTCACCTCACAGGCAGAGGTGGAGAAGGGCCCTGGCTGAAGCTGCTGCTGCCTGGCCTGGGGACTCTGCAGGAGGAGCCTTCCAGACCAGCAGAGGCACAGAGGGAAACCCCAAAAATAGAACCAAAGGAGGAGGGGTGGGGGGGAGAAAAATAAACCCAACAACCCCAAAATCTCATTTTTAATATCAAATCCCAGCTCACTTGCCTCCTTGTCACCCTGGCGACATTCCTTGTGGTCACCATGGAAACGGGAGGCATGGAGAGAGCATCACCACGTGGGGTGGTGGCAGCACCCGGCATTATTTTGGGAGGCAGGGAGACACCCGGCGCAAGGCGCTGTGCATTGTGGCAGGGCAGGAGGAGGGAAGGTTTATTTTTACTTGGTCCCACTCCACGTGCCAATTTTTTCTTCTCTAAGAGCCTGGGTGTCCCTTGCCCTGCAGCAGCTTTCCTGTGGCCCTCAGGAGCCACGCAGGGATGGTGTTCCATGGGGACAGCCCAGCCCTACCACCCTGTTCCAGCTGGGTGAGCTTGGCTGGGCTGCTCCCATGATGTCCCTCTAAGTCACCTCAGCTGGTGGCTCCTGGTGTCAGAGCAGGAGATAATGCTGCGAGTTGGGCCCACCAGTTCTGCTTGGGAAGGTGCAAAATGAGGAGAACAAACCTTTGCCACCCCTCTGCAGGGGGCTTCTTGCCTTGGGTGGGACAAGAAGCTGCAAAGAGGAGTGCAGGGACAAAACAGAGACGAGGACTCTCTGGCGTGGCACACCAGGGGATTGGAAGGGCATCTCTTGGAAGAGAGGACCCCAAATCTGTTCCTTCCCCGCAACTTCACATCCCTGCTCCACGAGTCAAAACTCTTTGCCCACCTGCAAAAGGACCTGGGCTACCAGGGACCTGCAGGGCCACCAGGGCAGGGGCTTGGCTTTCACCAGCACCCACACGGCCTTGTGAAGCCCTGCTGAAATCCCAGGCAGCTCCACTCTGATGTCAGGAACCAATTCCAGCAGTCCCTGCCCTTCGCCAATCGTCTCCTTTGCTCTAACCCGCCCTCTTCCCACGGCAGCAGCCCCTGCCTCGGGGCCCTGCTGGGAACAGGCAGGGATGTCTCCAGTTTCGTGGGGCTGAGCAGGTGTTTTCCAGCCCAGCCTGTGAATCCATCTGGAAAAGCCCTGTGATGCAGGTGCTGGAGCGTCAGAGAGGGAAAACACAACCGCCAACCTAATGGGCAGGGAGGAAATGTATGCAAATCTATTCAGAAAGGGAGCCGGTGATGCTAATAGGCTTGTTAATCCTCTCGGAAAGCACCAGGAATAACATTTTTACACTTTGGTCGTTAAGGATTTTACTCCAAGCAAGCCCATAAGGACAGAGAGAGATGCGTAGGGGATGGCCTCAGGTCGTGGCTGGGGACAGGGAGGGCAGCAGCCAGAGCCAGCTTTGGGACAGGAGCAGGCGGGATCACACAATCCAAGAGTAACCAGATTAGACCCACAGCCAGATGTGATTTGCTCAGGGACAAGGAGACAAATTACAACTTCCATTTGGTTGTACTAAAGCAACTTGAAATTAGTGATTAGATATTGACTATCTAATAGCTGGATCTTGATGCAGAGGTTCCCCTGCTGCTGCCGTGAGATCTCCCTCCATAACTGCTGCTCCAGGGACAAGGTTCATCCAAAACAAGCTGGTCACCCAGCTTAATATATTTTCAAATGTATTAAAGCTTTCTAACAGTCACTACTGAGCTCCTTTCTGCAAAACCAGCAGCAACCATGTGCTTCTTTCACTCAACACATTCCCTATGTCATTTGTAACCCTCTTGCAGGAATCCAGCATTAATATTTTCACTGAAGTTTGTTTCAAACCAGCCCTTGGGAGGATCTTTTCTTTCTCCAGGGCCGTGCTCAGGGATCCACACTGCCTCCTGAAGGAAGGGGTGCCTGCTGGGGCAGACACCAGGGAATGGCTGTCCATGAACGGCTGTGGAAGAGCCACAATGGCTGGATAATTCAAACATCTCTCCACTTCTTCTTTGGCTGCAGGAGCCAAGCAGAGCACTGGTGAGAAGGTGGGATGGCCGGGAAGGGCAGAGAGCAGAAGGCTCCGACTGGCAGCAGGACAGAATATCCCTGGAAAGCCTGGCCCTCGCCGGAGGGTGTGTCCTCGAGGCCAGAGGATGGGAATCCTGTTCCCTCTGCCTTTTCCCCTTTAACCACACTTCCGTGTGTAACTTGAGACAAGCAGGGGAAGAAAAAAGAGGAAGGAAAAAAAAGAAAAAAGGAAAAATAGCGCAGTTATTCCCGCCTCTGCCTCCTCCTCTCTCTCCTCCCCGGCCCGGCAGGAGCCACGTCACCGTCACCCAGCGCTGCCTTCGGGCTGCTCAGCCTGGAGAGCTCTCCGGGACACGAACTCCAACTTTCCGCCCAAAGCAGCGAGAGCAAGGCCTGGGCTGCGAGAGGGAGAATCCACCTCGGTGGAAAAGCAAACAAGGGAGACATCCAGCCTGGCAGGGGAAAGGCATCAGCAGCCACGGGGCAGGGGAGACTGAACTTTGTGCTGCGAGAAGGAAGAGCTCCGTGCTCGGGGAAAAAGGAAAGTTGAGCCGAAGGAGACCGTTCATTCAGCCGAGGCTCGGCGGAGAAAAGCTCCCTGCCCTCGCCCTCCCTGCCCGCAGAAAGAGCCCCCCGGCACCATGAACATCTTCCGCATCCTGGGGGATGTCTCCCACTTGCTGGCCATCATTATTCTCCTGCTGAAGATCGTGAAGTCCAAGTCCTGTGCTGGTGAGTGCTCCCGCGTCCCAGGGCAGAAGGGTGGCCCTTCTCGGAGGGCAGTTCAGTGAAGGGGACAGCAAAATGGGAGCTGGAAAGGCCGGCGATAGCCCATAGGAACTGGCAGCCTCCCCCCCGAGGGCTCTTTGAGGGAAGCCATCCCCTTTCTCTGGGAGTCTCCCGGCCTGGAGAGGGCTGTGCTGGAAGGATGTGATGTGGCAAGGCGCACAGCCTCAGGCAGGTGTTGGTCTCGGGGTGAAGGAGAGGCTGGCAAGGCTGGAGGGAGGTGGAAAAGGAGAGCAAGAGGTTGTGGTGGCCCCAACACCAACAACCTGGAGAGGAAGCTGCTTTAGGCTGGAGGTTGTGCCAGCGGTGGGCAGGTGCCAGAGGCTGCCCCATCCCAGGGTGAGGAAATCGGGACAGCAGCTTCCTGCAGGAGAGTTTTGCTCATAGTCCCCTCCTCATGAGATTTTGGGGCTGTGGCCATTGTCACAGGTACACAAGTGGGTGGGCCCGACTGCATCTCTCTGCCAGCAGTGGCCAAGCTCCATCAGTGCCCCGGGGCTGGTCCTGCAGCTCTTCCCTCCTGTGGCACATGTCACATCACAGTCCCCTGCTGAGGTGGGCAGGCAGAGGGGGAAGGGAGGCCAGAGAAAGGCCTTTAGACAACAGCAAGGGCTGAACCGGCCCAGGTGGTGAACATGCCCACTGAGCACCAGCTCCCACAGGCAGCACTGGGGCATCAGCAGGAACCTGCCCTTGGGAGACTCTGGCCACCCTGGGGTAGAGCTACCTCAGCACCCACACACCAGCCCTGGCTCACCAAACAGCAACTTACCTATCGATGTGTAAGGGGAAACCACCATCCCACAGACCCTTCCCTTCATCTGCTTCACTTTCCCTTCATCTCCCTGCCTCACAGGGATCTCTGGGAAGAGCCAGATACTTTTTGCCCTCGTCTTCACAACCCGCTACCTGGACCTGTTCACGAATTTCATCTCTGTCTATAACACTGTGATGAAGGTAAGGAGAGGGCAGTGCAGCGGGTGAGGTTCCACTCAGCTCGCTGTGGGCTCCTGGGGAGGTGAGGCTACACAGTCACTGAGTTTTTCAGCCAGGAAGTGTGGATAAGGATGTTTCTTTTGGTGCCACTGTCCCTACATTGACCAAAAAAAACCCCTTGCCATAGTCAGTGAGTGAGCTGAGCCATATTTGGTACCACTAAAACCAGAACAAGATGCCATGAACCAAGCCTGGGTGTCCTTGTACAGCAGGAGCATTAACATGAAGCTGCCACTGAGCCAAGCCCTTCACAGAGTGCCCCAGAGGGACTCAAACGTGAGATTCCCGTGGTGCAGCAAGCTTTACCTGACCCCTGGAATATCTCCAGCAGAAGTCGATCTGTAAGGCAACACAGGCAAAGCATTCACCACTATCTTGACTTCAGGGAAGGCCAGCCTCTCTTTAAGCATGGAAAGTGCACTTGCAGGTAAGGTCTTGCCATCTCCCTTCTCTCCCACAGGTCATTTTTTTGATTTGTGCCTACGTCACCGTGTACATGATCTACGTGAAATTCCGGAAGACATTTGACAGTGAGAACGACTCCTTTCGCCTCGAGTTCCTGCTGGTCCCTGTCACAGGCCTGTCATTTCTGGAGAATCACAGCTTCACCCCCTTGGAGGTAAGGAAAACCTGAGGCAGGAAAAGGGAAGGCAAGCAGCAGCAACCTTACACCAGGCAGCAGAGTGAGCAGCATGTTGAATACCAAGATTTTTAACAGCAAAAGCAGGCAGGAAAGGCAAAGTTGGCAGGCCTTGAAGACAGTACCATCTACAGAGCAGCTCAGTGCTGTCTCCTCTCACTCCCGGCACAGTGAGCTCATTTTCCCCAACTTCAGCAGCACCACTCATCCCCCTCACACATCAGTGATTTGCCAAATGAAAAGCTTTAGGTCTTAACACATACTAACCAGCACTGGCTCCCCACTGCCTTCATTTTGCACCTCACAGATACTCTGGACCTTCTCCATCTACCTGGAGTCCGTGGCTATCCTTCCTCAGCTCTTCATGATCAGCAAGACAGGGGAAGCAGAGACCATCACGACACACTACCTTTTCTTCCTGGGCCTCTACCGTGCCCTCTACATTGCCAACTGGGTCTGGCGCTACCACACAGAGAATTTCTACGACCAGATCGCCGTCGTTTCCGGGGTGGTACAAACCATCTTCTACTGCGACTTCTTCTATCTCTACGTCACCAAAGGTAGGTGAACGGGTTGCTGTGCTACTGAAAATTCATTCATTCTTGCAGTATAGGGTGGGGCTGCAGTTTGCCATGTGTTAATCCCTACATGACTTTATTTTTTGCTGGGTTTGTGGTGTGTATTGTGCACCTAAAGTCCAGTTTAGAAAATGTATCTATTGACTGAGAGTGGGCATCACTGCTTGCAAGGGTCTGGATGTGTGTGTGAAACACAGCAAGAATTAAACCAGAGTTAAGCCTTCTGTTAACTCAGAAGTTAACAACTAAGGTTCATTCAATTCTACACATATTTTGAAAGATTATGAATCATGCAAAAAAAAAAAAATACCCCAAAACAAAAAAGAAACTAAAAAAAACTTTGAGGGGGAAAATATAGCTGCTGGCAGACAATGTACCTGAGAAAGCAACTGCAGACATATGGAGATATTATTAAACCTTCTTTTCCTTTGATAAAGAAGATCAGGCTCTTGATTGTGAAGAACTGATTCTGTAGGAAGATGGGCATCTGCATAGACAAAGATACTCCTGTCTTCCAAAATGAGATGCCCCTTCCATTTCAGGGCCATGCTTTGGGAAATGGCCACCAGAGCTTAAAAGTGCACCAAGGGCACAAATCCTGATAGAACACACTGTGGTTTGCTGAGGCTGAAGGATGCTTTAAAACACCTTTCTGTTGAGAAGGATGGAATTAGATTAAATTAGCTAAGTTGAAAACTATTTTCCTCCTTCTTCACTTTCCCCAACAAGTCTGCCAAAAGCAGCAATAATGGCTCACGTTTGAAGTTTCAAGGGATGGATTTTTGGTAGCTTCATGCAATACACCTGCTGACAGAAAGGTGACAGGAGCACTGAGCAGGTGGCAGACCTTGGCAGATTAAGACTTCCTTCTGTCATTAAATATTTTTGCAGCCAGAAAAATACTTTCTAAAACTGCCATCAAGGTGCTCCACGTCAATTCCTTTTTTTTCTTTTCTAAACTAATTCCCGTTTTAGCTCCGCTCAATTCATGTGTCCTGTATTTTGTGAGAAATCCATACCCTTTGTAGCTGTGATGGTGGAACAAAAGGGGGAAAAACACAAATGCTGGCTTCCAATCTCACACTGCTAGTGGCAGAGCTGCAAAATTTAGATGATACAGGAGGCAGAAGAAAAAGCATTTGTAGATGGAACATCACAGCAGGAAGAGAATTGGAGTTTTTTTCTCTTTTCTTTTACACAAATATTCTGAATCATGGGACAGAAACGGTGTCTGAAGACATGCAAATACTTTGCAATCATTTATGAGAGCCAGCAATATTTTAGCAGGTTGCATCTCTTCCATTCTTTCAAAAAACCAAACTTTTCAAAACATTTCTAACACTGAAGAGCTCAGAAAAAAAGGGCAGTGTTGCTGAAGAAAGAAAGCAAAAATGTGTTATATAAAGAAATTGATTTAATAAGACTTCTGAGCCTATACCAAAGCACTGCAAAGGGATTTTTATGGAAAGCTACTTCTTTTTATCTTGTTTTCAAAACTAGATGAGCTCCCTTCTGTTTAACACAAAGACATGAAATATATCTGAGGAAGCTTTCAGCTCCCCAAAGCTTGTATTTCACAGAATGGCCAGGGGTGTGGGCAGTCAGGGTGGAAGGGAAGAATTCATCTAATCCATGTCCCTGCTCACATTTTTCAAGGTCCTGTCCAGTAAGGGTTTGACTATCTCCAGGGTGAAGCCTCTCTGGCCACCCTCACTATAAAACACTACTTTCAGATGTTTAAGTGGAATTTCCCATTGTCCCTTGCCCTGTCACTGGGCACCCCTCAGTAGAGCCTGGGCCTGTCCCCATTGCTCCCATCCAGCCCTTGTGCACATGGGTTAGGTGCCCCTCAGCCTTTCAACACTGAACAGTCAGCTCGCAGCCTGTGCTCCTACTTCAAGATGCCCTTGTGCCCCTTCTTGACTCCCCATCTCTTGTTCTGAGAGCCCAGAGCTGAGCCCACCACTCCAGCTGTAGCCTGCCAAGGCTCAGTGGAGAGGAAGAACTCCCGGCTCACCCTGCTGGCAATGCAGCTCCAGAGGCTCTTTGCTTCATCATGAGGGCACGCTGATGGCTTGTGTTCAACTTGGTGTCCACCAGCACAGCCAAGGCCTTTTCTGGCAAGCCACTTGCCAGCTGGGCAGCCCCCAGCACAACCTGGTGCCTGGGGCTGTTGCACCCCAGGGCAGGACGTGCATTTGGCTTTGCTGACCTCCATCTCCCGAGCTGGCAGAGTCCATCAGGCCCTGCCACGTGGTGCACGCCCAGCACATCACAGCCCTGCCCTTTGGCACCCAACAGGCACAGCCCCAGTGCCCAGCCCGGCACCGCCCTGTGCCAGGCACAGCCACTGCACCACTGACCACTGCACAGCCAGGACAGCCCCAGCCCGGCCACCCCTCTGAGCCTCTGGGCCTCCAGCATTCCCCAGGCATCCCTGCCATCCCAACGTTCAGCTCGGATGGGCTGGGAGCACCTCAGCAGAGATCTGGCCACAGACATTGATTCAGGCCATGCTCTGTATCAAAAGGAGAGAAAGCACTAGGAATAGCACACCAGCAAGAAAAATATTTAAGATGGTCCACCCATGAGAACAAGCCAAACAAGAACCTTTTCCTTTAGCATAATAGCTTGCACTTTCTGGTTGTCTCCCATCTGCAGTTTACACACCTGGCACCCCACTATCTGGCACTGTAAACCACAACTTAGAAAACATAAAATTGTGGAAACAATAAAACAGTTGAATTCTATTAAATTTACTCATTACCTTGTCTTTCTCTTTGCAGTCCTAAAAGGAAAGAAGCTAAGTCTTCCCATGCCTGTTTGAAGACATCCCACAGGCAGCGCAAGGAATTCCAAAGACGAAGCTGTTTAAGATCACAGCTTTCCTTCCCTGACCCTTTTTGACTAAAGGATGGCTCAGCTGAGTTTCAACCCTGTGCCAGGACGACAGGGCTTGGAATGCTTTTCATCCATCAGACTCTTCCCCTCCATTTTTTTATTTCTTCTCACTTGAATTTGGTGCTAGTGCTGGCCAATACTGGCCAATACTGAAGTAGTGCAATTTCTTCTCTCCCAGCTCTTCCCAGCTATATTCAAAACACACCTCCACCCTGACCCTGAGGCAGCACAAGGGAAAATGTCACTCCCACTAGTCCTTCAGCAAGTGCCCATGGTAAAGGGAACATGTAACACCCTTTAATAAAATGTGTTAACTGACCCATTTCACAGGTGGCCATGTCTGACACAGCAGATGCTACAAATTGTTACTTTAACTCTGCATGAACTAACACCCTCTTGAAAGTTTATTCTGCTTGACCCTCTCTCTATCCCTGTAGAATAGGCCCTGTAACATTCAAGAAAAACACATTGCCTTTGAATAAAATGAATCTTCTAATTCCACAAGTATTCAAACATCCTCCCCACTCACTTATTTTCAGTTTCCTTATGTTCTACAAACAGGGACAATTTCAATTACAATTAAAGCGGTTGCCAAGAAGTGTTTCCACCTCCTTGAATTTGACTTCTAAGAACTGGGAAGAACAGGGGCAAAGACAGCTTTCCATTCCAAAAATAAAGACAAAGTTCACAATTTATTGACAACAGTGTTTTTATTTATACCTACAAAAGAAAACAAGATGGTATCAAAAGGACAATTTACAAACTAAGAATAGTAACATAGCTCTTAGTATCCTGTGCCTCAACACCACAGATCTATGAATCTCTCAATTCAAGTCTTCATTAATACAACAGGAATGTGTTCAGAGACCAGCAGGTGTGTGAAACAAGATGCTGATCCCACACAAAGCTAGTAACTCTTCCATTGTTCAGAGAAATCCAAACAGTAAATTGCTTCAGGAAGTGGGAGGGGAGGAGACACCCAGCTCAGATACCTGACACTCCCACAAACTTTTTACAGATTAAAAACAACACAAACAACACTAGAGGCTAATGCTTTATCCACAAGGGCCCTCCAGCTGGTACATGGAGCAGAGCAGAGCACCGGATGGGACGGGGGCAGCACGTGCCACGGTGCATTCAGCGGTCTGGCTGACACTGAACTGAACCGAGACCCTGGACTTCAGCTGACCTCAATGGCAACAAAGCACTGCAAGACTTGGCATTGATGTTTACACACGCACAAGTCACCCCAAAAGTGAAAGCTGTAACAGACTGTAAGGCAGCTTTGGTGGTCCAGAGACCCTTTTTACCAGTCAGTGAAATGTCCTACTCCTACACCCCTCAAATGCATTTCTGCATTCTCCTCTCAAAAAAAAAAAGCTCTACATTTGCTTGCAAGGGAGGCCAAAGACCTATCAGTCAGTGCCTGGATAAACAAAATATTTCTGGCTTTCACTTAACACAAGCAAAGGAACTTCCTGCCCATGCACTGGAAATATAAAATGGAACCAGGGAACTGAGGTTCTGGAAGCAATCTCCCTTCTCCCTGTCAGCAACCTACCTGTGTACTGCACCAAAAAAAAAAAAAAAAAAAGAAAAAAAAAAGAAAAAGCACATCCATCCCCCAAAAATTTACTCTGGGAAGAAATTAAATGTTAAAAGAAATAATTTCTGTATAAGCAAGCTCTTTTCCAGGGCTATAAGAAGTTCCACTCTGCTACAGAAGGAGTGGGCTGCCTTGTTCATCCATATGCAAGAACGCCAACAGAAAAACCCACAAGCCCCCTGCACTCTCCTAATGCAAAGAGCATGCCTCAAACCAGGAGATGTATCCATCCTTTTGTCATCTTATCAGACCAAGAGCAGCCAACTCCTGTTATCATCTACTGTCTCTGAACCGTCTGGTATTAGAAATAACAAGTCAACAACATGCTTTACTAAAGGGGGAAACCCCCCCTCACACCCACCTTAGCCTGTAAAATAAACAAGTTTTATTTACGTATGTACTAAAATTTCACTCTTCTCTAACATTCTCTAAAATACTACCTACCTGCAAGAGCTCAGCTCAAAGGGACCAGTGGAGCAGGGAAATGCACTCAAAAGCCAGAGAAAGCAATAGTCAGTGCAAGGTACAAAAGAAACAAAGCTTCAGAATCAAGATGCACTAACCAGCTCACCGCTTACCTCGCGAAAAGGAGACCCCAGGCAATCTTCTCCTGCCTTCCTCCCCCCAGCCCTTCCCCCAGCCCACCCTATTCAAACCTCTTAAATTTAAGTGTGGAAAACTCTGTCACATTTTATCGAGCGTAGCGGCACTCAGAACATTCCCCATGGCAAAAGGGAGTTTGTTTGTGAAGGACAGACAAACAAAACAACGCTGTTCATCATTTCAGCTCTGCATAATTTCTAGGCTCTCAGGGAAGACTTCTTTCAATAAATCAAACAAATTTGAGAGCAGTAACCAATTTAATGATAATCAGGCTCCACGCATTTTGCGATGATGCAATTTAACAATTGTAAGGAAAGAACTTACTTAGCTGAACATTTCAGCAGTGGTACCCACAGCAACTGTGGGTAGATGGTTTTCAGGGAGTGAATGCAAGACAGGTTTGGTCTCTACACAGGGTTTTTAACCTCAAGCTCCCTACTGCAGGCTGTTACAGGTAGCAGAAAATGGGGCTTCCAGAACTACAGAAATTGCCAATGTATTTACTCTGAACACCACCCAGCTCAGACAAATGAGAAGAATTTTCCTAAGGAAAGTCACCTACAGTAAGATTACAAGCAGTAATAGTGAGCTACTAAAAAAAAAAAAAAAAAAAGATTAGGAGAAGTGAGCATTTCTCCCTTGCATTTATATTTTAAATGAAGTGCTTTTTGGCTCCCCCAGTGTTTCCCATCTCTCTTTATACTTCCTGAAATTAAGTTAATGTTGTTACAGAATAGAAACTTCTTTCCCTCAAAAGCAAATTTTCCCACAAACCTCAGACACCAAGATGATCCAGCTGGAACCTATCTGCCTTACACCCTTTTCTTTTAAAAAAAATAAGATTTCCGAATTCCTCAACATGCAAGACAAAAATAATAAATTTCCAGTCAACTATACATATATCTTAAAAAAAAAGAAAAAAAAAGACAGGGTCATTAATGTGGGCTGGGGGCCATTTTTGATGGGCTCAAGGGATTTGGATAGTGAATTCTAAGTCTAACCTGCATGAGAGACATCACAATGGGAAAGAAGAGAAAGAAAAGGTTCCTTTAAATGCAAGAGGTCTACACTGGTCACCAGCAAGTGGTTTCATTTGCGGGAGGGGGGTGGGGGCGGGGGAGGGGGTGGGTACTGGTAGGTGGCAGTCTGTCCCATATAGCCCATCACGTTAGTGGCAGGGGGCTGTGGAAACTGTTGTGACATGAGCGGCTGTGGCTGCTGGCCCGAGCGCCCCACCATCCCTGCATACTGCTGTTGGGTAGTGCTCTGTGAGGTTCTCCCAGCTGTGGCAGCTGTGGTGCTGGCACCATAGCCACTAGCACTGTACTCTGCAGTGCCATAGCCACTCGTGCCATAGGCAGCTGCTCCATAGCTCCCTTGTGTGTAACCATACTGGCTCTGTGCTGCCCCAAAAGCAGAATTTGGGCTCCCGTAGGCACTGCCATAGGTCTTGTTGGCTCCGTTGGCATAACTTTCACCACGCTCACGGTCTCTGAAGCCACCTGAGTCTCTCCGGCCCTCTTTCACTCCCCGGAGCCTCCTGTCACACTCCTCCTGGTACATCAGGTTAGGGTTGTTTACCGAACTGCTCGTTCGGTAACGAGAACGACCTCCTGGCGATGGATACATTAGGATTTAGTACCACGAACAAGTCTTAAACAATGACCTCTGGTACACTTATGCCACCCTTTCTCCCCCTTCACCACCTCCAGTTTGGCTCCCAAGGAGCACCTTCTGCTGACTGACTGTAACTTCTCTGCACAGCTGTGCATATGCCTCCTGATTTTGTTCAAGGTGTAAACATGAAATTCAACAAGGGTTCTTTATGTATGTGCTTGGAGACAAAGAAACAGAAGAAATGCAGAACTAATTTAGAAGTATTAAGATCCCTTCAGGGAATGGGAAGAAAAAGTGTGTCAGCTACTGAAATTCAGTGTATCCCCTTACTGATTTAAATTTTGGACATGCACCTTGTTGCCTTAGTAGGAGCCGTGAAGAAGTAATTACTTCAAGCAAAACCAGCTCCCTGAGGACCTTATGAGAGAAAAAAATTCTACAGCTGAGGTCAAACAAGGGACTGCCTCTCTCTCGGGATAGAAGTACTGCATCCACGTGAAGTGTTGGGACCTCAAGTACAGAAGAGCTTTATTTATTAATGTGTTATCTTAGACCTATACTTACTGCTTCCCTACCCTCTCATAAGATCCCCTCCCTCAAAATGGGGAAGGTATCCCCTGTGTAGCCCTTCTCCCTTGTGCCATTACCTCCACCACCACCTCCTCCTCCTCTGTGGTCCACAAGCTGCATCAGCTTTGGATTGATGGCTTGATTGGCTTCTTCCAAGACTTTGATAAGCTCCCTGGCTTGTTTCAGGTTTCCTGGTGTGAAGAAGGTGTAGGCAGTACCTTTGTTGGTACTGCGTGCGGTACGGCCAATACGGTGCACGTAATCTTCGGAGCTGTTCGGATAGTCGTAGTTTATCACAAATTTAACATCTTCCACGTCTGGTGAAGTGCCCAGCAGCGAAGCACAGTGAAAGGGTGGGGTTCAGGAAAGGGGAGAAGAAGAGAGGACGTGCCAACGAAAGGTGGGGAGCACGAATGCAGGTGACAGTAATAAGAAAAAAAAATACAAAGTTAGTAATTGCACAGAATAAATACAAGACAGACTCATCCCAAAAGAGTAGAAGGCTGAAATTAAGATCATCAGGAACAAAGGTCAGTGTCCTGAAAAAGAATGGCAATTTTAAAGCAGTTTTGCCCTGCACTCAAAGTCATCCTCCCCGGAATGCATTTCTCTGTCTTCTTGTGTCAAAGACACTGATGTTTGTGAATAAGTTAACTGAATTTCGTATTTCTTTTTAACACAATCTGTAAAGTGAAAATGTCACCATCAGACAGAGCAAACTGGGGTGGAGGAAGGGCAGAACTGCCATGGTAAAGCTTTTACTCTGTTGGGAGAAGTCTAACAAAAAATAACAGTAATGAGATCACTTACCTTCCGCTCGGCAACATGAAATAAAAGACAATCTTAAAAATATTTACTTTTACAGTACTAATAAAATACATTGAATTAACTGCCCTATCCTAAAGCTTTAGGCATTCAAATTACATTAGTTTTATTCAGCCAACTCTTTAAAAATTATTCAAACCTAAC
The DNA here is from genome assembly GCF_036417665.1 of Passer domesticus. Classification (NCBI taxonomy): domain Eukaryota; kingdom Metazoa; phylum Chordata; class Aves; order Passeriformes; family Passeridae; genus Passer; species Passer domesticus. Next base: position 48,772,124 of record NC_087478.1, on the reverse strand, counting down.
GTATCTTAACTTAGCTTTGTAGTTATCACAAGAAGGCATTGCACTAACATTTCTGCGCTGCTCTGTCTAGTTCTGGTAAGCTTGCACAATTTGGAAAATTTGAGTTCTGTAAGCAATTCCCTACTTCCAGTTCAGAAGGAAGCAGGAAATAAAATTATCCAAATGGCTTTATACGCAGTTTCAAAATTTACTTCTGAATTGTGTGTTTTAAGACAAGACTTTGTAAACTTATGTGACAGAAACCAAGTAAATGTTAGTGCAATGCTTCAGTGAAAGCACCTTAAGTACCAAGAGCACCTATTTGCTATATTATACAGTATTTTCAAATGCACCGTTCTACAGTAAGAGCCCTAACAGCTCATAAAAAAAAATTTTAAAATCTGCATTTTAACAAGAATATTCTGAAAATATCCAAGATAAAACACAGATTTTTGTGATTTCCTTTCCTCTTTTTTTGTTTTGTTTTAAAGAGAGAAACATTCTCTGTTTGTTACCAGACCGATGCACACTCCCTCCTCCTGTGGGAAACCGCTGCAGCCGATCCCGTCTCTTTGCCTTTTATTTTTGGCGGCCTCCTTTCGAAAACTCCGCCCTCTGACACGGGACCACTGGAGCGCGGGGAGCATGCATCAAGGGTCCGTGGCAGCGAGAAGTCCCCACACACGCTCGCTCTGTGAACTGGCTTAGATGCTTCTCTGTAGCCCCATTTGGTTGGGAAGCGCCGGAGAACCTGGGCTCAGGTAAAAGTTTCAGGTCCTCCAACGCTTTTTGTCCCCTATTTGGGGCTCTTAGGGGCAATTGTCAAAAAAATGAAGATACAAAAATTACATCCAAAGGGTCAGACTGCATCTATTGCCCAGACTGCATCAATTTCGAAGGGGTTGTAGGAAAAATAAAAACATTGAGGGTTGTTGTGACATGAGGGGGACTTTATGTCTGTTTCTTATTACAGCAAAGGGGGGGCTCCTCAGTCTTTGCTGACTCCAAAGTCCTGAATCACACCAAAAAAAGGGAGTGAGAAGGCAGGTTTCACAGGGGGCTGCGCGAGTCTCCAGCTAGGGTCCTTGATGCAACAGTTTTTTTAAAAAGGGAAAGTGAAGTATAGAGAGGAGTACGTGTGACAGATTGCATCTTCAGAGCCGGGGTGTAGCTAGACTGACAAGCTCCAGGCTACATGGTCCTCAGCCAGTCCCGTTTTGCACATCCAGTAGCAAGTGACTTGAATTACCAGAGGATACAAGGATGTGCTTTCCTGTCAGAAAGCACAAGGAACTGTAGCTACCAATGCAGACAGAACTGACTTGACTGGGGAGGAGCAGAAAGAATGGGAAGGCAGAAGAGGAAGATGCAAGGGTGTTTCCAGACTAGAGAGTGGTCCTGGTAGAGCACGCAGCTTGCTGAAGACCAGAGCGTGCACAAGGCTCAGCTTCTCCAGTCTAGCGTGCTCCAAAGTGTTTGTGCACACTCGCAATCCTCCTGCACTTTTAGAAGATAATGTAGCAGGATCACGAATGGAGACTGTCAATCATTTTTGACAGCTACCTGGGAAACATTCCCTTTGTCAGACCATCAGAACACCCTATGGCACAGACAGTCTCCAATTATTAAACGGGACAGATATAAACTAGCAAACATGCTAGTCTAGAGAGCTGTTTAGACCATCATTGTAGATGTATCCCCACCCCTGCACTGAGAATTATCTGCAGCTGATATCAAAGCTTCTGTTAAACAAAACAAAACAAATTCAATGTTTTTAATTTCATAGACTGAACAAAAAAAAAAGGAAAAAAAAAGAAAAAAAAAATCAGTGCAGAGAGAGGACCTCACTCCAGGGAATTATCACAAAGAAGTCATTACGGGACTCAGAACTTACCTGAAAGAAGCTTTTTTGAAACCAATGTTCCATTAGGAAGAGGGAAAGCCCTGGTGACTCAGCCAAAAGGCGCGCGCCCCTGTTTTATGTTATTTAGGTAGAAGCCTTCACTTTCCAGGATCTTGGAGGAAGTCGTCCAGAAGTTTGCCAGTTAAGTGACTTACTTTAAGCAGCAAACTCAGGGCCCCAAACAAGTAGAGATGTTGTTCAGTAACAAGAAACAGACTCTGATACCTTTCCCCCTTAGCTTGGGTGAAGTGGACGATGGGAAGTGAGGGGATTGTTTTCTGAAGTGTTATCCAATTGATTAGTTTTGGGGGAAGAGTGTTGGTTTTTGTTGATTTTTTTTTTTTTTGAGGGGGTTGAGGCTGTTTTAAATGTCTAGGCAAGATGCACAAAGAAGCTACCAGCACATAGCAAGCCTGTTTAAAAAATGCTGCTAGAGAAAGCAGCTCTCTTTCATATAAACTGGTTTCAGGCCTCAGTCCCTTCTCCCAACAGGCCCAAGTTCTAACTGCACAGGTCCAGACATGACCCTAGAGGGCAGAGACTGAAGTCCATATAATCACTTCCTGAGGAAGTGCTGGACATTTTTTGAGGGGGGAGGGGAAGGAGGGGTGAAGGTTGTGTGAACAAAGGCTGCCAAGTCTGTTAATGGTCTGCCTGTATTAAAGTGACCATATGATGCACAGCACAGCCACCCTTTCAGCATACAAAGAGCGCTCAGGTAACTGAGGCTTTTAACAAACTAGATTCTCTGAGTTAAATCTCCACCCATTTGCAGTCATTTTGTCTAGTTTACTACAACGAGATGCTGACTCTCAAGTAGTTTATCGTCTACCAAACTCAGGGTGGGCAGAGTATTCAACATCTGTTATTAAACTCAGAGCACTTCAGCAGCCATCCTCCTCTTCTAGGGTGGGCAGATGCATAAGGACTGTGCTCAGCACATGGTGCTTCACAACACAAATATGCTTATTATAAAAGGGGGCACAACTGGTGCATCCAGACAGATCATTTTCATACCACCAGAACAGAGCTGTGCGATTTTGATTCAACTACACAGCTGGGTAACAAGATGTTAAAGGCCATATATCATCTCAGTGGTCCTGCCTAGAAGGAACACAGAGGAGGAGGGAAGGTTACATGTCAAGAGCAAAGATCTGGAGCAGTGCTTTCTCAGATGTGAATACATCTGCAGGGTAAACATGCATGTACACTGGGGTTGGTATTCAAATCTGTGGTGTGCCATACGGGGAGAATATTCGCTATTTGCTGTCGAAATGCTCTCCCACAACTTCCTACTTGAACTTTATCTGACACGCTCTGAACTGAGAGCAATCCATCCCTAACATCCAGCTACAAAAGCTGGATTGGGGGAAGAAGTGAGTGTGGTGGAAGGGTTGGGTTGCATAATTGGACGTCTCTTCTCCCTCTTGGCGATCGATTGGTCATGCCTAGGCCTTGCTGCAGACCAAAGCCTGTTCATTAGGAGCAGGAAGAGACTTTGAATATGAAAGAAAAAAAAAAGATTAATGTTAAAAAACGTATTTCACATGTGGGGGAAAATCACGCTTTGATTTTTTTTTTTTTTTTAAGAAACGTTTTTCAGTCCAAAGAAGAAAAATATGCAGCAGTAGGCAAGAGTGGTCTATGTGTACAAACCTAGCCCACGAGATGCAACGTCGGTAGCAATGAGGATAGGAGCCTTTCCAGAACGAAACTCTGTAAAACAAAGCATGCTATGAAGTAAGATTTTCCAAAATTATAAAGTTACCTGAATTTGATTTACATTAAATGCTCATTTTCCAGAAGCTAGATAAGGTGGGACAGTTCCAGAAACCCCCACAAGTCAGGATATAATGCCTCACCGATTTTCAAAATCCAGCTGCGTTAAGCAATTTTCCCACTTTGTTTTATCAAAACAAACAAAAAAAAAGGAACAAGTACTGAAATTAAGAGCACAAGAGGCATGAGAAGTCCTTTTATAGTTGTCTATTTGGTCTAGAGATAAAAAACAAACCAAACCAACAAAAAAATCCCACAAACAAACAAAAAAAACCCCAAAAAACAAACCCCCCCTCACAAAAAAGGGAAAAAAAACCCAAAAAAACCCAAAAAAACCCCAAAACAAAAACACCACCACAAAAAAAAAAAAAAAAAAACAGACCAGAGAAAAATACGTCTAGGTAAATTAGGTTCAGCAGCTCAAGTTATTATCCTGTCAGTGATGGACTCACCATTAAGCACCCAATCTCTTTCTGGCTGACTCTTGTCTCCATGGATACACATGGCTGGCCAACTGCCAAACAGAGATGTACATTAGTATAGATAGAAAGTACATACATTAAAGAAAACAGAGCTTTATTAGCATTTTGTTTAAAAGGGAAAAACTAAGATTTGAGAAATATTTTATTCTCTGGCATCTAGCTACAGAGCATGTGTACTGTAAACCCACTACCTACCAAAACAAGCATTATAATGGTTTGCTATATTATAAATATAGCATTATAAATCACGTTTTTTGCTATATTGATGCAGTCCCCATCAGCATATCGGGATTCTGACACACTAAAAAAGCTGCACCACTCAGAAACACTCTCTCTTGTACTAATGCTTTGATGAAGTGGAATCTTCTGGGAAACAATGCCTGAATTCAGCCAAGAAAATAATGGATAAGTTGTTCCCAACAACAAACATTTAAACCTTACTGCTTTTGGTTACAATTTTTGTTTCCCACTAGGAAAAAAGTGGAGGAAGGGGAGAAGCTAATCACCCATCTCTGCGCATCCTTCGAGTGAGATCATCACATCGCCTCTTTGTCTCCACAAAGATGATAGTCTTGTTTTCCTTCTCGGCCATGATTTCTTCCATCAGCTGTATCAGTCTAAAACAGACATGAGAGCCAAGATGTTTAGCCACACATACCAGAATATAGGATCTCTCTCCCAAGAGATATTGAGGACATAGACAACACACATCCATATAACTTAGTATCATACAGAATTTCTGCTGGCTTACAGAGGTATGGTCAAAACATACACAAGAAATTAGTTAACTACAAGACTGATTGACTTTGTAGCACTCAAAGGTTAAATAGTACTACAAGTAACTTCACTATTTAGAATTCCTAGTAGCTTACAAAGCATTGCAGACTTTGAAGTACAACCAAAGAAAGGGAAATGGTAGCAACACCAGCTTACTTATGGTCTTTCTCGCTTTCCATGCATACATCCACTATCTGCAGGATATTGTGGTTGGCACTTAGCTCCAAGTTTCCCACATTGATCTGAACATAGTCCTGCAGGAAGTCCTCAGCAAGCTGGCGCACTTCTTTAGGCCAGGTGGCACTCCACATCAGAGTCTGGCGGTCAGGCTAAGGAAAAGGGAAAACAGATTTGTTTATAGCACTAGATTTCAAGTAGGAAAACAAAGGAGACTGTGCTTCTAAAAGGATCACGCACTCTAATCTGGTCAACAATTTTGCGAATTTGTGGCTCGAATCCCATGTCCAACATTCTGTCAGCTTCATCCAGCACCAGGTATGTACACCGACGAAGGTTGGTCTTTCCAGCCTCAAGGAAGTCAATCAAGCGACCTGGTGTAGCAATGCAGATCTCCACACCTTCAGAAGAGAATAAGGAAAAAAGAGTAAGGCTCTTCATTTGAATGTCAGCTGGTATTTTTAGTCAGAATGAATCACCTTCCAGAGCAAAATTGTTTAAAAAAAAAAAAAAAGCACCACCCTCATTCGTACCCAAGACTGAGTCACTTCAGTAGAAGCCCCAGTTCTGTTTAATATTTTTTCCATTCTGAAATTACTGTTACAGTGCCATTAGAATAACAAATGCAGTACAGAAACTAAAAGGTTACTACCAGAGAACACCTGTGAAAAGCTATCCAAAAATTAGAAATTTAGGAAGCTTCTACTCAAGCCTGAACCACCTTCATCCAGATTTATGCAGTCTAAGGTGGTGTTGTTTTCAAACATGAAGTGCTCTTCTTGCTGTATAGGTCAAATTACTTTCACCTTTTTTTAATATATAAAGCCAAAGCACTGACTTTAATACTGAGCAATTATGCACCAACAGTGAGAGACAACCATCTGACCAATGTTTGCAGGGATAAGAAGAGAGTTCAAATATTCCTAACTAACACCAGGCTGGTGATTTACACACTCTTTAAAAGAAAGACCTGGTTACCACCAATTCCCAAATTTTACAGGCGAGTATTTCAGTGTAATTGAAATGTCCACAGAAGGTAAGTTTCAGGAAGAAGAGGCATGAAAAGGATTTTCTTTACGCAGAATATCCATTTTACAGCACTCCAAAAAGGTGTGCAAAAACCTCAGCATGCTGATCCTCCCAAGGACTCTTCCACTGAAGATGCTGGGCTTGAGTTGGAAAGTAACTGTATTCTTGAACAGAGATATCCCACAGACCTCCACCATGCATGCCTTTGTCCCACTATTGCAGTTTGCAATAAGGACCCTGTGAACTGCAGTGGTCAGCTAAATTTTCTGATTTCTTGACTAGATCTGTATGCATATTTGCCTTGGTAACAATTCTTTCATCTTTTCACATAATTCTATTACATTTTATATGGTGAAGATGAAAGCCATCAGTACATTCCTGAATTTGAAATTAGAGATCACTGAAGCACTACCATGTTACAGTGGTTGCTTACCAGGTACACAGTGCTTAGTGCTTAAGAATAATTTAAAAAAACCCCAAACAACAAAAACTACCAATAAAAGTTGTGACCAAAGCAAAATCACTCACTGCTCCTGCTCCTGTCCAAAGACGCTTCTATATATTCAGAAACAAAGTTTGAATATTTGAATGAACACAGGCAGAAAACTTGAAATCTGCCTTAAGAAAAATCCTTCCTTAAACATGCTGGTATTGCATTTCCTTAAAATAACCTGTTGTCTTTCTGTGAAGATTTCTTTTTTCCCTTTCTACACCCTGATGATCTTCACAAGTGGAATGATCAAAGAGCAAACAAAAAGAAAATCTAATATCCAAGTCACTACACAGCAAAGAAGAGAACTACCTCATGAACTATCACTGCAACTGGAAATTGAGGCACTCCTTCACGCTCACCCCCTTCTAGACAGGTTTTGAGAAGTTTTATTTCTACAGAAACTTTACAATACTTCCTCCAGAAACTGCAAGCACCCATTTTAAAATTACCTCTTTCTAAATCTCTGATCTGGGGGCCTTTGGGTGCTCCTCCATATATGCAGGTACTCTTCAGTCTTGAACATTTGCCATAATCATCAGCCACCTGCTGCACTTGCTGGGCCAACTCTCTAGTAGGTGCCAGAACCAGACACTGCAAAAGGAAATGATTCAGGAAGTCAAGCTGCATACACATCCCTAACATAAAACCATAAGCAAAGTTGGACCATCTGCTCTTTATTAGCTGAAACATTTAAATATCTTTAGACTACACCAGCAATTGCACAGAATTTCAACTGAGTGGGATGCTCACATTGTGATAGTAAAAATTCCTATTCTGACAGGAATAGGACAGGAAAAACTACTACTCTGATACATCAATTAAATAAAGCACCATCTCATTAACAATGTCACGCCATACATACAAAACACAGAGAATCAACAACCACTTACAATTGGGCCATCCCCTCTCTCCAAATATGGCTGATGGTTGATGTGAACAATTGCAGGCAACAAGTACTAAAAGAGAAGAAAACAGTATTCTGTAATATATACAAATTGTGATTCTGCAAAACCAGATACCTGCATTTATCAAGCAGAACAGATTTTCAGAGCTGCTGACCAACTGCATCCACTTTGGCATAAGCACAAAAACTGGCTGCTCAGCACTTCTGAAAGGAAGGCTCACTTAAGTTTGGAGTGTAAGTTAGCAGAACGGAGTAGTCATTATCTTAACCAATGTTTTTCATAAAGGATAAAAATCCTTTTTAACACTGGAGCTAAAATTAATGTCTATGCTTAAATTAAACCATTATTTTATTTTAACCTGTGTAGTTTATAAAACAAGTGTGCTAAAGAAAATAACCTGGTTTTTTAAACCACAATGTAAGCACAGACCAAAGAGAACTGACTAAGCATCCAAACAGGAAGATGCACAAAACCTGTGAACACAAGAGGCTTGTAGCTGAGCTGAAACTCAAGTGTCCCCCATGATGCCATACAAAAAGCTTTAAAAATGTAATCATCCCACTGCTAGTACTGGCAAGCCCAAAAACTAAGTCATAGGTAATTTCTACTGGGTGACCAGGAAAGCTAGCTGGAGAAAGGAAAGGAAAGCATACGCACTGCCAGGGTCTTCCCAGAGCCGGTCTGCGCAATGCCCACCATGTCACGGCCGCTGAGGGCGAGCGGAAAGCCTTGGCACTGAATCGGAGTGGGCTCTGTGAAGTTCTGGTCCATCAAGGCATCCATCACGTACTCTTCAGAAATCAAGAAAAGAATACATTTCTTAAAGGATAACTGAGGCTTTAGAGAACCTTCTAGAGAATAGAAGCAGCACCTGTTCAGGTATTTTTTGAGCAATCTTCATGATCTTAATGATGGCAAAAATACTTACGTGGGAAGCTACACTGGTGGAAGGCAAACACCGGCTTGGGGCAGCCCTCCATTCCCCGAATTGTTATCTCCTTCTTCCTTCGCAGCTCTTCAACTTCATACTATTTATGAAAAAAGGGAAAAAAAAAAGGGGACTTAAAGTGCATATTTCTAACTACTAACTCTCTTCTCACCTCTGGTTAACAGCTTTGTTCAAGAACTAAATTCACACACTGATCTAGAAAAGACTGCTTTCCTAAAGACTTTAAGTCTGAGTTATTGTACAGATTCTCTGATATTCAGAGGTATGAGCTCCCTACATAGCCTACAAATGTCAGTCTCTTCTTACAACCAGCCCTTCTAAATGAAAAGCATATTAAAGGAATATTTTTAGGAATTACACTTTTTCCAGAAGCCAGAAATGACCAACAGTTTGAAAAGTGATTAGAAACACAGGATAAGAAACATGCTTTATGTGACAGTGCTAAGAATTAAACAGACTAAACAGCTCCTAATACGCCATGAACAGAAGGCAGAGCAGTCCTTCTCCATCAATTAACACATTCCAGAGGCAGATAAATACAGAGTTCTTGCTGGATAATTTGCAACTCAAATGTTGCTTGGAATGCTTCAGAGAATGAAAGAAGCTCTGACAACATCATAATGATACCCTAGGCCCTCACAATTCTTTTAAGGAACTTCTTGTAATATTTCTGAAATGTGTAGACAACCACACAATTTCAGGATTAGAAGAAGTGTTTTATTTTTGTCTAGGTTATCTTTCAAGTCCAACTTTCCTTTGCAACATTCTTCCGACAATTCAGGATCTTATTGTAATGCTTATTAGAAAACAACAGAGACACTGGAATACCAAATAGGCACTTTATCCAAAGCAACAGATTCTGTATTTCTGAGAATCCCTTGAGCTTGAATTAAAAGGCAAAAAAAGAAAATTACTTCTGGGAAAACATGAAAATCCTTTTAGCTGGCTAAGCCAAAGGCAGCTACAGCAGCTGATGCAAACCATGGCTCAGTAGCTCAAGTTGTGGTATCTTTAGGAAATTAATACCCCCTTCAACTCCTTTATGCCATATGCATATTTCACAAAAATATTTGTAAGTCTATGCAGTCAGATAATGACATTTTGTTTGTTGCCTCATGTTAAGAACAAAATCTCTTAATTTCTAATTATAAAAATACATTGCACCAAAGAGTAGACTAGACTCAAGTTTGGTAGGAAAGGAAGATTTCTGTAACACAGAGTACTGCAGCTGGTTTTGAGCCCCCTGTGTGAGAAGAACATTGTTTTAATGGGGCATGTCCAATTATGGGGGAAAGCTGGAGGCTGCAGTACAGGCCATATGAAGACATACTGGGAGCACTGGATTTGTTTAGCCTGGGAAAGATTGGGCTATCAGTGACCTGCTACTTTCAACTACTTGATGGGTCCCTATAGGAAAGATGTTCAAAATCCCATGAGAAACATTAAGCCCTGAGACAGCCACCCAGAGAAGACATAAATTCTCCTTATCTCTGGGGATATTCAAACTCAAAAGGACAAGGCACTAAGCAACCTGCTCTAGTTCTACCATTAGTGCTGCTCTAAGCAGAGGATTAGACTAGAGATGTCCCCCAAGGCCTCCTTCAGCTCAAATTACTCTTATGACAAAATACTACATTCCAACCTTTCTCATGTATTTCTGTCACTTTTAGTTCATTAGCTTACATTTTTCCAGGGCTTCTCCAGGACTGTAACTCTAAATTTTGTCTCTACTGACAAACTGCCAGACCAGACAAGCACTATAAAGATGCATTATGAATGACAAAATATAAACTACCTCATATAAAAGCAATCAGGAAGAGAAGCACATCCTTTGCTTTAATGTTAAATAGTAAAGGTAACTAGAACCAGTATCCAGAATACACACGCCAAACAAGCTTAATGAAGAGACAGCTCTACTTTATATGCTGTCCCAGACTTCCTAGAACAAGTTTTTCAGCTTGTGACATTTTCTATTGTAGACAACATGGCACTTACTGGAGTAAGCCTGGCCACTTCCGGATGTTCCACATAAAAATTCTTCTCAAACTTGGGCAGTTCATTTAAATCCCATTTTTTCTTACGTAAACGCTCCCCTGGATTTCCAAATTTCTTTGGAGGAAGAGGACCTCCACGACTTGCTCCAAACCTGTGAATGTGAATGTTAGTTACTTAAAAAAAAACACAACCAGTACTTTAAAACTATTCTAGAATTACTGTGGAATTTTCTTAAGCATTTTCTGTTGTGCTTTCCCAAAGCACAACATTCTAGTAAGTCACCTCCCTCCAATCACTATGATGGTATAAAACTTCTTGAAATAACAAATCTGCTTTGGGTTGTTTCTGATCCTAAAACCATGTTATTGGAATTCAGCCCTTTAAAGCTCCTGCCTCTAGGACATGGCTGCTGTACACCTATAGCATTTGTCTTGAAACTGACAGTGCACTTCCAACACAGTTACATAAAAGGGATGAGAAAAATCTCTCCTTGCAAATTCCTTCTCTGTCTCTCAAGGTTAGTTTTAGACTAGACAGCTGTTTCACTATCTCCCCCCTCTGTATCATCTCTCCCTTCCTTCCTATTAAGAAGTATGCCTCAAATGAAAAACAAGAGACTGAAGAACAGAAAGTAAACAAGTTCAGCCAAGCCCGCAAGTCTATCTGTAATTCTGTTATCAACATTTAAAAAAAAACCCTTATTTTTAAAACACAGCTTAACAGGAGAAAAAAAGCTCATGTCCACAAAAAAAACTTCTGTTCTAGCAGAACAATTCTAAAGCTATTGCTCTTTCTCTCTCAGTTTACTTTATCCAGTTAATTATATACAATTCAGAAGGTAAGAACTAACTGTAATGACTGGCCAATGCAATAGTCAAAATATGAGCTTGTGGCAGCAAGCTGTAAGAGTAACTAAAAACCCAGTGGCATTATATGTTTATTTACTGTAAATATCATGAACTGTACTTTAAAATAACACACCCCAAAAAAAATTTCAGCGCTTTCATCAGTATTGTACAAACTCAGCAGAAAGAACTTTTCAAAATGCTATCAAGTCCTAAAGGTACAGCTTTATGCAAAACATGAATTAATGAGACATGCCCATTTCAAACAACTTTTAGACAGCAAAACCAAAGGATCTGTACCCTACCCAGGCAGTCCACTAGTAAACAAAAAACTGGTAATGAAATAAACTGAAAGCAACAAAAATCTCTAAGCAACATTCTTACAGAATTAACTTGTGGATGAAAGAGGGGGTAGAAGAGTTACCAAAAAATAAACAAGAGCTGAAAAAAAAAAATCTGAATTATCTGAAGTACAAGACTACCTGCTCAAACATTAACTACATTTGTTCTTTAAATTACTTCCCAATGGAAACTATAAATTATAGTGACTAAGAGACCAAAGAAACACTACTCAAATCAATATTTTAGCAGGAAGAAGTGGTTAAATTGTTGGAAAGGCCAAGTATATGGTGGATATAATTGAACTTGAACTTAAAACCTGCTAAGCTAGTTTTAAAATATCTGCTGTGTTGCAACTGTGCACTAGCCTTCTTCACTTTCCTATCAATATCCCTTATTATCTCATCTGTGTGTCTATCAGATCCCCCAGACAGCCTGCAGAGTCATCAAGTTCTTTTCTGAAAAAGACTGTGAAACACAACTTCAAAAATGCATTTAAGCATTATGTTTCCTTTCAGGACAAGGGAAAAAAAAGGCACAGACTTTAATTTACAGGGGTGCTCACCTTTAGTGATGCTGTTTGTTACCACAAAATGTCAAAAATTCCTAAAGAACAGTTCCTAGAAAACCCATAACCTCACTCAAGTCCACCAGAGGTTCAAAGGGCTGATGAGTTCCCTTAGAAAAGGAAAGGACAGGGCTGCCTGCAAGGCTGGACACGGCAACAGCTGGCACCATGAACCTGCTCCGAAGCTATGCAGAGGGAGAAAATGACACATTCTACACAGAAGGCACAGTTTCAGTTCTCCACTCTTACACACAACGTGCCTGGACACTGACATGTATCCAGGAAAGGAGCCCCACAGCAGCCCTTGAAGGCTGCCTCTGTGGGGGTTCTGTTGCTAAACTGGCAGTAAGTGACACTTCACATTCTGACTGCAAGTAAAATGAGATTCCAACTCCAATTAAACTGACTTAAATCTAGTATTTCCCTGGTTTGCCAACAGCTCCCTTTTCAAAGGTAAATTCAAGCTGGCTCAAAACATTGTTCTCTAATATTACTGGTGCCACCACTTCTGGGACAGAACTGAGTAAATCTGATACATTCCAGAGCAAAACACAACAATTTTCCATCCTAAGAAATCACCTACAGCTCATTCCTGACAAGAGAAAACTAGAACCCTTTTATGTGATTAGACTACAAAAGAAGTGGTGATAAACTTTCAAAAGGTGCTGAACCAGCACACTGGGTGGCCCAATATTTTATACAGGTTATTTATGAAGCAAGATAGTTGTTAGTGGTTACAAATATTTTCATACCTTAAAATGATGTATGTAACAAATTGAATCCTAATGTGTTAAAGCTTCCAGGATAATATGCAAAAAAAAAAAAAAAGAAAAAAAGAAAAAGGATAGATCTTTCATGCAAATGTCCACAAACTTCACAAAAAAGCATGTAGGCACTTCTTTTACTCATGCAAAACTCCTGATCTAAAAGAGAAGCATCCACTATAATTAAAGACTTTACAGAAAATGAAATAACCCTAATTTTAAGGCACATCAAGTGTTGTGGCAACGCTTTGGCCAGTGCTCTTTTAAGTAACTGTACATAAATCTGCATACTCAAACTCACTCACTAAACTCCAAAAACAGCTGTGGTCTGATCTATCTCAGACTTGCCAAAGCTCTTACTCCAATGTCCTTGTGTTAAACTGAGCTGGAAATCTCTTAGCAGAAAAACACCAGAACCCTCCTCTCTGTGAAAAAAAAATGAAAGTATCTTTTAATTTCAGAATGTTAAATGTGGGTGTAAGATAAAGCAATGATATAACTATCTCCCTCCACAGCCAACAAGAAACTGAATGTCAAAGTGCATTGCAATGTGTGGCAAAATATTCTTTAATCTCCCAGTGGCGAGGGAAAACAAGAGGAAAAGGAAGTGAATGAAAAAAAAAAAGAAAAAAAAATAGAGAAGACTCATTAATTGAGATCGAGTTTACTATATAGCAGACCACACACTACATGTTTTTTGGTAATCCTTGAGAACTACTCATGATCTGAAAATGCCACTCTCAGAAATTAGTTTTAACTTTCTCTTTAAAAAGGCCTGGCATGAAAGCCTTATTACTTTCAACACTTCAAAACCTCCAGACTCAATCTAGTTACGCAGTGTAACACCACCGTATTTACTGCTGTCACTGTCCAAAGAAAAAAAATCACATCAAATCAAACCTGCGAAAGCCTTTTGCAAGCCAAACCTCATTTAAACAACAGATTCAAGAGTACCAAGCACTAGGCCTTTCCAGAAGCACACAAACAATTTCTGTAGCACTATGTCAGCTCGGCAAGCGTGGTCCAGCACCGTGGTAGACCGAGATCACCCTCCCGAGTGCCCAGGTCCCCCGCAAGGCAGCGTTTCCAACCCCATTTCCTATCACGGTAAGCCTAGGAGCGCAGCTGAGAGACACCTTCCCCCCACTGCCATCTTTCCAGCAAGTCCAGAAGGAGCAATGACAACCAGAAGGGCAGACAGAAGGACAGCCAGCCCTGCCAGGGCCACCGAGACCTTCGTGGCAGATAGGGGGGAGGGTGACACGGGTCTCGCGGGGTAAATAAGGAGGCTGGCAGAAAATAATTAAGGGGGCAGGGTGGATGCAGGCCTTAAAATTGCAAGCAAGGCTCAGAACTAGTTACACGTGAACGGTGGAAAAGCTAAATTAAAAAAAAAAAAAATTAAAAAATTAAAACCCCACAGAACACTCAAAACCCACCACCCCGCCTTGGGAACAGATAAATCTCCAACCACCCCCGCCCCCACACGAGAATCGATGGGGGGACTCTCCCCAGAGGGGATTCTGGCTCCCCCATCACCGCCGCTCCAGCACGGAGCCCCCGAGCCGCGGCCTTCCCCCGCCCCCAACGCCAGCGCCCGGCCTCCCCCACCGCCCCCCGCCGTGCCGAGCCCCCCTCCCCCTTACCCGCCGCGGTCTCGGTCGCGGCCCCGGTCCCCGAAGCCTCTCATCGCCCCCGGAGGGGTGGGTGAGAGGCAGCGGAACGCCGGCCGTGGGGACGGCGAGGGGCTGGGGGTACGGGGCGAGGGTCCAGCCAGGGGCGGCTGCGCCTCGGAGGCCTCGCTCTGCGCCACCTCGCCTCTTTGGTGGGACACAAAAGGAGAAGAGGTGGTCAGAGGGTCCGAGACCCGCTGGGCGTCAGCGGCCGGAACGGCGGGGCTCTCGGTCGGCTCCAGGGCCCGGGCAGTGTGGAGACACCAGCGTCTTCTTCCTCCGCGCTCCCGGCACAAAATGGCCGCCGCCGCCCCGGCCCGCTCCGCTTACGTTACGGGCAGCCCGGAGCTGCGCAAACTGCGGCCCTCCGAAACACCTACGCCTATTCACGGAACTCGACTACGCACTAAGCGCGCTCGGCGAAACACCGCCCCGTGCAGTGTCAGGCGGGCTACGAAAAGTGCGTAACGTTCTTTACTTAGAGTCGGGGCCCTGCGTGAGGAAGGAGGAGGGGAGGCGTAACGCTATTCCCCAAAGTCAGGTGCGCAAGGAGCACTCTCCGTAACCCTTTCTGCGGGGCAGGGAATACCTGTGTCGAGGCGCACGTTACGTAAGTGCAGGGCGTACGCAAGGTGCTTAACTCAGGCTGGCATAGGGCGGGAAGAGCCCGGTGCGCATGGCGTAACATTCTTACGCGGCCCGTGCAGGCCGGGCCGGAGGGTTACGCTAGATTCGCAGACGGTTTGAAGAATACGGTTCGTCGGCTGCTCGCCCACGGGCGCCGCCGAGGTGGCGGCGGCGGCTTGAGGACACGATGATGGGACAATGGCGGAACAATAAAGGGACGCTGGGCGGCGGGGCGGGAGCGGCCCTTTGGACCTCTGTGGCGGCTCCGGCGGGCCGAGGTCGTTCCCTGTCAGATTAGTAGGGGGATCTCGGCGCGGCGCGGGGCAGGAGCAGAGTGACAGCGGCCATGATGTTTGCTGTCGCCTCAGCGCCGGCTGGCCGGGAGAGAATTCCCCATACGAGCCAGAGACTCCTCGCTGAAAGGCAGAATCACCCACGAGGCGATTACGTGGCACAGACCATAAATCCTTCTGTGCTGTCGCAGGTCACTGTGTCCTGGCACAAGGAGCCGTGTGCCATGGGTGGCGGGGTTAGAGCAGCCAAACACAGCCCCGGCCCGCACCGCGTTATCGCTATCAGCAGTCATTTCTGGGCTCTCAGGTTATCGCAAACTGCTTGTACTGGCAGAAGGGAAAGCAAGGCCCCTTTACTTTCAGACCCTTGGATAAAAATAACAGCCTAGAACGACACGCAAATTACCATTTTAGTTTCACATGCTATATATATATATGTGTATGTATGTATCACATGTGTGAGAAAGCAAAAAGCAATCTGAGTGCTTAAAATAAAATGCAAGAATGTTTCTGTAAGAAACCTGGGTCTTTTAAGTGGGTGGCAGGGAGTCAAGTGACACTGCACGCTCTCACCGACACTGGGTACTTGGCCACTGGATAAAAATGCCTGGTGTGGAAAAGCCTGGCACATGCAAAGCTCTGGACATTGCATTAAATTACAATGGCTGACCCATTCTGGCTCTCCCAGATGAACCAGCTTTCCAGCCTACAGCTCTCTAGATTTTCCCACAAAGAAAAATAGTGCTTTACCTCAGGAAAAATATCAACTATCTGTTAAGAAACCACTTAGGGAAGGCAAGCCCTCTAGGTCTGTCACAAGGAAAAGCCTGGCTAAAATGTCAAGTTTCTCTTCCATGAATTTCTGGTCATTGCTGCCTTTTTATTTGATGTTATCTTACATGCATTTGGTAATCTAAACAAAAAAAAATTTATTTTGCTTGCCAGTGAGGACAAGTTGTTTGACCAGATACCAAAATCAGACTCATTGTAATTACCAGAAAACAAAGTAAGACTTCCCCTTTATATCCATATGTATGTGTGTGTGTATTAATTTATTTAAAACAAGCAATTCCATGAGCATTGGGGATATTGTAAAAGGAACTGTTATTTTGGCCCCCACTGCGCTGTTTCCCTCTTTATTCCCAGCTTCTTCTTTTGCCCCCTGTGACCTACATCTCCTGCTAGTTCCTGTGCTGGCTGGCTCCCTCAGCAAGCTGAATGTTAAGTGCCTTTTCCTTGGTGTAAGCACTGGGGCCAGCCTCTCCTACCTAGCCACAGGATTTGTTTTATTCTTTTTAATAGTAACAATATTGAATATTACTTAATAGTAATCTTTAATAGTCTTACTTATATTAGAAGAATGACAAGTCAATTATATGAAGTTTGTTTCTTTAGAGAACTAGTGAAAAGGTTTTAACATAGTGGGTTACACCCAGATAATTTTTCTCATGAAAGATCAATGAGATTTTTGAGAGGAGAGTTTAATTCAAAGCACCCAAACATAGCCAGACTTCTGTTCTAATTCATAGTCTTTATTTTTAACTTTAATAAGAACAGGTTTAAAACATTCTGTCCAAAAAGTAGAAAATGCTAAATAAAAACATGAACATTATCTAGTCAAGATAAAAATGTTTAAAAACATATCCTTAAAACTTGTTCCTCTACAGTACATGAAAATCCGTCAAGTTCTTGAGCTGTTGTTCCTCCCACTGCCTTTTCCATCTATATATGTCAATTTTATAACTGAGTTTATTCCAGTTCTGTTGCATTTCACACTGTTAAATTCTACCGCTTAGACACTCGCTTTGAAATAAATTAAGAAATAGTATATTCACTCCCATGTGAAAGGACAGGTTTGATTTTCACAAAAGATAGGAAAAGGATTCTGAGAACAATTCACAATCGAATGGCTTAAATCTTTGTGTGCTAAAAGTTCAACTGAAAATCAAAAATCCAAAAA
The DNA here is from genome assembly GCF_036417665.1 of Passer domesticus. NCBI lineage: Eukaryota > Metazoa > Chordata > Aves > Passeriformes > Passeridae > Passer > Passer domesticus. The sequence goes on along the minus strand of NC_087478.1, from coordinate 48,754,587 downwards.
TGACCAAAATTTTAGTTCAGTAAAACCGAACTGTACAAAGTCCATCCCAGTTTTCTCCCAAAAATATCTTAAGTATCTCCCAAAAAGCTACAAATGCAGCCAGGTGGTTGTTGACCTTTCACAAATCTTCATCTCAACTGCCCAGCTGGTTTTTAGCTGTACATTTACATCATTTTTTAACCTATTCTTTGGCATCCCCAATCCCTCCGGCAGTTATTGCAAATGTGGCTTCGTTTTCAGGCATCTCAGGGCTGGGAGAAAAAGAAATAAGAAACTTGTGGGTTTCTCCATGTAAAATGCAGTTGTGAAACAGTCTCCAAAATGTTGTGGGTGCTAGCAACCTGGAATACCTCAGTGCCTTTATACCTATGTGCAAACTGTAGAACGTGATCAGTATCATCAGGATGAGAAAATGTGAAATTATCCTGTCAGGAAAATTTAGGAATTTAACATCTCCAGAATTTTCCTGCTGAGGGACCACCAGTCCTACCAAAGTATTTGACCGTCTTCATTAAGAGCTGAGCATGTAGTAGGATTTACGATGAAAGATTATGTTATTTAATGTATGCAATGTGCAAGACAACTTTAATGAGTTGTTTAATCTGTTAATTAGTTTGTCCTTTCAGATTTTCTCCCAATGTAGAATCCAGAAAGCTTCAATACCTTGAACTTCATCACCTTCCCTCCTGTGAGGGAAAGGTGATTTACCTGTCATAGATCTTTGCAATGCGCAGCTCCCCTCTCCCTTTCCTCAAACTGATCCTGGTAGTTGAAGCATGAGCAAGGATGTGGCCCCCGATGGGTTTTTTTGGGTCTGCCTGAAAGCTGAATTAGCAAGAAAATTGTGGTGATCACTGTGCAAATTCCAGAGGTTAATACTGTGATTAACTGTCAGACTGAGCCCTATTCAACTCAGTAATGAATAATCAATAGGGAAATACATTAGAAACTCAGCTTTAGCACACTTGTCTCAATATGTTCAATGCTGGCATCATTTTCCTGTCATTACATTCAAGAGGCTGAAGAAATACACACCTTAAATATCACATATAAGCTGCTCCAGAGGAAAATGTGGTGCTTTTTCAATATTTTTTATAGCTCATTTTCTTTGTTTAAGTCACGGTGAAATCACACCACCATACCAGGCAGCAGATAAACGTAAAAAAGCTCATTCCAAAAAACTGAGAGAAACTTCCACAGGGAACAATGACCAATCTGACCTTTCATTTCAGTGCCACTTGCACCTTACAATCTCAGTTCTCACTTCTGTTAAATATGTAATACAAAATATAGGAAATTTTTTTTAAAGAGAGAGATAAAGTATCTTACGTCATAGTTGCTCCTGGGTCAGCAGTCATCTGGTTGGTCACAAACACAGCCACATTATATTCTGCAAGAGAAGACATTGCAAAGAAAGTAGACTTCATGCAATTAGAATTCCAAATTTTCTCTCATCCATGGTAAAAGCAAGGTTTCTGCTGAAGCACTTCAAATTTCAAATGAATGAGAAGAAAATATTCTTTATGACTGATGGCTGCAGTTAATCAGGACATAGCCTTTGCTCTTGCATGGCTTCAGCTGCAATAACCAAAAATGAGCCCTTCTCACAATTCCAGTGAACAAGTCTTTCTCAGTTCCCATCTATTCTCTGTTGGCTCCCTGCCCTCAGCTCCCTCTCCTTCCCTTTCTCTGTTTGCTTTTTTTTTTTTCTTCAGGAAAAAAGCATTTATTCATTCCTCATCAACATTTCTGAGACATTCCAAAGAGAAGGAACTCTATTCATCCTGTCATCATCCCTCAAAGCATTGCAAAGTACTGAGAAAGTGGCAAGAGGCATGGCTTTTTTATTTCTCTATGCCTTCATCCTCTTGTCTCTTTCTTTTGTATTTAGACTCTTGAAATTTGGGGAAGACAATTACTATTACTGAGTATTTGTCCAGTTCCACAACCTATTATCTCATTTAGGGCCTGACAGTATTTCTTGAACAACTCTAAATGTTGGAAAGTTCTTAAGTTTTCTTAGTCTGTCATCTTGAAATAATATATTATCAGTTTGATCTTTTTGGTAACTGACAGTGGTGTAAAGTGAGAAAAGATCCCTGGGCCAGGGCCTGATTGATAATACACTTGGACTACTAAGTGGTTGTGCTACCAACAGCTACTGGTAATGACTCCAGCCCATGTTTTCCAAATCTTGCAATGTTTCCCATACCTTCTGATATTTTTTGGAGCCTTGACAACATCTGAGCTAGTTTCTGTTGTCGTTCGGCCAACTCTCCACGTCCACTGAAATCCACACGGAAAAGTGCCATTATGGAGTCAATGATCTGCATTGTAATCATGCTAGGTGAGTAAATATAGCAAAAGAAAACAGGAACACTTATTCTGAGAACAGTAAGCATACAGAAGTCTTGTACCAATAACTTGAAGATACCAGCTTCCTCATGGAACTTGGCTGCTACATAGTCAAGCAATTCCATCTGATGCTCACCTAGTGGGAAGCAGTTGCCAAGAGAAATTAGGATCAGAAAGAACTCCGAAGGAACAAAAGCCTGAATTTTAAAATTCCACTTTAAATGTATGCACTGGTTATATTTTCATTGCCAGCAGTTTTAAACCCAGTGCCCAGTAACAATCTACTTTGCAGGTTCCAGTTTCCTCTCACCCATCTCACAAAACTTCTTTGTGAAAATCTTCACTCTGCCTGAAGACAACTGTTTGTCATGTTAAGAACTGAAAAGCAATGTATACATTTTAATTTAGTGTTGAACTGAACGACACATATAAAATGTTTTAATAATATTATTTATGTTTATATTGCACTCTTAAAGAAGTTTTATTTAAAAATTTCTTCAGGTTTTAAAGCGGTGTCTTGTGACGGAGAGTGTGTTGAGCTGTTAAGAAACTGAGAAGTGTTAATAAACTGAGAACTATTAAAATGGAAACAGAGAGAGAAAAAACCAGAGAGGAAAAAACCCTAGCTATCATGCCAATTGCCATCATGGTCTCACTGGTATATGCACGTGCATACAGCACGTTGTCAAGCACTGCCTCGTGGTCAACATTGAAGCGATCGGCAATGTCACGCAGGCGGTCTGGTCGGCTGGCATGAGTCACAGTTAAGGATTTCTCCTTGTGCAAACCATGCTCTGAAAATAATAAAACTCCATTCCAAAATAGGACTATGGGGGGGAAAAAAAAAGAAGAATATTTATTTTAGTCCTAGAGAAGACTGACTTTTTGTCTTCAGGCTGTCCCACGTAGCCTAAAGATAGTTTAGGGCTCACGATGGTAATTGTTTTGTGTTTAGGGTTTGAGGCGGGGGGGTTGACATATGGATATCTGTGCTCTAGGAATTTAGCTGTGAGCAAAACCTGTTTATACACAGTCTACTGCAAATGTGAAATGTTAAAAATAGTGTTTAGTACTTAGATAAATTTATCTTGAATAGAAAAGCTGCTATAACCTGTAGGAGGCCTACTAGATCACAAAAACATAAAACCCCCCAAAACAAACAAACAAACAAACAAACAAGACCCAGTTAAAATAAGATCTAATTCCTGACTAATTTTTCCAGGTTGGATTACATCAAATGACAAAAGAAAAACTCACTTCCCTGTGGGCCACTACACACTGTGCTCTCCAGGATTTCTGTGCCAGTCATGTTTTACTTTTACATCTATGAAGCTTCCTTATGACTAACTAAAAGGAACTAACTTTGCAGTTCATCACACGTATAGCTTTTAACAGTCAAAAAGATACAAAGTGTTTTCAGTATCAATGAAGATAATCTTTCCACCTGTGTAGCCATTTGGTCCTGGGAGCTGAGCTGTCACTACAGAGAAGCATAAAAGATTAAAATGAAAAAACAGGAAAAATATTTTCTTACTGCATCTATGATTATTTTTAAATAAAATACAACTGTTTATCCGTATCACAAACAACTGTCAGTTTTAATCAATGTGAAAATCAGGAGTATCTTGTCTTACTGCCATCCTGAGAATAAATTCAAGCTGCTTTTCTCGATTGCCCATCAGATGAGATTTAATTAATGGTGTCAAAACTGTTTTACTCAGTACCATCACTAAATCTGTGTATTTTAGGGATATTATGAATGAGTTCTTACACTCAAAATCACCTCTTATCCTCTGCCCAATTAATTCTATTGACTTAGTAGGCACTTTTTCCAGCTGTAACTCATATGATCAAAAATTCTTTGGATATGAATTTTTCCTGATATGCAAATAGCTGCTGATTGTGGGTGTAGTCTCTCTGGAGTGAATAAGCTAAAATACTCAATCCAGTTGTAATCATTCATGCAAAAGGGTATGACTCTGCTGACCATTACACTGTACTAACCAGAAGAGGCCTTGTTTTTCCAGAACATGCCATATTTCATTTTACAATATAGGGGGTTAATTTAATAGAATTTGCCTACCCAGTGTCTGGTAATTCCAGCAGCATTAAAAGTTATATAAGCTATTGCTTACTTCTCTTTACACATTGAGAGATATCTCTGGGAATCAGAGTCCTGCTGCTTTTGGCACTGCCCAAATATGGTGAGTGCCAAAGTCTGTTTATGCAGTCACTGACAGCCAGTAGTACCCTTTCAGTGCCCTTTCAGAATGTCATATTCAGCAAAACCTCTTGAAACCAGGACAGTCAAAGAGTTGCTGAGAAAAAAATTTTCCTCTGCCCTTTTCTGAGCAATGCCCCATCTACATGTGACCCATATTTGTGCTCTGCTTTTCCAGATGGTGTGTTTCACTGGTCTATCTTCCCTCTTCATATGGCAAAACTTTCATGGATGTGAGCAGTATTAAAAAATAACAATTTATATGAGTTCTCTACTCAAACACAGTTTATGGAGGTAAGAGTCACCAAGGTCTGTTTACTGTATTTGTAGAAATAAAAGATTCTGACTTTTCTCTATGTGTTTAATTCTGATACAGTGGTAAACAATGCCTTCACTAAGAAGAACCATCACTCTATTTTAAGGTGTAATACCTACCACAAAGAGTGTGAGATAGCTGGGTTTTGCCTGTCCGGAACTCTGTTAAAAAAAGAGAAGGGAAAAGAAGAGTCAAGGTTTATTTTTCCAAGTTTGACAGATTCAGGAATTACTGCAGTTAGAAACCCTTACTTACAAAATTCACCTCACCCTCTACCTTTTAAAATCATTTAACCTCAATTTCTAAATCATATTCTGTGCAGGAGAAATGTGTTACATGAAAAGCAAAATCTGAAATGCTTTAATTTGATCGTGCTTGACTGCTGAAGTCATTCTCTTGTGTGTGGAAGTTAAAACCATATGGCACCTGTGGAAAAGTGATAATGAGGGGGCGGGGTGGGGAAGCAATGGTTGATTCCATTAACCTAGCCCAGTTTCATTTCCAGTAAAATAATCAAGGAGAAGCTTACAAGTTTATTAATCTCATTCTACCAAAACACATTAGTCTCCAGTTTATCTCTTCTGAAGGGAAGAGTACTGTGTTTTATGAACTCTTATTGCTGAAGTGTCAAGCACCAACTAATTTGGTGTACTGTAACAGTAGCTTAATTGTAATTTAAAAACTTTACATGAAATGCAGTGTACCTTAAGTGTGCATAACTAAAATACCTTTTGTGGCAATTTTGTTACACTGCATCAGGGAGAACTCTGGCATGTTAGTAATAGTCTTAGCAATGCTATGTTGTGCTGAATCAGCATGCCCAGTAATGATTACTTCAGCTCAAACTTAGTCTGCAAGCAAATGAAGAGGAAAAAGGGGAAAACATAAAGAGAAGTAGATTATTTCTTCTTGCACTCATGCAGATACTCATCTTTGTAACTACAATGTGGTAAATTTGATAGAAGTAATCCAAGTTGAATTAAAATCTAAATTAAGTTGCAATTATTTGTTTGGTTTAACTCATTTGTGGTTTTCTCACCTCCAAAGGCCTCAGTGATTGCCATGCTTTCAATCCCACCACCCAGAAGTTTACTGCAGAAAGGGAGAGGATTATGATATAGTTAAACCCAAAAAATCACAAAAAGAAAGTAAAACAGAGACATTTTTACTACTTTAAGGAAAGTAATTTCTGCCCTATAGCTCCTCACTTGATGCGTGAAGTGCAGGGCACTAAATGATCATTGATTCATAAAGAATTATCTCTGTCTTTACTTCCCTTTTTGTGTGCAAGAGAAAGATCTATACAAATTTTTACTACTGGAAAGAAAGGAGAGAAAATAACATTGAAAATAATATTTGAAAATAACATTCCATAAGAATATTTCAAGGGAAGACTTGAAGACTTGTAATTTTCACCTGAAACCTGCAGATTATTTTGATAGGCAAAAAAATTATACCATCAAGATTTCTGGATGCCAACTATTTATTTACAGTGATTGTACAAAGTCCATTTTCCTCTCAGAAAAGTAGTTTTGGTGCTTATTGATGTAGACTTCTTTAAACCAGCACTAACTCCAAATGCAAGGGGAATCTATGTGTCCTAGCTGAGTATTTATTCCCTTGTATTTCTGTATCTCATGAAAGACAATTAAAATGATTATTGGGAACATTTGGATGAAGGAAAGATATAAGAGATAAGCTTACTCAAATTCCTGGCTGCCAGTGGAAATATGAAATACCATCTTCCGTTTTTCACTGTACTCAAAGGCGGTGAGGAAGCCTGGTTCCTAGGGAAGACCAAAGAGACACAAGAGCTTCATTTTAGTTTCAACCTGAAGTTAAAAGTGCAATATTCCACATAAATATTCTTCTTTTTCCCCTAGCCTCATTCCTGTGGGTTGGGTATAAAAAGCACCACAGCATTAGTCTGGTGGTTGTGGAGTATAAAGTATTATACCTTAGAGTAACAGGCAGAATAATTTTCAAAATTATTTTGATGATGCAGTGTGAAATCTGCTAAGAGAAATGCTGCACAGCATTTGGAGAGGCCAGCATTAAGTTCAACTCTCAGGAAAGTGACTGGCTTACAACAAGCTTGTTTGCAGCTTCTTTGATCTTGTCCACTTTGGCCTCTGAGAGCCCCTTCACGTTGCACAGTGCCCTTCTTGTGGTCATCTGGATTCCTTTGATTGTGCAAATCCCAACTGCCTTCAGCTTTTTAATATCTGCTACGTTCTGCAAAGAAATTTCCCTTCTGTGAGAACTCAGGACAGTTAACAACTAGAAGGTGAAGTAAACCTTTGCAAAATATTTTGAGTTTACATTTATATGCCTATGTTTTCACCAGGAAAGAAACAGATTTACAGAAAACTCCTCACTGTGTAGTTTGTGACACCAACAAAACAAAATTTTGAGTAACACTGGTGTGAGGGATTATGGTGCAGAGAGCAGCTCCTGATGGTTTTGAGAGAAAGATGTCTGGGTATTTACCTCTCGCCTTTCAGTGCCAGTTTTTCTAGGTCAAAGCTGATAGTAAAGAAGCAGTACAGAATTACTTCAGATAGTGTGGACCTAGGACACCCTGTAACACTCAGTCTGTCCTTGGTCCCTTAGCACAGATAATCTGTAAACCAGATAATCTGGTGGTGGGTAGTTGGGAGCTGATTCACATGGATCACTGCAAACTGAGTCTAACTGCTGTGCTGTTTCTGCATGTCCAGTTTAAAACACATGTATCCTGCAGATCTGACTGACACTTTGGCTGGAGTGAGCTGCTCGTTTTTCACAAATTGGGAACAGTACAACTTCAGACAGCATCCTACAGGCATATTTTACCTTCCCTCATTTTACCTCACCTCATTTTATGATTCTGACATCACTGGAAATGTAAAAGCAAGAACAGATTACTCACAAGAAAACATACTATATGAAAGGTGTGGGATAATGCCTCAATTTGCCATTTCTGGCCAAGACTTTTCTTTGAAAAAAACCATGAACTGGACATATAATCTATTTATCTAGAGTGTGTGGGTACATAGAGCATAAAAAGGGAGGTGGGGAGTTGTGTGAGAAATTAGTCATGTTTATTTCAAAGCTTATTTCTCATCCTGTGATACGTGACACTCAGCAGAGGCTGAGGGGCAACAGCACCTTCAACCCTACCAAATACTTTGGATCACCAAATCACAGTCTCAGTTGATCTAATCTGATTCTCTTCCTGGGCACACACCAGTAAATATTTTTCTCTCTACTCCTTGAAAAAAAATTCTAAACCCACAAACATTATTTCTCCAGGTAAATGAATTTAACATATATAGGTCATCCTATGTTTGCACAAAGCTTTTAGCTGGCACAGCTGAGAACAAAAACTTCCTCTGAGGTATGGGAATAATCACTTGGAAGAAAGAAAAAAAATAATGGAAAGGAGCAGAAAACCTTTACAACCCCAGAAGAACAGCCTAAGTCATTATTCTTAGTTTTCAAACTCTTTCATACATTTGTATCATTCTGTGAATGCCATGCCTTGTTTCACACTGACAGGGTAGTACAGCTCCCATCCAGCTCAGGTCACCCTCTTTGATCAGCTTGCTAAATTTTTTAAGCAATAATTTATTTATTTTTCCTATGTTGCCCCATAGTTTGAGCTCCCAACCATGTGATCCTTCTTCAGAACTATCTTTAAAACTGCCAATGAGCTGCCAATTAAAAAAAAAATTGCCAACAATTGCACTGCTGACGTGGTCAGCACAGTAACTACAGTGCTGACTAATGATGAGTCACTGTGGTATGTCCTTCCCATTTTTATGTGTCTGCAGTCACTTTTATCAAATCTCACATTACTTCAGGCAAACCTAACTTTTTTATTCTGCTTTTATAACTCTGATTATAATTGGAGTCCAATCCATGAGCCAGTCTCCTAGATAAACATATAATAATTGTAATTAAAATAAATAGGTGATGTTTATGTGATGATGGTGGCAATGATAGAAATTCACATTTGATGAAGAAAACTAACATTTATTTCTCTAGCTACTAATATTTTCCTCACTCCTACTCTACCCCCTGCACCAGCATGCTGAAAATAGTATGGTAACAATTGTCACAGTGTAATTTCACAGGCACCAAAAATGCAGGAGTAATTACAAAGATTGGCAGGAACAGGAAATAATCTATCACACAGTTTTCAAATAAATTAGCAAGCAGTTGGTTTTTCAAGAGAGCTAGGTGCTAAATACTTTGAGTATCTTGACACTTTATTTAGGAATCTGATGTGAATGAGATTTTCTAAAAATCTGTCTTATCACCAAAGGCAAAATTTGTCTCCATTGACTGAGTTAGAACTTACTGCAAGGAGGAATTTCAGTTATTTGCATCAATGTGTATACCATTTTGGAAGCAACCTCACTGAAGCTTTTGAGGGACAATTCTGTGTGATCAAGTGATTGCTAATACTTACAATTCCATGCTTCTGCAGTAGGTCAATATCCTGAAAAAAGGATTCCTAAACAAAATAGCAGAAAAAAATAGATGTTGCTGTTTCTTTTTATTACATCTATCTAACTACATGACGGTTTCAGATTTGTAAACATTGATTTTTCACAAATAATACATAACTTGTTGGACAACTGAAATAAGCAAAGCCATAGTGAGCCAGAAAGGCCTACGTGTTTCCTATCATCTTCTCCATAAAGTGTATCTTCACAGGCAATTAATCCTCTGCTGTGCTAATAAAACTTGTGTTAGCACCATCATAATCTGCAGCTTTTCTGCCATAATTTCTCACTCTTTTTGTGCTGATGATCATTCTTCAGAAGCAGAAAATTAACTGACAGCAGAAAATTAACTTGCATTTAATACAGAAGTGTAAAATATGATGAAATAATGATAATCCCATTAAAAACTGTGCACAGCTTTTGAAAGGTTAATGAAGATTACTTGGAGAGCCAGGCTGTACAGGGACATGGGGAATGAGATTTTCTTGGTAGCAGACTGGAAAAAAAATTTAAATGCATTGAACTCCCTGATGGTTTTTGGGGACCTCCTGGGTGTCTTAACACTTTCAAAATACCTTCAAATGTTTCCTGCACATAGTTTTTAACATAGTTTTTAATCAATAACAAATTTACCTCATCATCCTGGTATCCTGGTTCTTCTTGGACTACTTGATCCTCCATGGCCTTCATCATGAAAGAGCAGGCAATAAAGTATTGATCACTAGTGGGAAATGTAAACAAAGACAGTCATGGGAGGCAATAAATGATTAAATGTCTGTAAAAGGACTTTTAAGATGTCCTTGAACTACAGAAACATGTCAGTATGACATCACACATGGATTTGAATTTGGATTCTGCTTCCAACTCTTCATTATCTGACCTACCAGGCCAAAAGGATAAAAATCTATGGCTTTACACTCAGATGAACCAGTTTGGCTAGGAAGGGCTTCAAAGGTATTAGGAAAAGAGATCTCATTGCTTTGTGAGAATCTTGGGTCAGAGATGAGTTTTGGAGGTGGGAACATTTAAAATGAATTATCACTAGTGGAATTTATTCTGGTAAGAATGCTAAAGGCAGTCTGTGTGTGTTTATAACAGAAGTCAGCATAGTTGCAGACAGAATGGGAAATGGAAAGGCAATGCAACAGCTGAGCCTCTCATCTTCATGTGACAGAAAACTCACAAAACAGTGCTGAGAAGGCTACAACTCCTTATCCTGATGTATCTTGAGAGCAGATTATTAAAGCTGTATTTGTTTTGAAGTTCTTGCTGAGGTTCAAAATGACCAATAAATGCTGAAGACGTGCAGGTGATGGCTGTAAGGAGTATGCTTGCATGGAGAGAACAAAAGAAGGGTAATAAAAACCTGGAACTTTTATTATGCAAACCCATATACAGAGAGCTCATTTCATGTTTATTTTCATGGTTAACTTGCCATGTCTGTACTCCAGCACAGCTTCACTGCCCTCTCTATGTAGCTTCCTTTAAGCATGGCCTAGAACTGGAATAGGCACTTAGTGACACTGTGGTTAAATGAACAAAGTGTGACCTCCACAAATTTTATGAAGGCAAGAATAGTGAATACAAAATAGTTCCTTAGAAATATGATCTTATAACCAAACTACTCTTATCATTTTTGTGGCTTTGTAAATGGGTTAAGTTGCTTCTGTTTAAATTGTGAGCTTACACTTGGTGTTCTAGCTCTGGATGATCAAAAGTTTTGTAGACCACCACATCAAAATGTGTGCATATATTTACTTGCTCATTTGTTAACAAAATCCACAAACTATAAGATGGGTTATGTCTAACAGAGTTTTTGATAGTTTAGGTTAAATATCTGCAAAAGGCCTTTTTTTCAGCTTGTAAATGGATACTAATTTGCTTGCAAGAATCTTGTGTATATAGAGGCTGGGTAAAAAAGGAACAGGATATCAGAATTTCAGAATTATCTTATTCTGTTAGCATTTAATGGAAACATTCTTATAAAATCGGTTGTTTCTGATAGTATCATGGTATATTTAATTTCTATTTCAAAACTCTGACAATTATGGAGTGACAAATCATGCCTTCACATAATTACAGCAAAACACTTATTAAAAAATACTTTGGGAGATTTGAAAAATCCCCTAGCTTCAAATACTGAAGGAAGAAAAACAAGTAATACAAGAGACATTAAAACTATATTACAATCTCCTTCTTCATTAAAAACATCCTCACAAAATGCACATAATCCTGGACTTCAATCACAGTTGAGCAGGTTATGGGATTCTTCTCCTACTCCCCATCCTCAGGCAATTGGCATCTCACAGCAGAAAAACGAGGCAGACCCAGACCTGTGCCTTCCTGCAGGCTATTAGGGAAAATGGAGAAATTGTACCTCACCCTATGAAAAGCTTTAGGTACGAAAAAAATCCTCCTGCTTAGTGAAGTGTTGTCCTGCTGCTGGTGTGCGCTGGCACACCTGAAGGACTCCAGTCACCACTGCCTGCAGTGAAGCAGATAAAAGGGTGAAAGTCTGAGACAACAGAGCAGATTCATAAAAAACCACCAGCACTCTTGTGCCACCCCAAGGGCCCACGGGCGGGTGAGCAAGACGGGGACACGGCGGTGTCCCTGCCGCCTGCGGGTGTGGCAGGGACCCACTCCCCGCAATTCCCGCTGGGATTGGGCTGGCAGGACACGGCAGCAGAGCGCGGCTCCTGCATCGGGGGCCATCCGCCCTGCCATCCTGTTGCCTCAGAGGAAAATAACTGAATTGATCGTCATCAACGCACAGATTTATTCGGCTTTTCTTTGCCAGCTGCCTCCTCATGAGACGCACATTTCTGTTCCCAAAGGGCGAGGGACCGCTGAATCCCCCTCCCCCCGTAAATCCCCATCAAAATCAGAACAGTAATTAAATCCCCAGCTCGTGCCCGGGCAGCTCCGGGGGAGAAGTGGGTGCAGTACCCGGGGCGAAGAGCTCCGAGCTCGCCACGGCCGCCCACCTCGCCGCTGCTGAGGGCACGGCCCGGCCGCCTTCCCGCCGGCGGCGCGGGGCGGGGCCGGGGGCGCCATGAGGGCGGGCCGGGCCCTGCCCTCAGCAGCCCCGCCAGGCGCCTCAGTGCTTGTGTTCAGTCCGCCCTTCGCCCGTGGTTCGTCAGCTGCTGTGATCGCCGTCTGCCCGGAGTACCGCACTGCCCTCACTCTACCGCTGGGAAAGGCAGCGTTAGCTAACAGCGCGTTGGTTTGGAAGGCGTTTAGATCAACGCAGCTTTGCCTTTTGTTTTTCCAGGGTGCTGCTCACGCGTCTTCCTCAACGAGGCGCACACGGCGTGTTTGGATTGGGTGGCCAAAACCTGTCAGGGAGCTGCAGAAGTGACTTGCCTGGAGTCACAGGACAAGAAAATGAGGCTGAGTCATACACATGACTTCATCTGCCATTTTAAAAGGATGGGAAAGGTGCTTTTTAGGATATGAACACTTCTGTGAGACATCTGCAGGCTTCTTGGAGGCAGTATTTGGAAAGCAGTCGCTCATTTTAGCTCGCCTCTGGTGGCACAGTTGGTGCGGGACTGCATGTCAAGGAGACATCACATCTCCTGCGAGCAGGAGGAGCTCCTGGCTGCCCCTTGTGTGGGCTGGGAATGGCAGAAGGGATCGGAGCAGCCTCTCAGCCTGCTCCGAGGGGCTTGCAAAAATTTCCCCACCCTCTGCCCGTGGGAGGTTAAGGGCACCTTTCCCAAGCCATTTCTTAGCCAAGTCAGGAAACCAAGCAACAAAACCTTGTGCCATCATCAGCACACCATGGGAGTGCTCACAGTGTCTCCATTTGAAACATCGAGCAATTTTTATAATACCAAAATCCAATCCTGGGAGCACAAGGCTTTGTCGATACAGAGGGAGCGGCTGGCACAGCTTTTGAAAACCGCATTATTCTGCAAGAGCTATTCCAGAAGTGCACTTAGGCAGACAGCGCCTTAAAGGTGAATTCCTTCACAAAGTATGCTTTTATTCCAGAACAGAATGCAGAGTGTGGCCCTTCTGGTGCTGCTGAGCAGCTCTGCAGCAGAAAATACCTCACTCTGTAAACTACCTTTCCTTCATTATCCTTTTAGTTGTGAAATGGTTCTCAGAAAGATCAATGAATGCACAGAATCTTCAGACCATTTCCCACTCCAAAGAGCTACTTTGGCCAATAAATTTCATTCTACAACTTCAAAACATTGTGTGATCATTAATTGCTCATTCGGCTTCCAGCTGGTGTTGTACAACAACCCTGCAGAGCCCATCCCGTTAGACATTGGCCCAAGTGAGTAGAGGCATCCCTCAGTCTTCTCCTTCCATTTCACAGGTTTTGCTGCTGACCAATGCATCTCCATCCCTGAGAGACGTACTGGAATGAGACACACCACTGTGATTTCCTCTCACTCGAGATCTTGTACCTGCTTGGACAAGAACCAAGTCAAACCATTACCATAAAATATTAAATATCCAGCTGATATTTTTTTTTTTTATCCTCAGCAACTTCAATCATGGTTGCAATAGGGAAATCATGAGAGGTTTTGTTGTTGTTGAGGTTTTGTTTTCTGTCTCTGGTCAAAGCTAAGATGAGCTGCAAAAGTTCTGTGCATACAATGGCTCTCAGGGTAGGAGAGGCAAAATATCAGATCAGCCAAGCTCTGAAATTTAGACTGAAGTAACAGGAGAGCTCTGTTATTGAAATGAAATCACTGGAAGGAATAGAGATGGTACTGGGGGACTGAGTTCTGTCTCCATCGCAGTGTTGAGATTCCTAGGCTAAGCCTTGACAAAAGTATTCAATACCACAGTATTGGGAGTGATCCTGTGTTTAAAAGGCACATGAAAAGGTAGATTTTGCTACCTCTAATTTACTTTGAGTTAATCACTCAGGATATGTTATAGGATTAGAGATTTCCCTTCTGTCTATCAAGATGTGCTGTCCAGACCATGGTGCAGCACTGCAGCCATGAAGGAAGTGAGGAATTAGAGGGCTGTGCCCACTGGTATTAATGAGATGTCAGGTCAAGTCAGGAACACAACAGATTGTATGTGACTGGAAAAGAAGATAACAGTAATATCAAAACACCAACTGGAGAATTCAGGAATGGGTATTTTTCTAAATGAGAAATAAATACTCTGTGTGTCAACTATACAAACACAGTAAGTGATAGCAGTCCAAGACCCACAAGATTCACTATTTTTATAGGTGATTGTGAAATTACAAATTCTTTATATATATATAATTAAGATTGACATGACTTTAAAAAAAAAAGGCAAACTAGAAAAAACAAGGCCACTTGAAAATTTTGCAAAACCTAAACCGAGTTAGAGGATTTATGAAGACATGCATCAGTGTATCCCATGTGATCTATCAAAAACACAAAGGAGATTAAAAAAATGTCCATTTTGAGAATGCACAAGGAATTTTTTATTTAAGATAAAAAACCAAACTAGTAATAGAGAACAATAGGACTGAAAGAGACATCAAGAGATTATACATCTCAAAGCAGAGTCTGACGTTCGTTTGGCTGGGGAGGCTGTGGATTTTCTTTTATCTTTTGAGAAAGAGGTAGACTTCAAGGATTTCAGTCCTTGCCTATCCTTGTCATTACCCTTGTTGTCTACCCTTCAATATGCCATGCAATTTTATCTGTAAAAAATATGTAATATTTGAGCTAACTTCTACTTTTAAAAGTTTAGGTAACAGAGACTCTAATTCTTGCATGTTTTTTTCTACCCCAAAAGAGAAAAAAAATGCCAGCATTTTCAGTTCTAAAAAAACACCCAAACATGATGGATTATGTGATAGTGTGTGCAGCTTGCTCTTACCTGCTCATGACCTTTGGAGCTGAAACATGCAACCCTGGAATATGATATTGCCACTCTCAGTAATTTGCCATAAGCTTTGTACTGAATGTGCAAGGCCTCGGGACTGAGATTTGTCAGGTTTGCTTTGTTTGAACTTCTCTCGACCCTTCTGTATCTTTTCCTTGGTTAGCTGTGACAGCAGTTTCCATAATTAACCAGGTCTGTGGCTAATTTGTTTTTCTTCTGTTTATCTGTGTGTGGTACAACCATCATTTTATATAAACAAAAGTAACAAACAGTTATTCTGTGTAGAAAAAGAGACTTATGATTAGCACAGTGATGCAGCACAGAGAAATGCAGGCATGGAGCAATTGCAGAAGCCTTGAGAAGTGGGGGCACAGGATTTGCTGAGGAATACAGGGATATAAAGGCAGCAGGCAAGGCACAGGCTTGGCTGCCCTGATGGCTGTGATCACCAGTGATCAAAGAAAAGCTGAGCTGAAGCTGGATTTAGGGGTAACAAAGAGAAATTAAAAAGAAGAAAAAAAAAGTAACATTCATAATAGGCACTACATACCATAAAATCAAATGTGGTGTGGTGCTGGCGGGTTGGGGCCCTGCCAGGATCACCCTGCCATGCCTTTTCCAGCCCCAGTGTTCCTGGAGCTGTAGGATCTCTGACTCTCTCAACCCTAAACCTAACCCTAACCACTACCCTAACCCTTTGAGCACATTTCTAGCCTATGCTAATAGATATTTTTAAAAATATATCTTTTTAAAACAGCTTTCTCATTTTTAACACTTCTTTCTGCTTGAGCAACTGATGCTGCAACCTTTTACCGTTTATCAGTCTCTGCACAAAAAAAAAATTCTATTTTAATCGCTATTGAAAAAAAACCAAAATGCAGTTGGTGAAATATATTACTCTGAATCATGAAAGGCATACTTTGGGAAGTGCAGGTCTTTTTTTAAACTGTGAGAGCTTTCTAAACAGCTGTTGCAAATGCCAAAATAACTGCTCTTTCCTAAATCCACATACATAGATTTTTGTTCTGGAATAAATGCACCTTGTTCTACTTCGGCTTAATATTAACTTTATGATAAACAGAAGTAACAGACTTATTATGAAATAAGACTGCCCACATATGTAGCTAAGTGGGAGTAGTAATTGCAATTGCATATATCTTTGTTCATTTGAATTACCTCCAAGATCAGATAAAAGTAGGATGAAGAAAGCAATAATAAAATTTATTTGATATGAAGCTGTTATCAGTCTTCAGAGGTGGTGACAATGCCTCTGACAAGCTTGCATTTGAATCAAAGCTCAGTCACAGCCCTGGTTAAAGTCCATGGTGAAAATCTTCATTTCACTGAGTAAACCAAAAGAATTGACTGAACAATCCTCTGCTCACAGATTAAATGGGAAGCCATTCCCCAAGGGAATGAGGTATATCACGTGGCCAGTCCCTGGCACCAGGGGCCTGATCAGAGCACAGAGCATGGCCAGGCTCCTACACTGCCCTAACTAATGCCCCTTGTTCCAGCTCTCAGAGTGAGCCTGAGCTTAGCTTTAACCCAGCAAGGCACTACGATTTGCTTTTCTCCTGTTTGTATTCCCCTGGTGCTTAGCTGAACAATATAAAAGGAAAGATGGAATCAGGCAGCTGGGAGATGAGGGAGAGAGACAGGGAAAGACTGCCTTGGCACAGTGCTGGATCAGTTTTGCCATTTGGTGGACTCTCAGCATTCCTGTAGAGAGAGGAATTTCTCTGGGACTGAATGCAAATACAGGGGTAGAATTTGTCTGGTAGCAGCTGAACACATTGGTGCCTAATAAAAAATGAGAGAGAAGCAACAAGGATTTGTTGCAGGAAGCTGAGTCAGAAAACTTGATTAAACTGCAATAACTCATGAGAAAGGGAGTTAAAACAAGAAAATGTTTCAGTGCTGCAGAACATAGGCCTCTGTGTGTGTATTCTTCACAAAGAGATTCTGACTTCTAATGCAAACAAAGTTGGAAGTACTGCAAATACTGTCTTAACTGTTATGGCCAAAAGAGTCAATGCTTTTTAACTTATTCACACACTAGCACTGAAAATTGGTCTGAAAAAGGCATGAAGCAAAGCAGCTTTGGGGAGCAAACATAGGACAGCAGGGTTTTCAGTGTTACAGCTGAAAAAAGCATAATTCATTGAATGTCTTTTTCTCCCCTTTAATGCATTCCAGCTCAAAGAAGCTGAGTGCTTCTGTTGTCAAGTAGGGTGAATAATGACTTTGAGTACACTGCTCTGTTTTGTACTCAGGACAACATTTTCATTAGCATGACTCAGAAAGAAGAATGTATTTAAAGTGCAGCTGATAGAAAATTTTAAATTTCTAGGTCATGGCAGATTTCGCTGGTCACATAAAAATGATGCATTACTGAAAAAAAACATTTTTAAATTCACATTTGGAAGAAATTCAGCACTGGTATTTAAGACATTTCTTCATTAAAAAAAAAAAATTGAAGGCTTTGAAGAGTCTCTGCTTGAAAAACTAATAAATTTAACAGTCTTTTCACATTCCAAATCAGTTTGGAAAAGCTCAGGTTTTCTAGCTTAGCTTAGCCTCTCAGCTTTCCTTTTAAACCAGCCATGCTGCAGAACTGAACATGCTCCTCCTTTGGCCAGTTTTCTTCTCTTGGCTTTGCCTGCTGCTTCCAATTGAGTTTGTATGTAAACCACAGATAAAAACTCCAATCTTGCTCCATTTGTATCCCATATGCTTGCCAGGCTGTTGGCCACAAGAGATCATAAGCAGTTTGTTTTTCAAACCTCAAAACTTGGATAGGCATTGAGTGCATCATCATACAGTTATTTTTACATTAGAATAATATTTAAAGGTCTTAGGAATTGTAATTGGCTTTAAAATACTTCTTCCTTGATTTTGCTACAATAGAGCCTTATTTTTCAGTAATGATCTGGCTAATAATTTTCTTCAATCTCAAACCTTTTAACTTCAGAGATTCATTAGCCTGATCCTTCTTTTTTAAGCCATTGTTCTTCTTTCCGTGGATTACCATGATTTTTTTACCAGCCTTACTGGAAGTGAGTTCTTTATTAAACACTTCTCTGTCCATATCTGAAAAAAAAGCTGTTGATCTCTCCTTCTCATGTTTTTGCTGAATTGGTGATTATAAATGACATATCTGTGTTTCTGAAACTCTGTGCAGCTGCACAACTCCTACTCAATAACAACTCCCACTGGGGTTCAACATACCCCAGTACTTTCTACTGCAGTCTTTCTTCCTATTTTGTCTGCCCTGAACTGTTGTTCTTTCACTGGATTATTAAAACAGCATTTCCTGTTTTAACAGTCAGGCAATCCAAGACAGAGGAATAGGTCAGAGTTTCTGAGACCAGAGTTCACACATGACCTCTGTCCTTGAGCATCAAACAAGAAGGAAGTTACAAGACACTCAGATATTTGATTTCAAAGTTGTATTCAGTATTGAACTGCAGCCATGAGATGTTCCTTACTGACCAGCCACACTTCCCCAACCTCAGCTATCACATGCTGCTGATGCAACAGAAGCAAACTGGAGATGAGAAGCTGAAGAGAACAACAACCATCTTTCATCCTGGGCATTTGTTAGAAGTGACTGAGTGGTCTTGAAGAATGTTTTCTAAAGTAAAAGCATCTACAGATCAGCTCAGGATTTTGAATTGTCTGGGTGAAGGACATTCCTGGGTATCATCTCAGGAGGAATTCAAGTGTATTTGAAAGGATAGGGGACCTGCTTCCAAAGAAAGGAGAAATATCTTCTCACCCATTCTTCTCAAGAAGACAAAAGGGTTTAAGTGGTAATGGGTATGGACCTTATTGGCTTAGGGGCAGAACCTGTGAGAAAAACTGACAAAAAGGCAACACTAAAATGTGCAAAGCAATCCCACTTCCACACTGCCTTTACATGAGCAACTGCCCTAAAGAATTTGTTTGGTTGTTTGTTTTTTTTTTTTGTATCACAGTGTGTACGTGGGTGCCAACAAACCAGCGATGTCAGCAGGAGAGAGAAAAATTAACTCAGTCTATGACATCATGGCCTGTCCTTCTCAAACCCTGCATCACCTCTCTAGGATAAGGTGCTGTTTTAGTCCTCTCCTTTCAAACATACGTTGAGACTGCTTCCAAATGCTTTCCTTCTTATCCTTTTCAAGCTTTGCATCTTGGCTGTGGGGTCTGAAATACTAAATATTAGCAGTCCGGATTCTCTGCACTTAGCACATGTCAGTGAATCCAAAACTTAAGGGAGCTATTTAGACTACTTAGGCACACGAAGGAGCACACACACACACACACACACACACACACACACACACACACACACACACACACGGAGCTTTGATGGGTTCCAGCTGTCTGGGATTGACAAACACATACCCATCTGTGTATACACGCTCTCCTGATTCACATATGGGGAGCATGTATTATAGCATAGTAAAGGCCTTCACAACAACAAGCCTGAAAATTCTTAGTAAAACAAACATTGTTTAGCGTTTCAAATATTCAATATTGTTGAATATTTGAAATGTTAAACATTTCAAATATTGTTTAACATTTTCTTCCCAGTTATATACCTGGCTTATATTTTACTTGTTTGGACTTAGAAGATTTGCTTGTTTGATGAGGATGGTACTTGCTAGAAGCTTGTCCAAGTCTCACTTCCTTCAAGAGAAATGACGGCTAGAAAAAATTTCAGTAATTTACCATATTGTTAGGATTAATGCCTCAATTCTCATGCATTCCCTTTAAAAAGTCTGGCCCGTCCCCAAGTTAAACATAGATATCTCTAGGGCAAAATACAGCAGCACTAGTGTAAGCTGCACCATGCTGCATCATGGGAAAAGGAATAAAAGCATCCTCTCCTGTTGAAATGGCAGGAGAAATTTCAGGGTCATAGAAAGCAATTGTAGTCTTGCAAAATAGCCATGACACCAGGGAATGTCCTTATCTAGTGAAAAGCAACTGATGGAATTATTCCATAAAGCTCACAACCGTGTCAGCTGTCTGCAACAGAAACAAGTTTGGAATGTTTCTTCCTTCAAGATTTATTGACTCCATAAACTGCTTTCACAAAATTAACAAGTCACAACACACTTGTGTGTTTCAGTCTGCCAGCCTGGATAGAAAATGACACTAGCATCACATGGTTACTGTATTTTTCTAAGACGGTTTTATAAGCAAATTAATTTCTCCCAAATTCCACTCCCTGAATTATTCCTTAGTGAAATATGTTTCCCCCTTGCCACTCCACGGTGACAAAGCAGCACCAGTCAAAGGGCTTTTTCTAACATGCTGTAATGGCAATGCCCTGCCCGTGGCAAGAGGAATGTGGCTGGCAGCATGGCAGTATCACTGGGATGGTACTTAAACATAAACAAGGACAGGGATTCCAAAAAATAAAAAGTGACCTGGATTCCACCAGCATTGCTCTAATAGTGACTATTAAAAGAAAAAAATAAACCAAACTCAATTCAGATTGGTCAAGAGAAGCCAAAGATTTTGCTTCCACTTGTTGACAGACATGTGGCAGCACAAATTTTTATTACAAAAATATGTAGAAGTCAGCAAGTTGAAAACTGAGTAAATTGTGTGTTACACTGAAAAAAGTCATTGGCAGCATGAGTAAATATAAAAGAAAATGTTTACTATGCCTAATTTCAGACTCTAAGGGAATAGCTTGCTCTCCTGCCAGCTTGTTTTCAAGGGCTCTGGATTTTAACAGAGCACACAGACTTGTGACTGATCACCTACTCCTTCTCACCCCACCTCCCCTCCCTGCTTCAATGTACAGTACAGGAAAATTCCCCAAAGTGTGTAACAATATAGGCATTGTTCTTAACTTCAATTTAAGAGCAATATAATTCATCTTAGCTCCGAAGCATTTGTAGTGAAATAAATGTTTGACTCTATGAACACTAGCTTGGAATATCCTCAGGCTTCTGTATCCAGTTCAGTGTTCCCAGCCTCTGACTCAATGCAGCCTGTGTGCATTTACCACTACCATTCCTTCCACTGCTCATACTTCTATGCTGCTTTGCCCAAATATCCTTCCCTTGCTTTTTATCCTTCTCCCGTACTCTCTTTGCTCCCTGTGCTTAGAGCTTTTCCCTTTTTTGTGTGACAAATAAGCATTTTTCCTTTTTCCTAAAACACTAATGAAAAACATGTCAAAATTTCCTATTTTGGTTTTCTATTAGACATTTGAAAGCAATTTGCTACATTCTACCTAGATACAGTGGTCATGCTGTTGCATTATACTCCACCATCCAGATTATTCAGGTCTCAAGATATCAAACCAGGAATTAAATCAGGGGCTCATAAATAAGAAGTAAAATTTTAGTGGTGGGCACCTGCAGTTCCCATTGACTGCAAAATAAGTGCTTATTATGGAGCATTTTGGAAAGAGTCACTACTTACCGAGGGCATTTGGACATTTAAATTTAAATTAGGACATTTCTTTTGGATACTGCAATCCCCATTTTTTACTGGCAGATTGTCCTTTTTTGCAGCCCACTGCACACTGGTTCACCTGTCCCAATTTCGATTACAAGCTTTCCCATGTTCTACAACAGGCTTGACATCCTTAACATGATCTCTGGCAACAAGTTATCACTACCAGTTGTTTAATCTTGGAACTCAAATAGCACATTACTTCAACTGTAAATGAATGAATGAATTGTGAGAACAGCCTGTCTGCTGACCCATGAAAACAATTTCCCTTTCTTTCAGAGTGACAAGATTTAAATCTTCAGAGACTCATATTTTCATTTGCTTTTATTTCCAAAATGAATCAAATTACACAGATGTGTGAGCTGGGAACCAGTTTCTAAATATGACATGCCTTCCCTCCCATTAAAAATATGAGATTCTTTACAATATTTAAGCACTTGGTGTGTAAGTCAAAGTTAAGTATCATTTTCCCTGTACCATGTTCTTCCCTTGCTTCTTTCCTAAAGGAAATGTCTGCTGTATCTTGGATCTTGGCTAGTGAGTACAATATAGACAGTGAGTGTTGCCTGGGGAATGGTGACCTGCAACAAATAAGAATCCTTGAACAGCAGAGAGAGTGCAATGTGGGCATAGTGTTTGAAATTAGGGGATAGAACACCTGCTGAGGACTTCAAGCAAATCTGTCTGAATGGTTACAGAACAACTCCTGTTTCATGTCATCCGACAAATTGATAAAAAAAAAAACAAACCAACCAAAAATCCAACAAACCCAACCTGTCAACCTTTTGAGTTGTAGTAACAAGATGAAAAGTGTTGAGGAACACATTCAGTGCTGGTAGCTCGGTGTGCAGCTGCAGTGTCAGCTGCAGGTTGGGCTCTGGGCCACGAGAGCCCCAGGCAAGAGGCCAGGAACTGGTGCTGACCCTTGGCACAAGAGAGGGCACAGGACCTGTGGCACATCCAGGTGACCGGACACTGAGACACAGCAGGAGCCGAGGACTCAGCAGGAAGAGCCAGGACTTTGTCACACACAGACTGGGAGGGTATAAAAACCCAGGGCTTTCTTTGGGGCCCCTTCTTGGAGGCACCCAGCTTGAGCTGCTATTTTTTTGCTGCACCATGGTTAAATTATTTTAAGGATCCAGATGTCTGAGACTCTAAGGGAAATCCTGGCTCAAGCCAATAAGGAAACCTGTCTGACTGTGGGGGGTGTAGGGAGTCAAGTGAGGCACCCACTGGGTCACTGGAGCTGCCCACTGAGAAAGGGCCTCAGTCCCAGGGTGACTGACAGAGTGGCTTCTGGATGGTCAGACTAGGAAAGTTTCCTTAAGAGCAATGAATACTTTTGATGAAAACCTGAGCTTCTGTGACACATCCAATTACTGGCCACACATATTTGTGAGTATATTTTTATCCTGCATTCCTACCAGTCTTACCAGTCTTCTCTGAACTGCTTGTCATCTTGAAGGAATCTGGGGAAGGAAGGCAGAATGAAAAACACAGTTCCTAAGTTTGGAATCCAAGACTTAGCTTATGTTTTATTTTACCAGTTTTGGAGAGAGAGCACCCTCTGTTATGGCTCATTTTGCTTGGGCATTTAATGCAAATTCAAAATTTATACTTTCAGGATTCACTTTCCCTTGTGAACCAATAAGTTTTAGTGCTGGTGAACACGCTTGACACTGTACAGCTACTTGTATGACAGTTGTTGACCTACCAAGATCACCTTCTGCCTGGTTCATGTCTCATGTTTGCACCCCATGCTACCCCAGGGAACAACACAAAACAGGAAACCAAAACCAATCAGATCTCACATTTAATGCTGTAAATACTCCTGTACCTTGCTTTCAGAGGTTTCATAGGAATGGGTTCTAAATTGGCATCCTGGAGTAGTGCAGACCAGTGGTGAGCTGTCATCTGCATTCCTCAAAAGCCTGAAAAGCAATGTCATCTGCATAGGAGCTGGCAGCAGATACCCAAAAGGACTTTCTGGGCCACACGGTCCATTGTCATGTTGTTGCAGAATCCACATTGTCTAAAGACCACATAAGTTCCAATGTTTGCATTTGATAAGAGGCCATCCACAGGCATACCTTCCTAACACCAAGAATTAGTGTAGAGTAAGACCTGGGGGGAAAAAAGACCACCCAGGTTGGATACAAAATTCTTATTTTGGATAGAAGGGTCTAGGGAGAATGCTTACCTCAGTGTCCTTATGACTCTCTCTTTGATGACAGCAGTTTGTTCATCTTGAATTATTCTGGATCCAACTGTGAGTAGTCCCAGTCAGTGTAGCTTCTTGGAGCTTCTTGGAGTGTGGCTAAGTGAAGGTATAGAAGGAATGGTGAAAGAACATGGAAGAGGAAAGAATACTCAGCACTTCTTTCCCACCTTCATAGCATGTTACACACACTGAGCTTCACAGAATCTCAGGATGCAGTCCATGATACACAAGTGTGCTTGTTTGTACAGGCAAAGCACAGCTGATGCTCTTCTGAGGCCTGAGATGAAACTACCTTGGCAGGGAATTTAGAATCCAGGCCCTGTTTGCTCTTGCTTATAAACAACACAGCAGAGCAGTACAAAGGCCAAACATCTTGTCTCCAGCAGCTGCCAGTGGTGAAGTGTTACAACAGCACCAAACACCAACCCACACAGAGAGATGCTTGAGACCCTTTCCCTGTATTCCCTTTTCCTGAATCTGCTCATCAGGAATGTACAGACTGGAGGCTTAAGTTTCATCATTTCCTGGAAAGGACATCTTAAGTGAGCCATGGAAACAGATGACTGTGAAAGTAAGAGACAAGGAAAATAATGAAATACGGATGTGGAAGCAAGCAAAGAGTAGCCAGGTAATAGGAACAGAGTGAAATAAAGCTTAACACAAGCTTTCAGTGCTGTGTGGGCTGCATATGCTCTTTAAACCTTTGGTCTTCCAGTCACCAAGGACAGCCTTGTGGCAAACTCTGTCAGGAAGCAATGGCTTCTCTCCAGAGCATGTGAGTGGCTCAGCTGCCTGTGTATTTGTGTAAACTCCTTCAAGTGAACAGTGTGGCCAGAATGGTGAGCTATGATTGGAAAACCTTCTCAGAGGTCTGGGAACTTTGCATATTTCATGCACGCCTTCATTTACCCTTATTTTTTTTCTTCTTAGAGCAGAGGATACATGTTTTCCACTTTAGTCCACATTAGAGAGGCCAAAGTACACAAATGTAAACATGTTGTATGTATGTGAATTCAGGGAAGGAGGGCAGGAACTGAGTTTGAAAGACAAGGGGTAACTCCGTTAGCAACTGAGGGTAACTTACACTTGCAGGAGCTAGCTGCATTTCCTGACAGGAGCAAAACTGTTCTCACCTATCATCCATTCTGAAATTGCATTGCAAAGCTGTGTCTTGCACTCATCCGTACTGAAACATGACCTGGGGAAACAAGTACAGAAGTAGATATACAAGGCTTGACTCAGCAGTGAAGAGAAAAATAAATGGGGTTTAAGGAAAAATAATGACAACTCTACATTCTTTTTAGTCAAGGGATCACGTACACAGTGTTCTTTTGAATAACAAAGTCTACATTTCAGTCAAGGTAATGACTGCAGCTTTGAAAAGCCAGTAGGGAAAATATATGTGATTTGGTAAAAAAAATAAGGATAAAAACATTTATCCTTCCTCCTTTCTTTAAAGGTCTGGTTAGCAAAATAGAACAATCAGAAAGAGTGTTAGTGCAGATATTTAGAACTTTTAGGACACTGTAAAAGCCAGCTGAGAAAAGTGAAAGAGAATTAAGAACCTGTGAATAAGCAAATAGCTAAAAGAGAGAAGGCAGAGGCAAAGGAGGTGAAGGCATACTTCTTGGCTGATAGAGGGCACACACATGAGGGATGAGAAATATAACCTGTGCTTTACTGCATTTTATTATTTTTTAGGTTACTAAGATCCATCCAGAAGACCGAGGCATGAACTTTTCTGGCTATCACTCAGATATTCAATGAAGGGTACCACCTGTGACAGACACTCCATTATCTCCAAAGGTCATGGCATCCATGATAGTGGGATATTAGGATGCTTGCAATAATTAATTAATAGATGCTTGCACAGTACTCTGAAAATCTCAATTTATAGGATAAGCATTAATTTCAGATTACTTTTGTGTGAATGGGTTGCTCCACTCTCCTTGTGTTTTCTTTGCCTAGCTATAAGCACTGGGATGAGGGGCCTCCTGGTGGTGGAATCTGTGACAGTCAGGCAGGAGGAGAGCACATTTCTTAACAAAGCAGTGAAACGGCTGTTCTTTTATCTCTCCAGTTAGCTGTAATGAAATAAAGAAACAGAGAGAGAAAAAGAAGTGTCGGCTTTGCCAACAAAATATAGGTGAGCTATTTAACATCTAGGATTCTAAAAGAAGGGTCATCTTTAACTGCAACAAGAATTACCTCATGCTGAAAAATTTAATTGGGCAGGGAATTAATTTCAATATGCCAAAAAAGGGTTTTAAACTCAGTCTCATTTAGCCCACCAGGTGTTACCATTTAGCCCACCAGGTAAGGCTTTATAAATCCTATATATTCGTAACAACCAGACAACGGAGCAACTTTCAATACAACAACTAAAATAAATGCTCAGAGCAAGCCTAGAGTAAGTCTACTGAATTCACCAGTCAGTGGGGTTTCCCTGTAATTATTGATATAACAGAGAACAATTATAATCCCCCAGTGTATATGAAAAAAAAAAAGAGAAACACTATGGAGTTAAAAGCAGCTCTGAGAACATCTAAGCTATAGATTCTCTATCACTTTTGAGCCAAAAAAGCTGAAGAAGATGCTCCAAATTAGGCTACCAAGAACGGCTTGGGTCTATTCCAAAATTTCCACACTGCCATGTGCTGCAGCCCTATCTTCATCCTGTCAATCTCTCAGCTTCCACCAGTGTTGTCAAAGATGTCCTCCTGGGAGCACAGGCAGCTTCCTTACACAACCACTGTAACATACAGGTCCTTCACCATTTAACGGGCTTTTGCAGTTCCTAAGTGGTCTCTGTAGTTATTGTCCTGGGAGAAAGAGTGTGTGCTAGGTGTTCTTTTCCCCACAGAGTGACAGGAACAGAAGGGTGCACACTACTACACCATAATGCTCTTAACATAGCTGAAAATCATATGTCAAACTATATTAAATGTATGTATATGTATGTATTTGCAATATACTGAGAGACAATGCTAGAAACAGCAACAGTTCTTGTCTCGGTACCTACCTGATGTAGGTGGAGAAACAATGAATGAAAAGCTGCTGCCAGAATACCCTGGGAGGTTGGTGCAGTGAGGAATTCCACAGCATTTTTCAAGGAAATGAAGTCTGGCGAGAAATTAAATTTCGTCAAACCACACTGAAGAAGAAAGATTCCTGAAGCAAATCACAGCAGAAACCAAGACACTGAACCTCCTTCTCTTAGTCTCCAGGAGAAGATTTCTGAACTCTTGTTGACAAGCCCTACTAACTATGACACCATTCCCAGAGACATTTTTTTTAAATTATTCACCGTGGGTGCAGCAACAAGGCACAGAAAGAAGCATTCACCTCCTGTGCCAAGGCAGTGGGGATGGGCTGCCTGGCTTTCTCCAAGTCTCTGCTCCACAGAAAGAGGCAGTAAGGGAATCTCCCTGAGACCCCAGGTGCATGAGACAGTTTAGTTTTACAGTAATGACAGTGTATTTCAATACTCATCCTGCTCAGCACAAGGAGAACTCAAGCAATAACTGTGCTGAAACATACAGGTTTCTTCTAGGAAGTTGAACATTACTGAAAAAACCACCCCAACCAAATCCATCACTCTTCTGTATGGTTCTTGGCTCTTATAAGCACCTAGGTGAGCTGCCTTTATGTTCTCATTTCAAAATTGTAATTCTACATGCCCTCAGCTTTTCTTGCCCTCATTTGTCTGGACCTTCCTTTCATCTTTCTTACCCAATATATGCACACATGTGTGGGTATTAAATTGTGATAGAAGCCACAACTACTTCACAAAGGCCCTGCTCTGAACAGCAAGTTTTTATTTCACTTTTAAAGGTGCTGACTTCCCCCCCCACCCCATTATAATCACTTCTCTTAATGCAAAAATCACTGCTTTCTAGTGCACAGACTCTGCTGTACTGAGTCTGAAAGCAACTGTTTTTATAGCATGTGTCCTGCAATTACCAGATATTGGTTAGCTGGACTACCAAAAAATACAGCAGCACCAGAAATTTTTCTCGTCTCAAGTCATCAGATTTAACTGTGCTATTTTTCCAGTTCTCATTCCAAGTGAGCAATTTTCTGGTTCACTTAAGGCAGGGTACCAATTAAGCACTCTGGGAATGAAAGTCTGTTAGATTTTTTTTTTCCTGGAGTACTAATACATTTACAAACTAAATCAAAATGTAGGTGATTCTCTTCTTTTCTTCTCCTTTTATCTGCCTGCCCCCTAACTTTTTTTTTTTTTTTTCTCCTTGTCTTTATTGTTCCCTTTTAACTAAAGTCAGCATCTTAGTACATCATTAATCAAAAATTGTTCAGGAAAGCCCCAGGAAGTCCTCAACATAAGCTTTTTTAACAATGAAGCAAGTAACTTCAGATTGCTATTCTAACATGTTGGAGAATTATTTTATAGCTTAGGAGTGGCATTTTGCCTCTGTAACATAAAAAGTGCTGGTGATACGTGTTCCATACCCATGCCATTCATTCAAAATACCCAAACCAACTGCCACTGCCACCTCACATGGAACACAAGCCAGCAAGTAACACAAGGAATCTAAATTTATTCCACCATGAGCTGAAAGGGAGGGCTTTGCAACGTGCACAGAAAAATCAGGATGCTGGGATGCTTCAAAGGAAGGCGTGTGAGGAGCTGCTGCTGTGGAGTCACCGTCCCTGCAGGTGTTTGAGGAAAGACTGGACATGGCATCAGTGTCACGGTCATGTCCACGTGGTGGTGTTTGGCCAAAGACAGGACCTGATGATCTCAGAGATCTTTTCCAACCGAACTGGCTCTGTGATTCTGTACCACTCTGCTCTCTCCAGCTCCTCACCCATCATCCCCTGAACCCGAGCAGTCCAGGATGCCAGACCTCCTCCACTTCTTCTCCAACGTTCCCAGCAAGGAAGGGTTCTCTGCCTCATGGCGTTTAGTTATTTATCTGAAAAAATAAACAAACAATCCCTACCACAAACATTTTTAACCACTCTCCCAGGCGATTCGAGCATTTTAGGGAAGGCGTTAAGGACAGCGCCGTCAGCACGGCCCGAGTTTGGCGCAGCCCGGGAGCAAGGCCGACCCCCAAGCCCGCGCCCGGCACTCCGCCCCCGCCTCCCTCCAGCACGGGAGGCGGAGCGGAGCCGCGGATCCCATCGCCACGGCAACGCGGCGGCCGCAAACCGCTCCCGGGACACGCGGCGGATCCCACCGGCGGCGGATCCCACCGGCGGCGGACACGAGCGCCGGGAGCGGGCGCGGCCCGACGGAGAGGTGCGGCCCCCCCCGGAATTAAGGCGAAGCTCGATGGAACAGCCCGGCCCAACCGCCCCCGCACCGCGGGGCTGACCCTACCACTGCGGCGCGGGGGGGATGGGGGCTGGGGGGCATTCTTCGTCGGCTCCGCTCTTGCCGAGCCCGCTGCTTTCGCCAGTGAGATGCCGGGAGGGAGAGCAGAACAAAGCAGCATCCCGGTGGTGGCCCGTGCGGGCACAGCGGGCTGCCCTTCCAGCTGCTCGGCGTGCCCGTGGGTGGTACGGCCCGTGCCCCCCGGAGGTGCCGGCCCGCGCGGCGCCGGGGGTACCGGCCGGGGGCGGGGAGGGCCGGGCCCGGGGGGTGACACCTCGCACCGTCGTCCTCCGTCCCCGCCCGGCTCGGCCACGTGGCGCTGGAGGTGCGAGGGACGTGGCCGTGCGGGGCCGGTGCTGCCCGGTGGCAGTGGCGGGGTGGCGGCCTGGACCCCCCCGGATCGCTCCTTGGCCTGAGAGCTGGGGGGCTCTGCCTGGGGAGAAGCTCCCTGGAGAGAATGCGGGGCTCTGCCTGGGGAGAACATGCCTGGGGAGAACAGCGCTGCTCTCCGCCCACGGGCTCAGACCTGTTGTGTCTCTCCTGCTCCTTCAGGAGCCCGCCTTAGGCCTGGCCAGCAGCGTGCAATGCCTCTCTTTGGGAACTCCTTCAGCCCCAAGAAGACCCCCCCCAGGAAATGGGCCTCGCTGTCCAACCTGCACCTGGTGAGTGCCAGCACCTGTGGTTTGCTGCAGGAGCAGAGTCTTGGTGACAGGGGTGGGTGGCTCCTGCTGTGAGTGCCATAGTCCTTACAAGGGCTCCCAGCTGCTCCTGCGGCAGGAAAAAGTTCTTCACCCAGAGGGTGATTGGGCTCTGGAACAGACTTCCCAAGCCTGGAAGTGTTTGCACAATATTCTCAGGCACCTGATGCAGCTCTTGGGGACGGTTCTCTGCAGGGCCAGGAGCTGGACTCAATGATCCTTGTGGGTTCTGTCCAACTCAGTATATTCTACTATTCCAACTGTGCTGCTTTCTTCCTGCAGTGCAGCACCATTCCTGATCACTGTGACTGTACATGCCGCTAGAAATGGAATAGCTCAGGGAAGAATCATCATCACCCCACCTGCAGTCCAGAACTGTCACTGAAAACTTCTCACCAGTGGTCTCCAAGTGCAGGGAGATGAGTGTGTAGGTGGGAGAAAGTGCAGGGATGGCAGTGAGAGGAACCAGTCCTCAACTGCAGCAGTACGTGACCAAAGTAGGGTTCCAGGCTCCAGGGCCATTTGGACCAGCATCTTCCACTGGAATGCCAGTCACTGAGAAATGGGAGAGCAGGGGGTGGCTCTGGAATTCTGTGAAACTCTGAGCGTGGTCTTCTCCCTGCAGCTGGATAGATCCACCCGTGAGGTTGAGCTGGGCCTGGAGTACGGCACCCCCTCAATGAACCTCGCTGGCCAGAGCCTGAAGTTCGAAAATGGCCACTGGGTTTCAGGTAGAGTGCAGCTCAGCTTGCTCTGCTCTGAAGCAGCCACGGTTGGCTGACAGTCTGTATTCTGACCTCCTTATTTCCTCCAAGAATCAGGAGGCTTCGTGGGGGATCGCAGGGAACTGCAGCGCTTGCGCAAACGAAACCAGCAGCTAGAGGAAGAGAACAACCTACTTCGGCTGAAAGTGGACATCCTGCTGGACATGGTGAGCCTTTGCCCACCTCCTGCCTGCCCACAGCAGTGGGGATACCCAAGCAAAGGGTGCTGGGTCCCCGAAAAAGGCTGTTCTCAGTGCACCCACTTGATGCTTTACCCTGTTGTAATGGCCACGTGACTGTGGGAGTAAACCTGATCCCCTCTGTGAAAAGAGGGGAAGGTCCCCCCACATCAGAGCTTGTTGTGAACACTGTGGCTGAGGAGAGAGAAGCCCCTGCAAGCGCCATGTCTCCTGTTTCCCTTTCTGCACAGAACATGGCATTTTTCTTGCCACTCTGTCCTCTGCCCTGACTATGAAACTGAGTTACAGCCACTGTTTCTGGTCACAGAAGATTAAAGCTTCCATCTGCTGTCAGGAGTGGTGATACATCTATCCTGTGTGTAAAACTCTGGAGGAAAGAATTTCCAGTAAAATTCAGAATTTCCAGAAATTCAACCATACCCAAAGATCACAGCTTTCATGCTTAAAATCTGGAGACATTCAGGGAAATAGAACATACGTCTATTCACAGTTAATAAGTGACATAGCCTTTATGTCACTCTAAACACAAATTTTATTTCCTTACTCTTCATGTGTTTTAAAACTGGAAAATGGCTTTGTGGCTGGAACACTTAGCAGAAGCCCTAGCTGCTCTCCAGGTTTTTCAGGCGATCTCAGTGAAACGTGACATGGCAGCTTTCCCCTTGCTCAACAGGAACAAATTGCCTCCCGCAGGACCTGCCTTGTGGCTGCAAATCTCGGTTGTGCTGTGAAGCTGGAAAAGCCTCACGAGCTTTTAACTCCCTCCTGTTGTTTGCTGTGCGTTCCAGCTCTCTGAGACCACCGCCGAGTCCCACCTCATGGAGAAGGAGCTGGAGGAGCTGAAGCAGCACAGCCGGAGGAAGAAGTGAACAAGAGGCTGGTTCTGGGTCTTGGCCCGCGGGATGCTGGGGCTGGCTGTGCCTCCCAGCCATGTCGGTACGGTGTGGAGGTACTTTGGAGCGCCCAGGTGCCTCCAGCGCTGTGTGGCGCCCTGGGCACTGCTAATGGCTGCTTTGGCACCACAGCGCTGTAATTAACACGGTTTTCCTCCGAGCACTTTACCTTGCCCGGCTTGCTGCCGGCAGCCGTGCCCTGCTCTGGGGCAGGCGGGCAGCGGGCGCTGGGGCAGCGGCTCTCCCTCCGTGAGGGCTCCTGCCCGCCCTCCCTGCTGGCCCCAGCGCGGAGACCCCGGGGCTTGTACAGCCCTCACCGTCTCTGCCTTGGGCGAGCAGGATGCTCCTTCTCGAGAGTTTTGCATATTTGATATAAAACCTTGCCATTAAAAGCCGCTTCTGAGGGTGTTTGTGACGCGTCGCGCTGTGCCAAGGGGGCCGGGTTGGGGGGCGGCCGCTGCTCCTCCGGGCCGCCAGGGGCCGCTGCCCCGCCCGGGCTGGGTGGCGGGAGGGCCGCCGCGCTTCCGGCGGCGCTCTGGCCGCCGCTCCTTCCGTCCTGTCTGGTGGCGATGGCGGCCGCGGCGTCCCTGTCCCCGGAGGAGCTGCTGCCCAAGGGCGGCGCGGGCAAGGCCGAGGAGCTGGAGGACGAGCTCGACGAGGAGGAGGAGGACGACGAGGAGGTATCGGGGCAGGCGGCGGGGAAGGCCGGGCGGGCGCGGTGACCCCGCGGGGCGCGCAGGGCCGTGCGGCGGGGCCTGACGTGGTCGGTGCCGCCCGCAGCTGGACGAGACGCTGGCGGAGCGGCTGTGGGGGCTCACGGAGATGTTCCCCGAGAGCGTCCGATCGGCGGCCGGGGCTACGTTCGACCTGTCGCTGACGATAGCGCAGAAGATGTACAGGTGAGGGGGCGGCGGGCCGGGCCGGAGCCCCTCGGAGCGGGCCCGGCGGGCGGAGCGGGGCGCGGGCGGCTCCGCCGGCTTTCGCCGTGGCTTTGGCCGCTGGTAGCGCCGTGCGGGGCCTGCGGGGAGCGGCGGAATCACGGGTTTTGTTCATGGGCGGCTTGGGAAGGGCGGGGATAAGGGGACACCCCGGAGCTCGGGGTTGAATTTGGAGGCAGGCTTATGGTTGAGGCACGGGAGGGAAACGCGGGATTGCGCCAACAAGAACTGATTCTTAGGGTTCTTTATCCTTGACAGATTCTCTAGGGCAGCTCTGTGGATTGGGACCACCTCCTTCATGATTCTGGTTCTTCCTGTCGTCTTTGAAACCGAAAAACTGCAGATGGAGCAGCAGCAGCAGCTGCAGCAGCGACAGGTGAGGCGGGAGGGCGCCGCGGTGTCCCGCAGCCCGCGGAGCTGGCCGGCAGCGCCTGCACTCCCGCGGGGAGCAGCGCCGGGGCAGCCCGGCAGCGCTGCGCTCTGCTCTGCGCCGTGGCCTCGCTCTCCCCTCCAGCCCCAGCTGGACAGGCCTGCTGATGCCCAGTGTCAGGCTGCTGGCAGTGCCTGGCAAGCACAACCTGGCTTTTACCAGCCGAAATGTGCTGTGAGGGGCTGCAGCAGGGGCTGTGGCCGGGCACCGGCCTTGGCTGTCGCAGCAGGCGCGGGACTGGTGCTGCAAAGTGCCACCAATACCTGTGGGAGGGGGACAGCAGGGCAAGACATTTTGTGTCCTTGAAACCCCTCAATTGATGGTTTTCTTTCCAGATCCTCCTCGGACCCAACACAGGGCTCTCAGGGGGAATGCCAGGGGCCCTGCCTCCGCTGTCTGGGAAAATCTAATTTGCGGAAGCTGAGTTGGATTCATATCAAGTGGGAAGACCTTGCGATTATGATATATTGAACTGTTGATTTGTTGGGCCAGGGCATTTTTTCTTTTTATTTTCGGTTCTCCTTTGGGACATTGACCTGTTCATAACGAGGGAGGGAAGCCCCCCTATGGACCTGATGATGGCTCCTGTCTGCATCCCCCTCTCCTTTAGAAATCATGAGTATTTCCTTTTATTCAATCACTTGCCATAACCAGTTACAGACTTGGACCGGGGGAAGCTCCTCTGCCAGCTTCTTGCCCCCTCAGAACACCCTGGGGCACAGGTCAGGCTTTGAGAAGCAGCAGGCAGACACAACAAATGCTTTCCTGCCTGATTTGGAGCTGAAGGACAGTGGTGGCAGGAAGTGTGACTTTCCCAGCAGAGGAAGGAGGGGTGCCGGTGGCAATCAATACCCCACGGAAAATACTCTTTGGGAAGATGCATCTGCAGAAACACTTTGACTGCAGCTGTGTGTGTGTGAGAACCGAGGGAGCAGCAGGCCAGGTTTGAGACGATCACATCCACGCAGATTCTCTGCCTCATAAAGTAGAACAGACATCAGCTGCGTATTTTTTTGTATGGAATATTAAATAAATCCAACCTGAGCAGTGTGGTTTTAATAGATGTCCTTGAGGGAGGCTCAGTTCTTTCAGAGCTGCTGGGGATTTCTGGGTAGGGATCTCTCCATTTCGTGCAGTGCCTAAGGAACTGACACGGCCTTGTCACCTTCAGAGGGTGGGGAAGCCACGTTTGGCTTAAGGGAATTCTCTGGGAGGGGATCCTACCTCAGCACCAGCGTGCACCGTTCCAGATTCTTAATGCACAGAAACGTGGTGGTTTTATAACCAAAGAAAAAAAATTTATTTATCCTTTACATACTTTGTTACAGAACAATTCAATTGAACATACAGAAGTGATAGGACATTTATATGGAAACTTTTTTTTTCCATTTTTAATATTTGGTTAAACAAAATACATCTCTGTAAACAAACCCAAGACAAGGCTCTAACAAAACCAAACAAGCAAGAAAACAAAGAGGGGCTTCCCCGCTCCCGAGCAGTGGGACTGGACCAGCTCCCCCACCCCCGGGCACAGCAGCCTCACCTCCCACAGGGATGTGATCACACACTTTCCCTTTACCTGAGCAGCTGGATCACACTGTTTCTACCCCGGGAAAGCAGCTGACATACAAGGAGAGGAAAGCAGCCCCAAAGTATTTTAAAACATCTTTGCATATTGTGCACTGATCCGTTGGCTTGCAGTTCCCATGCAAACAGGGTTTTTCTCCAAAGTGCAACTTCAATCAGCATAGAAAATGTTGCTGTTGAGATTAATATTTTCCCCTCTTGAAGAAATGGCTTCAAGTCAGGAGCAGAATGCCTGCAGGCTGAACATCCTGCCTGGAAAGTGTTTAAAAACTCTGCCAGCTGGTATTGGTCATTGGAATGTGTTACGAAATAGGACTTTTTAAAATGTAAGAGCCATTTGCCCTTGGCTGTGGGAGGCTGTGCTCAAAGGACTGCAGAGGTGCTTGCCAGATGCCCGGGGGTCAGCAGCACCATCGTCCTGTCGTCGTGTGGCCTGTGTTCTCTGCTGGGACGGTGCCACTGCGGTGGTCTCTGAGGTTCGAGCACCTGCTCGTGCGTTTGCAGAGCTCTGAAGAGAAAAATAACTGAGAAAAGGTCATTGCCATCCCTCCTTTGCCAGCTCAAACATCAGTAATGAGTTCCCTGCATGATGGAACAGGATCCTTCGAGCTCCATCAGGTCCCAGAGGTTGCTGTTCAACCAAGACATGTAAAGATGGAAGCAAACAGCACCTCAGCCAGGAAGTGCTAAACACAACGAAGTGAGTTCCAGATTCAGCATTTCCTCCTCCTGCCATGGAAGGCATGGCTGAGCTGCAGCTCTCCTGGGAGACTGGGAAACAGCCAGTGGAGATTCCTCTTAGTGTCTCTGTGTCTAGTCTCTCTTCCCCATGGAAAGCAGAAAAAAGCAATTCACCCATTAATGGAATGTTTGTTGGCCAGTGCTAAAGGAGAGGTTGGTTCAACTACCAAGCCAGGGTGTCTCCAAGGCCTGGAAGTTCTGGTGGACCCTCTGCAGCTCCCACACCAGCAGATGGTAGCAATAAAAGGGCAAAACTGACTGCTATAAAGGCTTCCCTCCTCAGCCCATTGTTGTTTTATAACTTGACCTCTTTCATTTACATTACATCTGTGACTGTGGGCTGGACTTCTGGAGAGAGGAAAATAAAGGGGAATTAATTTATTTGAAAACCTCTTCAGCTTTATTCCTCTCTCCAAGGAGCCCCTAAACTACTGAGTGACCATGCAGAAAACCAAAGTAACTGTTAAAAAATAGTAAAAAAAACCCCCACCACAGCACAAAGAAACCCAAGCAGACTGTGGCCTCTCTCCAGTCCAGAAACTTGATACTCCTCAGTCATCCTGTGCTTGCTGTTTCCATGTCACCTTAGCCAGACACACACTGCCAAACAACCACTCACCACATACATAAATCCCTGGAGACCCTGGGGAAGAATCCTCTAGCTACTACCCAAAGAATTTCTTGGAAGATGACTCTGGTTTTATTATTGTTTCCTAATTCCTGGCACAAACCAGCCCTAAGAAGCAGAGGGTCGTGCTGAGCACCGTACCATTCCTAGTGTTTTGAGTGTCCTGAGAGACCCTTAGGAATTGCAAATGTCTTCACAATAACGTGTTTGGGAGGGAGGGAACTGTAAAGAGGTGGCAGCGTGCTCGGTCCCTGCTCCTTCCTGACAAGCCCTGGAGGGAGCAGCATCCCACCACACACAGCCTTGAACCACATGGGGAAATGAGGCCCAGGGTTTCTGGCACTCTTTCTCCCCAGCCCAGTTTTTCAAGAGTGTGATGCTTTCCAGCTGGCCAAAGGGCACTGCAGCTCATCCACCTTGCAATTAAAGTGATTGGCTTCCAGTTTCCTCTGCTCTGCCCTCAGTTCTTCCCACCCACCACCCCCAGTGTCCTGTGCCACTGCCCTATTGCACCAAGGAAGGAAGAGAAGAGCCTAACAAAGGGAATTCCAGACAAAGAGAGTTGGGGCACTCATCATCCAGGTTTTAGGACATCAGGAATTTGGTAAAGGGGAAGAACTGTAGTGGGAGGACAGAGTTGGCCCAGGTCACACGTCAGCTCTCCAGGTCTGATGTGCTTCCACCTCCTCTGGCACCACCAATAGGAGTTCACAGTTCTTTCCTCTCAGCTGGTGTTTCAAAAATTTCCTATCATAAAGAGAAACAGAAACAAATGCTACTGAATGTAGAACTTGATCATCTACAACAACAATTAAATATTATCTTAACCTCTGCAGAGATGAGTCTATATAGATGCCACTTTCTTACTTTCCAAGGTAAGAAAAACAGAACTAAACCCAGATTCAGTTTCTTCATATTTCTAAGATCAAGAATCCCAGTTTAAATAATTCCAACAAATCTGGGGGGGAAAAAATCTTTTTATTATAAAAACAGAACACCCCATCATACAGATGTCCTTAGTAGCAGTGTATCACTTGATCATTTGACATGTTTTTAGCCCTTTTGTGCACATAAGCTTTTTCTAATACCAAACTTGGACTACTTCCAATAAATATGAAAAAAATCAACATTTTCTTCAATATATTTTGGTCCAATTTCCAAAACTCCCAGCAAAGAAAGCCCTAATTTATTGCTGAAGAATGATACGCTTAGGATAAAATCCACCAGAACCTCTGCACAGTAGTTTCACAAGAGTTACTTTACCCCAGAAATTTACCAAAACTTCAATGGCATGGCTGGCTCTGCAAACACTGCACATGTGCAATCCCTATCTCAGAACAAGACTAGTCAAGGAAGCAAAGCTGCTAGTAGGATTTAGAGCACGATGGAATGGAAGCTAAACAGCAACCAAGAGCAGGTGAAACTTTTACAAAGTAATGACCTTCTTGTGTTAAGATTGAAGAGGGAAGGGGAGCCAAGCCAGAAGGGCAGGATATGCTTACACAGGAAAAGTGATTCCTAACAAACAGCTCTCACTGCTCTCAGGGATAAGGCTGCACTTTTAGTCTGGAAAGCCTTTTGTTGGAGACATACAGATTGTTACTCAAGAGGCAAAGAATGCTGGTACTGCCATGTTTGAGGATGGAGCAGGGCACAGCACATGGTGTTGCAGGTGTCACCCACTAATACCAGAGATGGCCTCTACCTTTGCCACAGACAGAGCCAGACACGTAAGAGGCCAAATCCAGCTCTCCTGAGCTGACAGAGACACCACTGCCAAAAGCATTTCCCTAGCTTTGCACAAACTGGGCATATATCCAACTGGAGGCAGAAGAACCTAATTATTCTCAAATTTTTACAACTGAAAGTCAGCCATACATGTTTCAATCACCAACTGTTTAAGGACAGACTTCTTACCTCCAACAGGGACAGATTAGAGGAAATCCTACCTGAGCTCACTTTCACCTCCAATCCACTCGGGCACCTTGAGCTTGGAGTCGAGGTTGTAGTAGGTGCCTCCCACCTCCCGGACACAGATCCAGTGCTGTCGCTTGAGGGGGAGCTTCAAGGGGCCCCAGCAAAGGCTGGAGGGCAGATTCATGATGAAGCCCATCACGTTAGACAGGGCAATGGCATTAACATCCCTGAAAGAGTGCAGAACATCAACCAGATTATGTTCTGGTGCTTTCACTTCAATCTCTTTCTCATTTTGACAAAGAGTAGCCACCTCCAGAATGACACAATTCTCAGTACCTGCGTTTATCCCACCAAACCGCCTCGTAGCCTTTGGTCTGAAGTGCTGCCATGATCACGTTCACATCATAGTTCCCATTCCCCAGCATGCTCTTCTTGTGGGGGGTCACCATGGTGTTGGGAGACAGCCTGCAAACAGACGAGAAGACTGCTCTAGCAGATGTTTGCTGAACCTGTATTCCACAACCTGTTATGTAACTTGAAGTCCATTTCCAGGGGTTTTGTGTTTAAATACAAACTATTCCATCCCCCTGCCTTATCCCTCATCAAATGGGCTGAGGGAACTAAGTAATGCATTAAGAATAACTTTGATGTACAAAGCCTACAAAAATCCTACCTTTGATGCAAAAGAAATTACAAAGCTCTTCTTCCCTGACCCCTTGAACTGGTACTTCTGAAGGATGCCTCAATTATGATTCTTCCTCAATTTACAGCCAGAGTAAATGCCACTTTGCTACTTAGGACAGCAACTATTACAATTTCAAGAGTCCAACAGTCAACACCAGTCTTGAAGACTGGCTGAGAAAAAGAGGCACGGGAGGTTGGCTGCAGGAAAGGTTGTTTTTCCTCCTCCTCCACTGGCAAATGAAAGAAGTATTCAGACACAAAGCTGTGAAGATACTTGAGGCTGGGAACTTTCCAAAGCTGTTGTGGTTGCTAGATGACAAAAAATATCTGTTGCTGTAGGTAACTAAACAGATAATCCTGATGCAAACAAATCTCTTCAGCTCTGACCTGTAAGTTTGCTTAGACATCACTTGCATTACTACAGCATCTAAAAATGCAGAACCACAGTCCGTCACATTCATACAATCGCAGAATATCCTGAGTTGGAAGGGACCCACATGGAGTCCACTCCTGGTCCCAGACAGGACAGCCCCAAGGATCACACTGTGTGCTTGATAGCATTGTCCAGACTCCTCTTGAACTCCGTCAGGCTGGTGCTGTGACCACTTCCCTGGCGAGCTCGTTACGGTGACCAACCACCCTCTGGGTGAAGAACCTTTTCCTAATATCCAAACTAAACCTCCTCTGACAGTGCCTCATGTCATTCCTTCAGGTCCTGTTACTGGTCACCAGAGAGGAGAGATCAATGCCTGCCCCTCCACCTCCTCTTGTGAGGAAGCTGTGGGCTGCTATGAGGTTACATGCCAAAAATACATAACAGCCTTTGCACAAGTTCAGATAATGGATGTGACACAACATGGAGATGTGTGGCAAAAAAGCTTGTTAGCCATTTTTATGGCTTTATGTTTCTCCCCTCTGCTTAAGAAATTTTGTAAGGAGGGAAAACAGCAGGATGTACTTTCATGAAGATGACAGCAGGAAAAGCAAGCATGGGGGAAACTGGGAGCAGAGAACGACAAAGTCACGTAATGCCAATCCAAAGAAAGTCAAGGCTCAGATGAGTTCTGTTGTGATGAGTTACCTTTCCATTGATAAGGACTCCATTAATTCTGCTGGTGCAAAGTTCAGATTTCATATCATTCAAACATCTGTATTTTACCTGCTTCCTCCTCCTGTCAACTCATCCCCAAAACTCCTAATGATCCTGCAAGTTTTTCACTCAGCCTTTACCACACTGCACATTTTGCAGGCATATTTCATCACCAGAAATCCCTCAGCCCTGCTGCATTCTGCCCTTCTTACCCAACAAATTATATTTCTTTAAAAAGGCGTCTGTGCAGCAGTGGCAGAAGATGTGGAAAATTCTTTTAAACTTTAGTACAATAGTATTTGATCCCCATATCTGTGATTAATGCTTAGTTTTGTACCACATAGTACCTTGTACAAATGCCAGAGATTAATGTGGCTTTGTGTTAACTCCATACATCTGTGACTAACAGTTTTGTATCAGCTAGTGCTTCCTTATTTACCTATATCAGCCATTGGGATGTACTAGCAGATGTCTTAGTTTTGAGAACAAAGATAGAGTGCCAGGGCCAAGAATGATAACAGAAGTGCATCGTGACCTGACATCATACTTGAGAGAGTTTCAAGGTGAAAAGATTCATTAGAGGATCCAGAACAATAAATGGAAAATTTGGGGAATGGGATGTTCCCAAATGACCCTCACCACTACTGACATCCAAATAAATCCATGGAAACAATTAACATATATGCATGTATTCAGGAAATAGAATGCATTTGTAATAGAAGTGCAGTGGATATATACTGCTTTCATCCTGGTCTGGCTGTATGACTACCAGACTGCTGGGGGCACACGTTAGGTGGAGTGATCCCCATGCACCCAGCACGCTCAATAAAGTAATCTCAGCTTTCTTACTCAACCAGCTGTGGAGAGTTTATTTCCCAGTTTTCAGTGACACCATGACAGCATAAGGCATTTGACAAGAAAGCAGTGGACTGAGTAGGGAGTTTCAGAGCAACAAGGCTGGAGAGGCTACAGGCAGGTAGCCTTTGTCTTCAGCTGTGAGTTTTTCTGCAGTGGAGCAGTCTGCAGCAGAGCAGTCTGGGAAGCATGTTCACTACAGAAGGGAGAGGAGTTCAGTACCATGGCAAGAGGAAAAGCTGCTAATACCCACCATGGGGGTCTATTTTACTAATCAGAGATAGAGCCTGCAGCTTGTCACAGCTCTCCCAGCACCTCCATAAAGCAAGATCACTTGGCTATGCCTAATTCCTCAAGATCATTGCTTCAACCTACCAACTCTCCTAAGTGCCAGTGAGCAAGGAAAACCTCACAATCCAGAGAGCCCTTTGGGCTGCAGGAGCACCCTCTCATGGCACCATTTTCCAGACAAGTTTATTCAAGAGCTGAAAGAACACACATCTTTGTTCTTTCATGTAACTTCCAGAGCCCCAGCAATGCGATGAGGTGACCAGCATGGGCAAAAAAAACTGGCTTCTGTGAACAAACCTTCCCCAAGAGCCACCTCAACATCTTGACCCACACATACCTAAGCAGGGTCCACAATCATCAGCTGAAGGATTCTGACCAGGTAAGGAATTAAATTGTAGTTTTGGTATTTTTTATGGAGCCACTGAGCTGAGGAAGACTGACAAAGCTGGACATAAATCCAGGTAAATAATCCTCCTGATCCTTCTATCAGAAACTTTCATCAACATGTTGTCTTAACACAAGGGGCTCCAAGATTCCTGCATGCACTTGTCTTTCCTAATGAGGTCTCAATATGCAGACTCCAGTGAAGCAAAGAGATTTTGTTTGTATCTCCATGCAACACTTGAAACATACAATCATACTTCCTGCAACAAAAGCCAGAGGAACATCGAGAAGATATTTCTTGTTTTAGAGGAAAGAAGAGGGAAAGACTACACAGTCACAGGGGTGCCCAAAGTTTCAGCACATGCCTGAGATGATACCCTGGCCTTACACAATAGGATGCAGCAAAAGGGAAGCTAATGATTAAGCAATGTGGTTCAATTATTCTCCAAGGAATGTGGTAAAAGCTAGAGAGCTTAAGTTTATTTGTTATTGTTAAGTTTGTTACCTTATCAACACCAGGTTTAAAAATCAGACCTCAACATTTTTGCAGGTTATTAAAAATATTCATCCATCCTTTATCGATACATAGAATGTGAGCAGACACAGGAAAAGGCAAGTGACATAAAAAGGACAACTAAATTCACACTTCTTAAAGGCAAGTCAAAGAGCAACACACAAGTAGTCACCTAACAGAAACAGAAAGGCAGTGGCAATTCTTTTGTATAACTTGTAGCTCATCCCTTTCCAAGAGCAATATCCATGAGTATTTCCATACTATCATGGGGGTGAATCAATCTGTGTGTCTTGATCTGAATATCAGGATGGAACAACTCCAGGTTGGAATAAAAGACAAACTCTCCCTTCTAGGGAAAGAGGTCCAACAAGATTAATATCCAGTCTTTTTCTGAGAGGCCTCACGCTGCACACTAATTCTGTCTCACCAAACACAATGAAAGCCAACTAATTAGATCATCACACTCCTTCTACCACATGAACTGCCTTTGTTTGCTTCAGGCCCAGAGCAATCCAGCTGTGATTAAGATTCTGACAATTGCTGCTCTGGAACAAAACCACAGTGTGTTTACGCTGGACAAAGAGTGCCTTGAGCCTGCCATGGGCCATCTCCACTCCACCAGCAGGACTTTTACCTACAATGCTTTATAATAAACAGCACTTCAATCTGATATTTGTTATTGTCCTTCAACACATTCTTTTGGCAAAGACAGGCAAGAGTTTGATGAGTCAAGCACTCCTAAATTTGCCAGTTGTCAGGAGAGCAGCAACAGCTCCCTGCTCACCAGCACAGGTACCACAACAGCCTCATCCCACAGCACGTGCTGCCATGATGTGGGATCTCCTGCTTGTCACAAACATGAGATGCTGGCAACTGCTGGTAACAGGCATTCAGCCATAACTTACAGCATCTTTACAACACCTGCAGGTTGAGTAGCACAGGAGAGCCCTTTTCCATCATTTCCTTTATCATCACTTAGATTCATCAGTGGTGGGTCACCAGAATTATAAAGGCCCATACAGGAGAATTTCCATAAAGCATCAAAACACCACAAAACAAACACTGAGCAAAATATGAGCTATTGCATAGGCCACGTTAATAATTTATATTCATCCCTGTAAAACTCAAACCCACTTTATTAATCATCTGAAGCTCCTGGGAAACATTCAGCAATGCCACAGGAAACAGGCATCCAGCTACTGAAATTAAATCCAGTTTGAGAGAGTACAGAGAGTCTTGCTGCATGGGAAAAAAAAAAAAAGCCCATAATATTTGAAGAACTTCACTGAACCTTCTGAATAAGGAATCACTCTTTTGGCAAAACTCTTAACTTCTAAAAAACTTACAAGTGTTGCAGTAATAAGTCAGTAAGTCATTCCTGCTACCTTTATTCTCCCAAGGCAATCCCCAAATACATTACTAACATCTAGATAATTGATCTACACAAGTCAGGGGCAAAAATATGGAAGACACGTAGAAGAGGCATTAAGGTGAGCAGAGAGGAAGACAGCACTCCAACCATGACAGCATCTACAATAAAACCCTTGGACCCAAAGCTGGCAGTCAGAACAGGTTAAGAAACAAGAAAAATGAGAAAGAATTTCTATGTGGAGGGAATAAAAAAAAGCCTGGGGTTTAAAAACCAAGATACATTCAGTTCAAAGCAGTGGCACGGTCTGAATCCCTCCTTTTTTTTCTACTTCCCCCCAGATAACACCCAAAAACTCCTCCAATCAGTAGAGGACGAGGGGAAGCTAATGCCAGCACAGAGAGCATCCTACCTCTGGAAAATCTCCTGCAGGGTTTCCCTGGTGAAGGCGTTGCTGTCCTGGAAGACATTGTTGAGGGCATGGAGGGCACACAGCTCCCTGCGCTGCTTCTCGTGGTAAATGTGCTGTGGCGGTAGCTGGGACGGCTCTGGAGATTCCGACTTGGTCTTGTCACCTTTCCATGGCACACAACTCATTTTCTCGATGGGTGGATGGGGAGTAGGTGGTGGAAAATGAAGGAGGCTGAAGTTGCTGCCTCCACAGTCACAACAGCAGCCCACTGCCCCTTCCTTTTGTGGGCTAGTGCTGCTTCCAGCTTGCGAATTCTCCTCTCGTGCTTCAGTCTATTCAGTAATTGCCTCTGACAGCTGGTTTTAAAAACCACAGGAAGATCTGCAACCTCCCTCCTCCCATACCCCATAAAATGCAGTATTTTCCTCCCCTCCACAGAAAAAAAAATAAAATGTCAAAATATAGGATTCTCCTTAATGTCAAGGTACCAGCTGGAATTTATCACATCGCTCCTTTTCTTCCATCTCCTTTGGTCTACAGTGCCACTAAAAACAGTACCCAGACCAGGTAACAAGGAGAGGCCCACCCCCAAAGTGCCAAAAGGAAGAAGATGAAGCGAGCGCCTGGTACTGCCTATAGAGCACAGGGTGGTTAAGCACGTATCAGCTGCATTCCTCCATTCCTTTGGGAACGACTGAATCCTGGCAGAAAGATGCCAACAGCTCGGGAAAGGAAACCGCTTCTTGCTAGGCCACGAGAAACCCGCGTCCAGGCTGCGGGGAAGGCGATTCCTCACGGGTCACCCTGCGCTCCGACAAAGGGAAGTCTCCGTTAGCAACCAGAGGAGCCCCAAGCCCGTGGCAGCGAGGGCAGGGCAGGCGGGAGCAGCCCCACGGCCTGCCTCGCACCTTTC
This sequence comes from Passer domesticus, assembly GCF_036417665.1. Lineage (NCBI taxonomy): Eukaryota > Metazoa > Chordata > Aves > Passeriformes > Passeridae > Passer > Passer domesticus. Next base: position 48,710,023 of record NC_087478.1, on the reverse strand, counting down.
CACCCCGCCCGCCCTCACAACCACCACCACCACAACAACAGCAACCGCAGCCCGGGCGGGAGCCGCTTCCCACACACGACCGAGGCCCAGCGACCCCCGCAGCCCACCGCGGTGAGGAGAGGCCCCCGTCTAACCCCCACCCAGCCCTCCGGGGCTCGCTGCTGGGCCGAGGAGCCCGCCCTTGCCCTGGGGAGGGTCGCGGGGCCGTGCCGTGCCGTGCCGTGCCGTGCCGTGCCGTGCCGGTCGGGTCCCGCCGCCGGCTGCTCACCGCCCGCTCGGCCCCCGGGGCCGCCCCGCGCCGGCGCACGCGCGCGCCGGGCCCCGCTCGCGCCGCTCTCGCGCACGCACGCACACACGCGCGCGCCCCCGCCCCCCCGCACGCGCCGACGTCGGCCCCGCCCCCTCTGACGTCAGGACGGAAGCGAAAGCGGTCCGAGCGCCCGCCGAATAAACAAACGCAAATCCCCCCCGGCTGCGCTCCGTGCCGCAGGCGAGCCTGGGGCTGGGCGGAGGAGCAGGACAGGCAGCTTTCCCCGCCGCTCTGCAGGGGTCACCTGCCCGTCCGCAGAGCCCCTCAGCCAGAGGGGTTTCCTCCTCGGCGCTGGCGGCCCCTGCCCGCGGTCTGAACACTGTGGGCTCGCATGGCGAGCAGGGTTTTCTGCAGGGAGCCCGAGGCGGTAGGGGCGGCGGGGTGCTCTGCGAACCCCGGGAGCGAACAGGGGGACCCGCGGACAGCAGGAACACCAGGAGCACTCCCGCCCTGCTCCATTGGCTGACACAGCTATCAGTAAAAAACTCCCCTCTTCTCATTGGCTAATCCGAGAGAATGCCCGCCCACCAGGGCGGGCTCCTTTGCAGCACTTAGTCCCACCCAGGCCTGTGGGATCTCTTATTCGATTGGCTGTCGGGGTTGTTTGTCAGGAAGCGCCGCTCTCCTATTGGGCAGCCCACGCCGGACACGTCGCGGGGCTCTGTTGTGTGTGTGTATGTGTAGAAAACAAGCCGAGCTGGCAGTGCGTCTCCCATTGGCTTCGCGCGCTTCGAGGGGGCGTGGCCTCCCCTCATGAATAACCACTACACCACCCACCGTCGCCATGGCAACATGCAAATGTAGCCGCTGCGCCGCCGGTGATTGGCGGGCGCCGCCTTGGCGGGCCCGGGGGCGGCGCCGGGGCGGAGAGCCGGGCAGGGAAGGGAAGATGGCGGCGGCGGAGCGGAGCAGATCCCCGGTTCCCGGGGGGTCCCCGGTGCCGGCCTGTATGTTCGCCCCGGAGCCCGGCTCCCCGGGCGGACGGCCTCGCGTGGCGGCGGCCGCCTGTCCCCTCCGCGCAGCCTTCGACGGCGAGGACGGCGAGGCGCTCAACGGCGAGCCCGAGATCGACCTCACCAGTAAGGTAGGCCCGGCGGGGGGGCGGGCGGCGGCGAGCGCCATCACCCCGCCAGGCCCCGCTGCTCTCCGCCCTGCCGCTCGGCCGAGCGCGGGGGCTGCCCCCGCCCCTGGCCGCTGCCCCGCACCTGTCGCAGGAGAGCGAGAGGCTGCGGCCCGCCTGCCTCCGCCGGGACCGGAGCTCCCCCGAGCGCTGCCCCGGCCCCGGCATCACCTGTGCGGGCGGCAGAGCCCGAGGTGCCGTGGGGAGGCGGCCGGGAGAGGCGCACTGAAGTTGTCCCGTGGGCCGGCCGGGACGGGAGGGTGCTGGCAGGCTGCTCCGCCCTGCTCCTTCCCCGGCTGGGCTGCTCGGGGCAACGCCGGCCCGGCGCCGGTGCAGCAGCTCGGGGAGCGCTGGGCTTGGAGCTGTCAGCTGCTGCAACGTCCCGCCGGCGTGTGCTCTCCGCGCTGGGCTCTGCAGTTATCTCTGCTGCCAGTTGTACTAGTTCCTGGGACTTTCCCCACAATCTTAAAAGGAGGTCAGAGCTTGTGGCTTTTGAGCACAAGAGCCCAGTGACAAGGGTGCTCTGCTCTTGCACACAGGGTTAAGGCAACGCAGAAAAGGCTTGTTCGCCTTGTGCAGCTCCTTTCTAGGATCCCAGTGACAAAACTTTGTGGTGGTCTTACTTCTGTCAGAGCCAGTTCTCGCTTCCATCCAGCAGGAAGGTACATTGTAGTAATACATGTGTACCAGAGCCTGCCACTGACTTAGTTGCCTTCTGTCACTGTCTTCTAATTTTTTTTTCCCCAATTGGCCGATCTCTTTAACTGTATGCCTTTTGCTGCCACGGCTTTGGTGCTCTCTCCCACTCTAAAGTCTCCTGAAAATTTAATTCAGTCCACTTGTAATTATGTGATCCAGAAGTTGGCATAGCTGTTGTTTCCTCCTGGTTTTCTGTCATCCCTCCTCTTCATGCTTCCAGCTTAAATTGTTCCAGAGTCCTGGACTTTCTTGCCCTCTGTGTGCAGAGAAGGAAAGAGGAATTGTGTCTGTGGACATGGAAACCTTTTTCTATTTAATGGATTTTTTTTTTACAATGTGGTACTGTATTAAATGTTACAAAGATGTCTTGTAAGGTAGTAAAGAACAGAAATCAAACCTCTAGTATCTATTGATTGTGCCTTAATGAGCTGGACAAGATTTTTATACAGGATGCCAATATTGATCTGTGCTTTGTCTTGGACGTGACTGCTGTGGAAGAGAGCCAAGGAGGATGCCAAGGACTGCATCACTGATTCTTGACAGCCAGGAACCTGACCAAAACTCTGGCAAAGAGAGAAGAGTGCTTTTCTGCCACAAACTCCCGTTTGTAGTGTCAGTCTGTCTTCCATTCCTAGAAATCTGGAGGTGCTGTGGAGGTTATAGGTAAGCATTTTTTTGATCTTTATTACGATTTACTTTTCCATACAACATTGTGCACCTGCTGACTTTTCCCTGGACTTTTCATTCATCCCTACCTTGGATGAGAGCTGAAATTGTGAGCTCTGCTCCATCTTTCTGAATTAATCTTCCACTGTGTGCTCAAAACAGCAATCTCATATGGTGAGAATGCAGTAGCTAACCTGTGCCTCCCTCACGTCCCCACCCCCCCAACTTTTCTCCAGTTGAATTGTTCCACTCCAATCCGTACTTAAAATGGGGGCTCCCACTGCAATCAGTTTGTTTGATAGTTGCTGGTTCTGTCCTGGTCCTTCTGACCCACCCCTTGGCTGTGTTAATACTTTCCCCCAGTCATTTCCCTGTGTGTAAGGTGAGCTCTTTTTGGAGAGGAACACTTTGGGATTCTCTTATCAAGTGCACCTTGTCTCCTGGTCAGGGAAACAGTTCCATTCATCAGCACAAATTCATTACCATGTTGATCTTAATGGGTGTTTGTTTTCCCTTCAGTGCCAGCACACTGCAGCAGTAATCACCTTTCAGGTCAAGAACCATAGCACACAAGGCTATTGGTGAAGCTGATACTCATATTAGACCTACATTGACAACAGAACATAATAGCACTTCAACAATGTATGTCTACAGGGCATAGAAAACAAAATATGACACTACAGAAGGTGCCTTTCCCCCAGCTCCTCAGTGGCTGATGGTGGCTTTCCAGCTGTGCAAAATAACAGGCTCTGTTTTTCCAGCAAAGAGCAGCACTGTGTACCACACAGTATTTGGTTTGCCCCTAATGCTTACAGTTTGTCTGCCTCGTGGAGGCAGGCAAAGCCACCTCTCCCCAAAGACTGGGAAGGGACTTGAGAGATGGCATTTTGAACTTGTGAGGTGTTTCCTAATAATAAAACAATAACTGGTTGTCACTTTTTTGCCTTATAGGAAACTGAGGTTGCTAGACCCGCATGGCTCCTACTGATAACTGCTCAGTGCCTGACAGAGTGGAAAGGACAAAAGTGAACATTTTTGACTTTGTGAAAGCCTCTTAAAAACATTCATTCGTAGTGCAGCCATGGAGGGGTTGCTCGAAGGTGAAAAGCAAAAAAAAGAAGGAGCCAAAATGCTTGTCTTCAACCAAGGAGATAGCAGAGGACAGGAAGCTAAAGAGGTCTTCAAAACAGCACGTCACATCTTGCAGTGATCCAGGAAACCACACAACTGGCTGGGGCTGTGACTGCAGAAATAGTTGTCAGAAACTCTGAAAGCTGCTGTTTTATCTGCAGATACTTCTCTTGATGTCCTGCTGTGTCATATGGGCTGTAAGCTTCATCGGCCACGGAGTAAACTTTGGAGGCAGTGTGCTACAGGAGCACCCTTCAGGAGCGCCTTTGCATGGCAGTGAAAGCAGCAGTGTGGGGGAACAGTGTTGTGGGCTGATGTGAGTGAGCCTGTGCTGTTTGAGGCCCCCAGCCCTCCTGCCTGGCAACGTGAGGAAAGGGTACCATGAGCTGCTGAGTGCCTTGGTGCTTGTTACAGCACCCTGCCTGCTCGTACTGCTGAAGCACTTGGACTCAGGAAAACAAAGCTGGCGATGAGACTTGGAGAAACTGAAGTTGGTTTGCCCTGTGCTGGTGGTCCCTGCTATTTTATTGATGTTTGTGTGTGTTACAGCCTGTTTAATAGATCTTCCTGAGTCCCTGGTTTGTGCTGGTGCACTGACCTAAAGAATGAGCTTGTCTGCTGTGCATCCAGGTATTCCTGAAAGTACCAGCAGGGCAAAATGAGCCCTACACATCAAACCACAGCCTTCCATTCCTGCCTGGATTGAACCTCTCAACAGCTGTTGATTTCACTCTCAGTGCACTTACATCCAGTGACTTCCCTCAAGAAGAAAATGAAACTAAAAGTAAAGCAGAACTGAAAGAAAAACTAATAAAAGCAAAACTCATTCTTTTATGGCATGAATAGAAAGACTGTGACCTTGCAGAGCAGAGTGCTTTGGTACACTTTGCAGACCACTTTGCCAAGTAGTTGAAAGGCTTAGGTAGGGCATGTGTCCAAGAGGGGCACGTGAAGGTGATTGTATCTCTTGTAGCTGTCTGGCCCTTGCAGACACATCCCTGCTGTCTGGGGCCCTTAACATCTGTGGAAAAAGTTGCTTTGGCAGCCTCTGCTGTCTGTGCTTCAGTGTCCCAGCATGCATCACTATGGTTTTGAAAGCTGCTTAAACATTATTTGTGGGGGTTTGGGTTCCTTTACATTCTAGATTTCCAAAGAAGGCCTTCATCAAGTGGTAGTGGTAATAGTGGTAGTAATAGTAGTGGTAAAGGTAGTTTCTCCTTGAAAACACATTGTGTTAACTTTGCTGAGCAAGTCAGGCTGTGGTAGAGAATGCTGGGAGACTGGAGGATGTTATTGCCAATTGCTCTAAACCATATGTTTTAGGCAAACATCTAATTTAGCACAGTTTTCAGTCTCAGTGTATAGTGAAGTGCTTCTGTCTGGGTGTGATTTTTGTGTATGTAGGGACAGCTGTGGATGTCCCTGAGTGTTGGCACAGATGTGCCTATCCTTAGGGCTCTTGGTGGGTGTCAGCCTTTAATAACTGTTACTTGAAGTGCCTTTTTCACAGAAATGGGTATCAATTGCTACAGCTATCAGGCTACTCAGGGATGCTCAGCCACCAACAGATTTGTAACCATGGAGGCAGCCAGAGAGCAGGTAGAGTGCTGATGGAGGTCTCCTTGGTCTGGCACTGCCATGCCACCATTGTGGCTGCTCTGTGCAAGTGTCCTCAGCTCTGCTGTGTGAGCAGTGCAGGTTTCTGCCAGAAATGGTGCTATTCCGTTCTAGGAAAAATCATTCCTGAAGCACTCTCTTGTCCTCATTTCCTGCTTTGTTTTTGTTTTATTTTGTCATTCTCTTGATGTTCCTGCAGGGAAGGGCAAAGGAAGTTTGATTATTGCAATATCTGCAGTCAAAGTTTGTTGGTAGCACAGCTGCTGGCCTACAAAACTGCAGCTCTCCACTGCTGAAACCTCCAGATGTGCTCATACAAATTGCTTTGCATGTCTGCCCCTCAGCACCATTGTGTGAAGTACCTACAATTTGAAAATAATGCTTATTTATGCTCTCTCCTTTCCTTCTGCCCCCTCAGAAAACAGAAAGGGACATCAAATGCATGAAAGACTTAAAAGATGCTCTGGATTTTGGTGCCCAGGTGTTCTCTGCAGTGGGGTCTGGCTGGCTTTCTCTGACTGTCCAGTCATGTTTCAGGGGAGCAGCAGCACTCTTTGCAGCAGAGACTGTGGAGTACCCAGCTAAGGAATTTCTGTGGAGAAAAATCTGCTCCCCTTTCTGTTTTCCTTGAATGAAAACATATTGGAGTGTTCACTTAAATGTGGCTTTTAAACATTGGTTACATCAAAATAAGATGCTTGGTATTCTTACTTGCTTTGAAGTGTATTTTCCTGCATAAATGAACTCTGAGCTCAGACAAACAACCTTGTGCTGTGTCACAAGGAAATAGCTGTCAGCAGAACTGGTTTAAAAAACAAAACAAAACCACCACAAAGCGGTCCTGGAAAAAGAGTCCTTCTCTTTCAATAAAGCACATAGATTGATTGTGCTTGTAACTGAAACTGGTTTTCAAATTGTTTGCCTGACATCTGCAAATAGATATTCAATCTTTTTTTCCAGCTGGTGATGGTGAGTCCAACTTCAGAGCAGTATGACAGTTTGCTCCAGCAGATGTCAGAGAGGATTGATGAGGGATGTGGGGAGACCATCTATGTCATTGGACAAGGATCAGGTGAGTATAGCTTCTCCAGCAAAACAACAACAAATTATTAAAATTATAAGAAAAACCTCATTCATGTAACTAGACTGCTGCTTACTTTTCCAGAATGACTTGAAAATGTCCATAAAATATAGCAGAATATGCGGGACAGATTCTTTTGTTTTATTCCTGCCAACAACTGTTTCATGTAATGGAACTAAATATATTTTTTTAATAAAATCATGCAAGTTCTTATTTGGAAATAAGGCATATCTTGTCTGAGCACACCAGGAAAAGACAAAGAATCTAAAATGATAATAACAGCTTCAGTACAGATGTCCTCAATGTCTGTGAAGGTCTTGTTCTGTTTGATTTGGTTCATTGCTCCGTTGGAATAACATATTTTTACCCCACAGGAATTTATTATAGATACTTGACGTAGCCAAAATATATGCTGCTGACTTTCTGTGGTAGTATGTGTCTGCTATGAAGGGAAAGGTTTTCCTTTGCTTTGCATGAGATCTTTATTGTCACATTAATTTGCATGTGACTGCAGTCATTTGCCTTTGCAGATTTTAGCAGTTAGCATGGATTACATTTTTGTTCTTTTTGACAATTTGAGTATTTGTGTCTGATGCTGGTAAAGGGCAAAGCATGCCCTTGCTTTGAAATAGAAATTTCTGGATATAAAATAATTGTCTATGGTTATCAACAGGCAAAAGGCATATTTCAAGCATACTGGATACCTACTGAATATGAAGTTGTCATGATCAGACATTTGCTGTGTTTGAGGAGGAATATGAAACCCTGCCAGGATTGGCTGAAATAATGGAGGGAGGGGGCTGTGTAATCTCAGAACTGTGTGCTTTTTGGGGTTTTTTTGAGTTTTCTCAAGCAGCCAACATAGAGGAGAAGCCAGAATTAGATGGGCAGTGTTCATGCAGCCAAGGATTGTGCTCTTGCCACCAAGCAAGCTTCCCAATGTAGCCTGTATCCTTGGTGTTTGGGATAAGCACATCTGCAGTGGAGGTCTAGCTAGTCAGGCTGGTACCTGCTTTCTCTTCTAGGATACCTTGTGAGAATGTTGACTGGTAGTTGTTGCAGTGATTGACTTAGAAATAGGCGTTCGTTTCTTAAAATATGAGGTTAAACATCTGACTTCATTTTCGGTTGCAGTGTAGTCGAGGAGGATGAGAATATTTTCAGCAGAGAAAGGATCTTGGTATCCCTGCCACTGTCGCTCCTTCTCATTCCCTTTCAGCATGTGTGATTTTGATCATCCCAGATACCCAACTCAGCTGGCTGAGAAGCAATTGAAGACTGCCACAGGAAGATTATTTGTTCACCAGTAGTGACCTTTCCCTTTCTCCCTTGGGTCTTGCTATCTCCTGTCCCCTACCGTTCGTTCCCCTCCTCTAACCCAAGGCTTGTTTTAGTACTCCTCAGTCTCAGCCAGCTTATGAGCAAGGCTGGAAATTGCCCAGTAACTCTGCTAGTTTTAGAGCTGGGCAGTAATTAAAATGCTGATAAGTTCATGCAAACTGCAGTTCCTGCTTAGCAGCCGATGAGTCAGCCATGCATATGAACATGTACACATGGCAATAACTTTGGTCATCTGGGTGCAGTGGGGCTCTCCACCTTTGTTTGTTGTTTTGTGGGCTTTTTTTATCCACAGAGGAGATTCTGGGGTCAAATCTGTGCATCTTCACAGCACCTGGATTGGGAAAGAGACAATGGTGGCCTTGACCCTGTCTAGATAGTTGCCACTGGCACGCTCTTACTGTCAGCTCTTTTGCTTGGGGAAGCAGTGCCACATTTACTGAGCACAAAAACTCAGAGCTTTCCTTTTGTTAATGCTTTACCTCTTCTTGCAATATGAGAGGAGATACTTTATCTGCCTGAAGGACACAAAGTACCTTCAGCAGGTGAAGTAAGGGAATTAGAAATGTGTCTGTGTTGCCAATCCCTATGTATTTGCTTGTAAAGATTGTGAAGAGAACTCCTCTAGATGAAAGATGGTGATTTTCTAGTGTCTCTTAAGACTTAGAGCGAAGACCATCCCTTTTTATTTTGGGCCAAGGGTGTTTATTCTGTGTACGTGGCCGACACCTCCAGTCCACATACAAATCCTGGTGGCTGTGAAGGTCCCAGGCAGGATGACAGTGCTGCTGCCTCTTGCAAGGTGGTGCTCACTGACTGCCCTTTGTCTCCTCCACACCACACCAGACGGGACTGAGTACGGGCTGAGTGAGGCAGACATGGAGGCGTCCTACGCCACGTTGAAGAGCATGGCAGAGCAGATCGAGGCAGACGTGATCCTCCTGAGGGAGCACCAGGAGGCCGGGGGCAAGGTGCGCGACTACCTGGTTCGGAAACGTGTGGGTGACAACGACTTCCTGGAGGTCAGGTGAGGAGCCGGGTGGAGACAGGGTTAGTCAGCAGCTCAGCTGCATTTTTACTGTGTGAGCAGTGCGTGGTGCTGAGCCAGCAACGCCGCTTCAGGTCGGGGTGTTGGAGCTGCCCAACAAAGGGAGTCGAGCTTCGCCCCTCCTTGCTGATGAAATTGCCTTTTTGTTGTTGTTGCTGTCTCTTTTGTGAGTGAACTGTTGGTGGAAATTTGCCTGTGTTTAGCAGAGGGCTGTTGCTCTCTGGGTGACAGCCTCTCAGTTGGGGGCATCTTTTTGTATGCTGGGTTGCATACAGGGGAGTCACATGTGCACATGTGGCTGTGTGTATGTGTATATGTGCACGCTGCTGGAACACAATACTTTTGACAAAGGATCCGGTTCTGTTCCAAGACTCTGATGATCCAAGTCACCTTTTAATGGACATATACTAGCTTATATAACATGACCTGAGAGTCTGCTCAGACCTGGATGGAGAGGATTTCCAACATTTGCCAACAGCCATAATAGCTACATTGATCAAAGAAGGAACTTGGTGTAGGACATGGCTTTCTCCTAAAAGATTTCACTTTTTTTTAGCTTATCCTTTTCTGGGAACAACGATTTTAATTTTTGTGCTCTTCTTAGCGCTTGGTGCTGTTGCAATATAAGAAATGTGAGAAAGGCAGAGGTGTTCTAGATCAGCTTGGGATTTAGTCTTCCTTTTGAATTGCCACAGTGTTTATGTTGATTACGGAGACAAGGAGTTGGAATAGAGACACTCTGTGTGGCATCAAGCAACGTCACGTTCAGTTGTCTATGTTATGGACACCTGTGACAGTGTTCCCAGTCTTCCACATCCCAGTCCCCAGAGTCTGGGATCTCCTCTGTTAATTAATAACTATAAAAGAATCTCTGCTTTGCTTGTGAAGCTCTAACATTTTTTAATCTCTGTTTGAAGGATGGGGATCAAAAGCCAGTTATTTGTGGGAACAGTGATATTTTGGTTTTTTTGATGACTTGCTCATTTCTTCAGGTCCCATGTTTTACCAGGCTCCTTTTCCTTTCCCCTGCAGGGTGGCAGTGGTTGGCAATGTGGACGCAGGGAAGAGCACCTTGCTGGGTGTCTTGACTCACGGCGAGTTAGACAACGGCCGGGGCTTTGCTCGGCAAAAGCTCTTCCGCCACAAGCACGAGATCGAGTCAGGCCGCACCAGCAGTGTGGGCAATGACATTCTGGGCTTCGACAGCGAGGGCAACGTGGTGAACAAACCTGACAGCCACGGTGGCAGCTTGGAATGGACAAAGATCTGTGAGAAATCCACCAAGGTCATTACTTTCATTGACCTGGCTGGTCATGAAAAGTACCTGAAAACCACCGTCTTTGGCATGACCGGCCACTTGCCTGACTTCTGCATGCTTATGGTAGGTAGCAAGAAAGATGGACCATACCAGCTGGAGTGGAGCTCTTCACAGCTTTTACAGCGTCAGCTTCTTTTCTGTTGCAAACTGTCTGTGGGGTTTTGGAGGGAGGCAGCATCTCATAGTGCAGAAGAGCAGAAGCCTCTGTGGCTGTCTGTCCTGTATTGTGAGGCAAGTGCCCCAGGACTGTCAGTCCCAGACAGGCTCAAGGTTTGTGATTCTTGAAAGTGGAAGGATTTCTGAATTTTAGAAAACCTTGTTAAAACTGGGGAGAAATGAGTCAGTCCTTTGCCAGTGTGCAGTGACATCTGAGATGAGCTGGGCCTGGTCATATGGCCCCGGTGGCACATCTACAACTTAACCACAGTCTGCTGTATGTCTGACACAAGTCCTTCTCTGTAATCCATCTTACTGCTGAAGAAGCATTGACATCCCTGTATTTTATATCCCTGGTGTAGGTTGGGAGTAATGCTGGGATTGTTGGAATGACCAAGGAGCACTTAGGCCTGGCGCTTGCACTTAACGTTCCTGTCTTTGTTGTGGTGACCAAGATTGACATGTGCCCTGCCAACATCCTGCAAGGTGAGTCTTACAGGCTCTCTCCAGAGCTGTTTCTTACTTCTGTGTTGCTGTCCTCTGCTTGGGTTCAGGAATTACTGCGGGAAGAAAGCTGCTTAATCTGGTTCTGACTGCATCCTAAACATCTTCCAGAAATCTATCCTTTTCTCTTGCTCATTTTGACGTATACTCACCTTGTCAAACTTACCCACACTAGGGACTCAGCTTAGCAGCCCAAAAGTGTTTGCTACAAGGTTTTGTTTAATTGAGCTCTAAGAGGAGCAGCATACAGTTGGTGTTTGGGCTTTGCTTCTCTCTGGATATTTAAACCTGGAGGAAAAGTCTGGAAGTTCTTTTGGAACCTGCTTTCCTCCCTGCCCACAGTTTGAGTGTGATCTTAAGCTGTGATTGGACTTGATCTCCCCCTGCTGTTAGTGAAGGGGCAGCTGCTTGTTACCTCCTGCTCACCTGGGCACTTCTCAGGTATACTGGCACAGCTACAGCAGCTCTTTCCTCTTGTCTGAACAACCAACCAACACTTAATAAATCATGGTTTAAAGCAGCTGCATATGTAGGCTATGGTAGCAGGATGGGAGGCAGGACTAAACACAAGCAGGGATGGCAATAAGTAGCATGGGCTAGTGATTTTTTTCTCAGCAGAGTTAAAGAAGCACCTCTAACCCCAGCAATGTCCTATTAACCCATGCATGATGTTTGTTCAGGCTGTGACCTATTCTCACTTTTAAAATTGTCTTTAAGCGTTTCTCACGCCTTCAGAAACGTGCTGTGGTTAATTGGAGCAATGGGTTTTTTTCATAATCAGTCCTAAGAATCAGAGAAGTGAATGCTCCTGGTATTGTTTGTAGTTCAGTGTGCTACTATAAAAATCCTAAATATGTTTCAGGCAGATAGATGCATGTGATCAGAAGATAACCTGTATACCTCTATACTAGTTGTTTGGCAAATAAATGTAAAGCCTGATCATAAGATAATAACTGGGAAGGAGGGAGAACCTTTGGCTCAGTGTGAGGAGAGAAGAGCTGCTCTAGGGAAAAGCTACTCCTGTGACATGCTCTGTTTAAAGTAAACAGACTCAAGATTTGACTCAAGTGTATCTGTGAAGAGCAGATGGCCTGATTAGATGTTTGTGTTTCTGTATCCAAAACATTACTTTCCCATAGGCAATCACTTGTTTACAAAAATATGTCTATTTGGATGACAATTGTAGAACATAAATTATTTGCTCTTTTGAGCCCTTAGTATCCTTTTCTGTTTTTTCTTTATTTATTGTCAGGCATTTTGTAGGAGGTTGATACTGGTGCATCAGGTAATGCCCCTGCTGGCTGCTGCATATGAGGCTTAAAAAATAAGTTAAAAACAGGCAAAAGCTGAAAATTTGGAGCCATGAGATTTGTCCCAAACCACTGATTTCTGAATATGGTCCACCCACATTGTCCTAGTCTATGATGATAATCTTTACCTCTTTCATGCTTCTCCAGCCTCCTATGGCAAGTTGACTGCCAGGGAAAATGTATTGAGGTTTGTTTGGTCAAAATTTATTTGCAATTAGCTTATTCTCAAATATTTCTGTCACTGAGTCCTGATTTTCAATTAATTCACTATGAAAAATCCTTTCTAGAAAGAGGAAATACCTTGTAACTGCTTAAAGCTACTAATAGACAGCTACAAAATGTCTACTTCACAGCATTGCAAACTTGTCTGTCCATGTGTGGCCTCGCTTGGCAGCAGGCTAGCTGGCATGAAATGGAAGATGGAATGGCTCCTAAGTCCTACCTGGGCTGCAGCAAACTCACAGTCTCACCTTTAGCCATCTTCTCCTGTCTTATCTGTGGCCAGAGCACCCGTCTCCCTGTGGGGAGAGACCCCACAAAAGCGATTTGTGAAGAGGGGAGATGCTGCCCTAACAATATTCATTTCACCCTTTAAGAAACCCTGAAGCTGTTACAGCGACTGCTGAAGTCCCCAGGGTGCAGGAAGATTCCCGTGCTGGTTCAGAGCAAGGATGATGTCATTGTAACAGCCTCCAACTTCAGCTCAGAGAGGTAACGGGAGCAGAGGAGAATCATTTCTCTTTCAATCCTATGTGGAGACTGGGTGAGGAGATTCAGAGTCCCATTGTCTAGATGTGTGAAGGTTGCATCTGCCATGTGGAGTGTGTTCCATAAGAGTGTGTTGATTTTGAGGTTGACCTGCTTGTGTTCCCCTCTCTGAGGCAGAAATGAGAGGCTGCTCCTGGGCAGTCTGCAGAAGACAGCAGGGCATTTGGCTTCCTTCAATCCTTTCTTCAGAACCTTACACCTTTTCCTAAATGTCATTGGAAGGCAGAGGCAATGTTGCAGGTTTTCAAACATGGGGTGTTGTGCATCTGACTACTTGCCAGGCTCTCCCTTCCTAGCACAGTATATTGAATTAGTCCCAAGATTTTGGAAGTCTCCCTACATGTGGAAAGCCAGGTAGGAAGGTGAACTAACTCCATTTTCATCAATTTTCCTTTACAGGATGTGCCCAATTTTCCAGATTTCAAATGTTACTGGGGAGAATCTAGATTTGCTGAAGATGTTTCTTAATCTCTTGTCTCCACGGACCAGTTACAGGGAAGAAGAGCCAGCAGAATTCCAGATAGATGATACTTACTCTGTCCCGGTAAGGGCTCTGGTATTTGGAAGAATATTGTGTTCCCTCTTTTAGACTGAAGAAGGTATCTTCTCTAGAGAGGAGAGTTCTAGAGCTGTTCCTGTGGCCTGGTAGAGTAACCACAATTACTGTTTCTGCTTTTTTGGCATAGGGTGTAGGAACAGTTGTCTCTGGGACGACACTGAGAGGCCTAATCAAGCTAAATGACACCCTGCTGCTGGGGCCAGATCCCCTTGGCAACTTCCTCCCCATTGCTGTCAAGTCCATCCACCGCAAGAGGATGCCTGTCAAGGAGGTGCGGGGAGGCCAGACTGCCTCCTTTGCCTTGAAGAAGGTGAGATGATCTCCTCCTGTTCCTCCAGGACAGGAACTGCCCTCTTAATTCTCAAGTGTTCTCGGAGTTCAGCTGCAGTCAGGCTGTTTCTACAGCAATCAGCTGCCTCACGTTGCAGTGGAATGGAATCCCATAGAACCTCTGTGATTCCACATCCTGGTTTTTCCTCCTAGGAGCTGCCAGGGGATAGCAATGCCACTAGATAATGATGTTGGAGATACCTAATAAAGTGGAGGCATTGCAAGAAAAGTCTCCTTTCGTGCTGGAATTGCATTAGTAGACTGGACAGTGTATTTACACTACTTGTTTTGGCTTGTAGGACCAGCTGCATGATTTGGGATTTAAAAATCAGCAAAATTTGATATGACTTCTCTTGCAAAAGGTTGCTGTCAATAGAAGCTGCACTGATTTTAAGGGGACGTAGTTTAAGCTACGCCATACTTCATGTGTTCAGGCTTATCAAGTTATATTAACAGACATCATGATTTAGGAGAGGTCATTTTCTTGAATAATGTGCAACCAGGATGTATGTTTTGCTTTTGAAGGATCAGTGAGGTAAATGTGTCAAGTGTCCAGCATTTCCAGTACTCTAAAGCTTCCCTATAAACTTCAGCTGAATTTGATTTTTGCAACCTTTACATAATATCCTATACATAACATACAGATATGCAGCTATTGCCTTTTTCTGGGTATGAGGTAGTATCTGTTAAATTCCTTAGGATTTTGCTGGATGCAGTCAGCCAGAGCAGCAGATTTCTTCCCTGGAGAATCACGCTAAGGTTTTCTGTGTGTCTGCTTTTCAGATCAAGCGTTCTTCCATCCGGAAGGGCATGGTAATGGTGTCACCCCGCCTGAATCCACAAGCGTCCTGGGAGTTTGAAGCAGAGATTCTGGTGCTCCATCACCCCACCACCATCAGCCCACGATACCAGGCCATGGGTATGTGTGCCAGTGCTGGATTGTCTTTGTTTCCCAGTGGTGGCATTTTGTATCAGATCTAGTCTAAGATAATTTTGCTCCTGATGTGTCTGCCAACATGAATATAAGCCATAGTTCCTGGTTTTGCCTTTACCAGCATTGTGGAAGAGAGTGGAAGGGAGGGAGAGGGAAGGGAGCTTATGGAGGAGAGTGGGGAGGCTGTAAGGCATAAAGGAGATGTGTGCTCTCAAGTGTAGTTGGAATCTGCCTGTCCTATGTCTCTGTAGTGCAAAGATTCTCCACTTTCAAATGCTGATGGAAAGACTCATTTTGGGTCCTGCCCTCTAGCCCAGTTGCTTGGTGTGTAGGATTCTGTTGAGGGTGCTTCAGGACAGGCAGGATTTCAAGGCATCTGTTCTAGCTTATGTGCATGTTCTTTTTGGGATGGAACAAAGGCAGCTGCGTGACCCATACGGTCTTTGCTGTAGGGTGAGGAGCTGCCTCAGATGTGTCTCTGAAGCTCGTTCCAGTAATGGGCCTGGCTGCTGAAAGCCCCTGTGCTTTACTTTCACAGTGCATTGCGGCAGCATCCGTCAGACAGCCACGATTCTCAGCATGGACAAGGACTGCCTGCGGACAGGGGACAAAGCCACGGTGCACTTCCGCTTCATCAAAACCCCGGAATATTTACACATAGACCAGCGGCTGGTCTTCCGGGAAGGCCGCACCAAAGCCGTGGGTACCATCACTAAGGTAAAGGCTGCTGAGTCCCACTTGCTTTGCCCATTAGCTACTTCTTGCACTGAGAAGCCAGCAGGAGAATCAAAATAGCTTTGGAAGATGGAGGGAAGAGGCTGTGCTTCAACCATATGCACCAGGCCTGACAGGGGTTGAGGGTGACTGATGTGCTTTGTCATGTGGTGGGTCTTTAGCTGGTGCGAATGAGGGAATGTAAAGGGAGGGGCTGAGCCATGTGCTGCTGGTTCTTAAGGCTCAGTCTCTTTCTGACGTCTTGTAGCTGCTCCGTTTGAGTCATGTTGTGGAGGTTAGAGTGTCACCTCAGCCAAGTGGCCCTTTCCAAGGGTGGAAGATCAGAGGTCTAGGTTTCTTTGAACAGTTGCTGCTGCTGCATTCTTCTCCTTATGGTTATTTTTACAAATTCTCCTGAGGCTTTTTGTTAAAAAGCAGCGTTGAACCTCGCCAGATCATCCTGGCTATTTTAATGCTGAGTTTGGCCTCTCCCTTTGCAATTTGCAGCTACTCCAGACCACCAATAACTCACCAATGAACTCCAAGCCACAGCAGATCAAGATGCAGTCAACGAAGAAGGGCGCTGTTTCGAAACGAGAGGATGGTGTTCCTGCCGCTGGGGCGGCAGCTGGAGGCCCGGCAGCTGGGGATGAGGCCCCCTCAACAGCTGCAGCACCACTGACACCCACTGCCCTGCAACCATTGGTAAGTGAGGAAAATACCATGTCTGTCCTAGCTGTTTGTGTCATGGTTTCACCTGTTGGAGGAAGGGCACTCTAAAGCACATGTATTATCCCTTCATACCTTGAACTCACCTTGCCGCAGAAATGAATAGAAATATAAGTAGTCTTGCATCAGGAATCATAATTCTCTGATGACTCCATGGTTGACCTTCGAGCAGACAGCAGCTCAGGGTACTGGGACAATTCAGGCTGGACTTCAGGAAGTGTCTAGTCTAACCTCCTGCTCTAAATAGGATTAGCTGTGAGGTCAGACCAGGTTGGCTCAGGGTTTTATCCAGTCATGTCTTAAAAACCTCCCAAGGAGGAAGACTGCACAACCTCCCTTGGCAACCTGTTTCACTGCTTTGACCATGTGCACAGTGAAGAAGTGTTTCTATATACCCAGTAGCTGAACTAGTGAAACATATAACAACCAGTCACAGAACAAGTCTTCAGTGTCTGAATGAGAGGTAGAATATGCCTCCACTAGAGACATTACAACCTAAGTATTAGGCTCAGGTCATCTACCCTGTTGAAAAATAAAGATGGGGACATCCAAGGAGAAGGAAAGGCTTTAAGTTTCCCTTTAGAGAAATTTATCCAGGTTGTTTTGTTGGTTAGGATTTCTCAGTTCAGCTTGTCCATGGAGGATGCCTAGTCTTTCTGGCCTGAAAGGAATGGAAACTCAATTCTCACTGGAGGCCTACTGGTCAGTTTTATTACTGATAGAAGAAATGTCTTCTTCTTGTAGGTACCTCCTCAGGAAGTGAAGGGTTCAGGAACTGACTCTGTCAAGTGACAGTGTTCCCCTTCTTAATTCTAGCTATATTAGTTGCCATGGTCAAATCTCACCCTTTTGAGCCAGACTGCTTGTCAAAGGAGGCCCCCTGGCAGGGGTTCTCTCCCTCTGCATATGCTTGGGGCTTCACACCAGTCCTCCATCTTGTCCTTGTCTTTTTGTAGCGTCAGTGTGGTTGTAAGTAGTGGTCCCAGCTTGCTCTTTGTTTCATCCCTCCCCCTGAGGCTCTGGGTTGCTTTTGTTCTTGCTTACGTCTTCCTCTCTCTCCTTGCTGCGTCCCCTCAGCCTGCACTGGATGAAGAGCCCCACATCCGTGAGGGCAATAAGGTATTTGGCTGCTCTCAAAGAGAAACAGGGGGTTTGCTGAGGTTGGGAAAAGTCAGGTGAGCCTGAGAGCCATGGTGGGGGGTGGGGGGTTCTCCTTCAATTCTGTACAAAGTCAAGGGAGCCTGAGGCCTGGATTTCCTGTATGCTGAGCCCCATGGCACTTGCTGGCTCTCATGGGAGTGAAACATTTAGAAACTTGGGAAATCAAAGTCTTCCCAGCTTGAAGGGCAAAACTTCCTGGTGCATCTGTCTCTCCTCCTTCCCTCATGGTGTGCCTGTCTCCCTCCTGCCTTATCTCCTTCCTGCAGTGGTAGAAAGCTGATCAGTCACAACTGCCCTGCTGCTGTCTGAATGTGTGTGTGATCCATCTGAATTCCTGCTGTGTTGATATCCCAGCTGAGGGGTTGCTTTGTACTAAAGTCAGTCTTGTTTTTCAGTCAAAAGTCGGAGGAGGAGGCCGTCGACGTGGGGGTCAGCGCCATAAAGTGAAATCTCAGGGAGCCTGTGTGACTCCTGCCAGTGGCTGCTGAATTTCTTATTCCTCCTCTCTCTGAAGAATTCCTCCCCATCCCTTCATTTCTTATCCAAAAGATCCAGAGCAGCGTAAACCAAAACCCATCCCAGCTGATTGGCTGCAGAAGAATCGTCCCTCCTCCCTGCAGAAAGCGATGGAGAGGAGCATAATTTATAAGCTAATGAAGGTGATAAGACAGAGAACTGAGTAACTGACACCTTCCTCCTCCCCCTGTCGACACATTTTTGTACATCATGGGCTTAGTTTTTATTCTTATTAGTTTTTATTATATTTTGTGTGCATGAAGATGAGAGGAGTCTGGATAGAGCTGCAAAGAGCCAGTTAGTTGCCTCCCTCCTCCCTCACCCCTTTCTGTCCACAGGACTTGCTGCTCTCCCCTATTTGCTGTCTCAGATCCAGGGGTTATCAGATGCCTGAAATTTCAGACTTGCAAAGGTTAAAACAGGTTCTTTAGGATGGCTCCATGGAGCATCGTTTCATCACCACTGTGGCCTTGTGCCAAATATGTTTTGGATTCCCTCCCTCTTAAACTATTTCTAAGTGGATTTAATTTAATGTTGTAATGACTGAAGTGTGAAGGAGATGGTGAGAAAGTTCCTTAGTTGGAGATCTAAGAGGGAAACAAATTGGAACGCAGTTTTAGATGTTAAGTTCAGGGATCCTCTGCTCAATATCCTCAAATAATGTTGAAAGCACTTAAAATTTTAACTGGCAACAGAGTTAAATGGGCAGATATTTACCCAACCAGTTCCCCTTCCCATCGTGCTGCTTTTCCCAGTGTTTGTTCAGTGCACATTGGAGCAAATCTAAGGTGCCTCCCAAGGCTGCAGCAGCTCCAGTGACAGTATTCAGAACAGTGCAGGAGCACTCAGTCCGTCCCTTGAGCCAGAGAAAGCCTTCTCACCTCGACGGACAGAGGCCACAGGTGGAAAGATACCTTTGGAGCAGAGACACCAAGCTAACATGACCTCCCCTTGATTTTGTTTACTCCAAGATTTCCAAAACCTTTTTGGAACTCACTGGCCAAACTTTGCCATGGCAGAAGCAGGATTTGTCTTCTCCCCTCTTGGCCAAAGAGGGCAGTGACAAATTGGTACCAAATTTACAGAAGTGCTTTCAAGGTTGGAAGTACATGGTAATTTTTCTGACTTAAACTGATTTTTTTTAAGATTTTATTTTTCTTAATGAGAAATTGTGGCTTCTCCAAGAAGGCCCTGCAAGGACAGTTTACAAATTACTGTTAGAATGGTTTTTTTAACCATTTAATGAGTTTTTCAAGTGATTGATTCCCTGCTTATTTTGATCTCTTTTCTTCTAACCCTGCCTCCTCCCTTGGCTCCAGTGAGGACAGGAATTATCCTCTGCCAGCTTGTGGTGAGCTCTGGGAGCATGGTAGCATTTTGAGGAGGAGGTGGCATCCTCAGCAAATCATGGCTCCCCCCAGCAGGCACGGTCAGGCTCGGTTTCTCTGAGGGCTTCTTCCTCCAATGAAGGACTTTTATTTTAATCAGAGAGAGACTGCAAAGTTTCTGTCCCTCCTTAGGGGGTCGTTCCTGTTCCTCACTCTGTGTCACCTGTGTGGAGTTGATTGCAGCTCACCTTGTGACTCGGGGTAGGGCTCCAGGCCGGCGGAGGCAGAGCGCATCTCCCGCTGCCAACACCAGCACTCCAAGAGCATTAAAGCGGCACGGGAGAGGCAAGAAACGTGGTTTGGAGACCAGGGTCCTTTGCCTTAGAGACTGCAGTGGGTGGAAGGAGGAGGTCAGTCCTTTTCCAAGCTTTGTGCCTAAATACCAGCACTCTCCTGGCCAGGGAGGAACTATAGGCGGCTACAACACTAATAGCACCCGCATTGTGAGGGGGTGTGAGGTGTGGCTAAGCAGGGCACGAGGGCTTGGCTTGTTTGTCTTCTGGCCCTGTAGCAGCATCAAACTGCATCTGATTTCACTGCCCTCTGCTTCTGAGGGGAGCAGGGAGCTCCAGGCGGTTTTCTCTTTCTCCATTCCTTGTGCTCCAAATGAAGGAGACTGCCGAGACTGAAAGAAGGTTCACTTCAATTTGTGCAAAGGAGGTGGTGTGATCTCCCTTTTGTGACCAGCATTTACAGATCACTCAGGCTGGTGTGATCTATAAAATAAATTTTAAAAAAGTTTGTTCCAAGTAAAAGTGTGTCTTCTTGATTTTTGTCCTTCTGGAAAACCAGGCTGAAAGGCAGAGGAAACAGGTTTGCCTGGCACCAGGTTCCTTTGCTGGCTACAAGAGGAGGCTGTGCTCATAGTGACAGCAGGGCAGGGCATGGCAGCACAGGAGAGCTGCTGCTGAGCCTCTGCACAGCCCTGACAGCTTCTACTCTGGCCAAAATGAAGTGCACCTCGGTGGCAGAGTGGTAAAATGAGAACAGGGGCGTGGTGTGAGCTGTGTGTGATGTGAGTGGGTGTGAAGAGCAGCTCTAGCAAATCACTGGGGGCCAGCCCCATGAGAGAAACTGCTAGAGGATGCAGCATTAGCAGAGCACTTGCAGTGCCTGCCTACTGTGCTTCCTGGGACATGCACCTCACCTGTTTCTGCAAATACACTGGGACTCTCCAGGGTTTGCAAGGAGCCTCTTTCTGCCTCCACTTGCTCTCAGAGGTTCACAAAGGCTTCTTCTGCTCTGCACAGCCCTTTCATAGGTAAGTGTGGGCTGTGGTAGCCAGAGCTGAGGCCCACACAGCCCTTCTCCTGGAGAGGGCTGGTCCAGGGCCAGCAGAGAGCAAGCCTGGCCCTAGCGTGGTCTTCTGGGAGGAGCTGCATGGCTATTCCTCAACAGAAGCCCTCCTCCAAGCCCAGGTTAGGCAGACAAAGTTGTGACTCTCCTCAAGCCAGTTCAATTTCCCATTTTCAGCCTTTTTTGTGTATTAACTTCCTCACGCTAAGGAAAATTAAGTATCTCCTTTCTGCTTGCTTTGTAGCTGATGAGTAGTTAGCCCATGTGAAGGAAAAGAGAAGCAAGCAGATCCCCTGCAGTGGGCTTTGTGTCAGGCTTTGCTCCTGCCAACCCAGCCTCCCTTGCTGCTCCTTGGGGCCAAGGTGAGCTCTGCTCATGGTAAGACAGAGGATGGGAAGGCTTGGGAGGTGACTGCAGAATGAGGACAGCCCTGATATGAGACTTAAATCCAGTAGAAGTTTTTAGTCCCAAGGAATTGGAGGTTTTAGGAGTAAGTCTTGTTCTCAGCATTGTTTCAGGCAGTTTTTGCATCCTCAAGCCTGCTCAGTGACAAGGTGGTAATTTTGTTAACTGGCCATGGAGTTAGTACATGAGGCTGGAAAATAAATATTTGCCATAAAACTACATAGAAGAAGAGCTCCAAGAATAGCTTTGTCTACTAGCTGTGCATCATTCCCAACAGCAAATTCCATTACAAAACATCCAAACCACTCTGGGCAGTTTTGATATAATTTATGTCTTGGTCTTTTTTTTTTTCTTGCATAGGCATAAATTACAATCTGTTGATTAAAAAATAAAAGGAACAAAACAGTGCAGCATTTGCAACAGGCTACAGCATCAAACACAAACTCCTGTCTGTAACCATCTGTTTCTGCAGGGCTAATTCGTAACACGTGTGTAGGGCAAACTGAGAAGGAGGGAGAATAGAGGAGGGAAATGGAGTAAATAAGAGAAATCTGCTCCCACAGCTGTTCTGCATTTCTCCTGCCTCACCAGCCTCATCTTCAGCATCAGCTCCAGGATTAAATACCCCTGGGCAGAGAAGCACATGCTGAAGCAGCAGTTTTCTGTGCCCTCTTCTTTGGCAGCTCTGGGAAGTGCTGCAGAGTTGCTGCAGGCTACAATCTCGAGAGCCAGCGGCTTCTGGCACCTGGCACAGGGGCTTGGGCTGCAGCCCAGCACTGATGCTGAATTTGGGGGCTGAAAGCCCACATGTAGCCTCAGCATATGTTCCTGGGGCTCCTCACACAGATGGCATGGTGAGGCCTCTAAAGCCAGCTAGAAAAGAGCATGAAGCCCCAGGATGAGCTCTCACTGGTGGCTCCAGGGAGTTTTACTTTGAACAGCAAAGATTTTCATGTCCAAAGGACAGGGCAAGCTTCCACTGTAAAGCCAAATGCTCTCTAACCCAGACACAGCAGTTAACACCCACGTGGAAGGAGCAGAGATCCCACTACAACTCCATTTTTCAGGGGAAGAGGTCACCTTTCCTGCCTCTCACCAGCACGCCTGATTTACCACAAAATCATTTCTTCTTGGGCAAAGACCTTGTCTGTTCTTACAGTCCAAGCCAGAGACCAGGGAGCCAGAAGGAACGTAAGAAAAGGGGTTTTCCCAGGCTCATGGTTATAGCTCTTGCTCCAGGAACCAGAGAAAGGTGAGAAAAAGGGAGAGCTTCATCTCTGCTTTCTCTTTATGATTCAAATAAATACAGGAGCTGGTCTGCCAAGCCCAGAACAGGTCTAGGCATTCATAAAAGCACAGCTCCATGTGCTCAGTGCACTCATGGACAGGACTCCAAGGCAAACGGGCAGCTGTAGACAAGTTTAAAATAACTTTGGCTGTGGATGCCAAGAATTAAGACTACGCTCAATATAGGAGAGAATTTATAGTCCCTGGCTCTGGCTCCAGGTCAGCTTTCTCCCTGCAGCAGGGCCTCCCAGCTCTGCAAGAGGCTCCCCAGGGTAATTTTAACCTGCTGGAGACAGGACTGTGCCCTCTGAGCTCAGCTCTGCCTGATGCCCAGCAGGGGATGCTGAAAGGAGACACTTTTTCAGCCCCTCATCCCCCTCTGTGCCTACAGTGCTTCAAGCAGAGACCAGCAGAGGGGGAATCAATACATGGTGCTCTCATGGTGTCAGGGGAAGGATGATACCAGCACTGGACAGGGCTGAAACACTGACACATGAGCCCTCTTAAGCTTTTCTTTCAATGAAGCACACCGCAAACCTGGAGGCTGTTAACACCACCCAACACCATAAGCCAAGCTGTGTGATGCAGGCAGCCAGGAGGTGGAAGGGCCAGATGGCCCTAGCACCCCTCAGCCCGGGGAAGGTCCCTGTGCATCCTTCCTGCAAACCCCTGCTGTGCCTCCACCCATCCCAGCAGTACAGGCAAGATGTACATGCCCACTGCAGGCAGAACTCCCCCTCCTGCTCCAGCCCAGCCCTCCCACAGCCAGGGCTCAGAGAACAGTGCAATGCCAGTGAGGAGAGGTAGGAGGAAAAGGGAGCCCTTCCAAGAGAAAGGAGGTCAGCCTGCACCAGCCATCTGCCACGGAGGACCCGAGAGCTGAGAGAGCCCTGCAGGCAGGGGGGCTCTGCCTGCTGGCACTGCCAGCCCCCCCAGGAGCCCTGCAGAGCCCGGGGCAGCAGTTCCATTGCTGCTAACAGTCAAGTATGCACAGATGCAGCTTGGGCCAGAGGCCCCAGCCACGCATTGCAGTCTCAGAGCACATCCAGAGCAACGCCTCCAGCACCCCACCAGCAGCAGTGCAGAAGACCCCAGCTTCCAAGTCTAGCTACCAAGCCACCAACAACGTGAGGCCTGTATTTCAAACAGCTCTGCTCATCTTATTCTAGCTTATCCTACTGTGTATGCTATTCTACTAAACAAAGCTCTAGCCCTCTCTAAGCCACTCATCCAAGTGGCACCATGTAACATTCTCTGGTTAAGTACAAATTGCATGGAAAAAGTATTTTTTCCCTTTGTTACTACAAACCCCCCCACACACAAAAAAACCAACCCCAACACCCCACCTTGAAAATAGCTCCCCTCCCCACCCCTCTTTTAAAAAAAAATATCAAAACAAACCCCAAAGGAAAAGCAGGCAACAGGAATTTTCAATAGCATCATCAAGCTTAACACTGGGGAGGCAGCCAGCCAGGGAGGCCAACAGCACTGGTGTGACCCAACTCAGCTACTGTCAGCAGGAGGGCTTGAGTGGATGGATGGCAGCACCAAGGTGGGCTCTGCCACCAACATGTGCCACGCTCCTCTTCTCCTGCTGCCTCAAACCGTTAGTTTTATGTCAATACTTCATTAATACTGTCTTATTTCCTCTCTGCCAGCCCAGCACTGGACGGCTGGAGATCTTTACCCAAACCAACACCAAGGCAAGAGAAGTGACCCTGTGTGGAGGGGACCTGGTGGCCACGACCAGTGGCTCCCACCTGCTCTGGCAGCACCGAGTCAGGCACCATGGTCCCACACACCGAGCTCCTGCACCCAAGCCCGCGTGAAGCACGTCACAAAATGACACACCCCCTCCCCAAGCCCTGGCCATGCTAGAAAGGAGTGGGACAACAGGGAAGAGGGGCAGCGCAAACCCGATACAAAGTTAGCTGAAAAAGTTAAAACGTCCCATATGCACTGAGAACAAGCCAGGCTGCGCTAGGACCCGCGTGGGATGCCCTTGCCTCACCACCGCGGTCCTTGGAAGAGTGAAAGCCTCACCCCTTCACCACCAGCTCTTCTCCTCCCCCCAGGGGAGCAGCTTCCCGGGGCGGCCGCTGGCACGTGCCAGGATCTGTAGGTGCGAAGCAGTGAACCAGCCGCGTCCCCTCGCGCCGCAGCGTCCCCGCGGCGCCGGGCTCAGTGCGCCGCCTCCCCGTGCACTCGGAAGCGGTAGATGCAGGTGTATTCGGGGTGGCCCCAGTTGCTCAGCACCCGCAGCTCCACCAGCTGGTACGTGCCCATGGAGTCACCCTTGGGGGAGGAAGGAAAAGAAAAACCCGTGACCTTGAGGGCTCTCTACGGCTCAGAAACCCCAGAGGCCCCATTTTCTTCTCGGGGGTCAGGTGCTCCAGGGGCAAAGCATTTACCTCCAAGTAAAATGTTTGGATGGGGTCGCCATCATGGTTGTAGGTGAACTGTCCAAGGAGAAGGCCCTCCTCCTCTCCTTCTTCCTTTAAGCCCTATGGAAGGGTAGGGAGGCAGAAAGGGAGAACCAGGGGTCATCAGAGAGGGAGACCAGAGATGATGCACACATCCAGGGCAGAAGAGGGAGAGGGAGACTCAAGCGTGCTTGGTCCCCACTCCTGCTCTTCCAGGTCAAAATAGACAAATGGGAACAGGGACCAGTGGGGAAGGATGAAGGGGGGGGGAAGATCAAAAGTTACACCTACTCAAGCCCCTTTGTCCCTGTGTCTCCCACAAACTCTTTCTGAAACCCAGTGCTGCCCCTCTCCCCACCAGTATTCCTTCTTCCTCTCTTCTTCAGGGTAAGATCACCCCCCACCAGAGCACCCCACAGGCAGGTAAGGGGTTTGTTAGCCATCCCTTCCAGCGCCCTCCCAATGTGTTCCCCTGCTCCCCCCCAGGTCTGGGTGAGGGCACTCACATAGACAGCAAAGTCCTTGGGGGCACTGGGGATGGTCCCCTGCGGTGAGAGGGCTTTCGGGATGTGCTCCAGCGTCACGGCCGTGGGACGGATAATGCCAGAGAGGCGGATGACAGCAAAGCCCTGGGAGCCACGAAATGCCCAGCAGTTCCCGGGGTTGACGTCTGGCTACGAGCATGGAAGTGAAACGCCAGCAATGTTACCACCATCAGAGTCATTTTTCTCCCACCAGCCTGGCTGCTGGCTTGGAGCAACAGGCCAAGCCCAAAAAAAGCTCCATGAGGACCAGCCCAGCCCTCCCAGTCAGCACCCACCTGCAGGATGACACGGGGGGACTGCGACTGGTACCACAGGGGGATGCCAAACAAGCTCAGCAGCGCCGTCCGCGTCTCGTAGGTCTCTGAGCAGCGAGTGTTGATGACACTGGCCCCTGGCAGGAGGGGATGGCAGCAGGTGAGCTGCAGCCAGCCCCTGTGGTCACCTCCCCAGGACAGCTGGCTCTGACCACCTACCTGCTGACTCCAGGGCATAGTCAACCATCCCCACACGGTCCTCGCTGTAGCGCTTCAGGGCCTGGCCCACGATGAGATGCACTTGCTGCAGTGGGAGCAAAGGACACAGGAGGGTGACAAACTGAGCCAGGCATCCTGCCCCCCACCCGCCTGCCCCTGCAGGGACAGAGGGTGCAAGCACCTTCCCACAGAACAGCCACGGGATAGAACAGCCAGGGGATGAATCACCGTGGCAAAAATAAGAGGACATGCATTTGGCTGGGAAACCTCATTAGAGGTTGCTAAAAATACCCCAGGGGAGAGGAGCTGTGCAGCGAAGGGGCAGCACCCAGGCATGCTGCACTTGCCTGTCCCCAGGAGGGGCTGGCCCAGAGGGCGGAGAGGTGGCACCAGACACAACCTGATAGACCACCCAGAATCATCTGCTGGTCCCTCCTGCCCTGTCCCACAGGACTGATGGAGCTCTCCCTCTCCAGAAAAGGAGGAGATAGCTGGAGTGTCCATCTGGAGCCAAAGCCAGCCTAAGGAGCTAGGACCCTGCAGCACCACTTTGGGTCTAAACTTTATGGAGTGCATAAAGCTCACACAGACTATGGGGACTGCTAATCCCAGCTTGATCCCTCCCTCCACTACATCCACAGGGAATTGCCAGCAACTCTTTCCAAAGCAAGCAGGCTCATTTTTTCCCCTTGGTGTCATTCTGCTGAAATGCTCTGCACCAAACAACTCCTCAGCACTGCTGAAGAATGGGGATAAGCAAGATGCTCCACCCACGGAAGCCTGGATGGCACCTCTCCCACGTTCTGGGTGAAGGATGCACAAGCAGAAGCCTTGATTTTAAGACAGTAAGTGTGAATGCTGAGAAGTGGGCAGAGAAGAAAGTCAGATAAACTTTGCCAGACATTCCTCTGAGAAGTTTTGAGAAAGCATTAAAACAATCCTGCAGCTGATGTTTTGAACTTGTTAATTGTAAGATGTTTACAAGAAGGGTGTTGTTCCTAATTACTCAGGCATGTGAGGGAGATTGATTAAGGACCGGTCAGGTCCACCTTTATCATAACTGTCTATAAAAAGAACCTGTGGTTTCTAATAAACTCGGCTTTGCCTTCTGAGAAGACACAGGAGTCGTGTTGCATTATTCACCCGTCCTCAATACAACAGGGACAAGTAAGAGCCTTGCAGGGCTGCAGGCAGTAGCACCTGGGACCTCTTCCAGAGCTCAGAGCAAGCACAAACTGAGAAGGGAGTGGCAGAGAAGGAGTTTCAAGGGTGCTCTTGTATCCTCTGTGCCCAGGATCACTATCCCAGCTGTGGGGGCTGTCCCAATGCCTCTGCCATCTGCCAGGCACACATGCCAGCCCCCTGCACACACGAAGTGGGGCACAGTCCCCAACCCTATGGTCACCTCGTGTCCCTGGGGCTCAGGCTAGTACTCACCTCCTCTGTCACTCCTGCAGCCCCTCCTTGCCGCAGGGCCACTCCAATACCAGCCTGAGCATCCCGTGCTGACAGTCTCCGGTCCTCCAGGACTTTTGCAAGGATCTTGTGCTCCAGAGCCTGGAGCTCTGCTTGCAAGTCTTCCCGCTGGAGGATGTAGGCAGCAGCACCATCCTGCTGGGACTGTGACAGGAACCTGTTGATCCACACTGGGAACTGTGCTTCCACCTGGAACAGTGCAGACAGAGCTCAGCGCCGGAGCAGGGACCCTCGCTTGCCTTTCTGCCAAACAGGCTGGGGACCAGGGACTCACATCAGCCCTCACTGTCTTCAGCTGCTCCAGTATCCCCTTCACGTGCTTCCCCATCACCTCCTGGTCTGACTTGAGGCTTGCCAGCTCCTTCCTCAGCATGGCCACCTCCTGCTCCAGCTTGCCCACCTCCTGCTGGAAGGTCCCTCGCAGGCTCTCCTGGACCGAGCTGTGTGAGAAAGGTAACAAAACCTTGTGTCACTGTGACATTTTGATGAAAAATCCCTTTGACAGGATTTCTTCTCCTGAGAAGCCTCACAAAAGAAATGTAAACAATAATTATCTGATGCTTTGGAATGTGGCAGGTGCATCTTTGATTGGTTCCATGTGAATTGTTTTTACTTAATGACCAATCCCAGTCCAGCTATGTCGGGACTCTAGTCTGTCACAGGTTTTTATTACTCCTTCCTTTCCTAGCCTTCTGATGTATTCCTTTCTCTCTATAGTTTAGTATAGCACTTTGTAATATAATAAATCAGCCTTCTAAGAAATATGGACTCAGATTCACCTCTTCCCTCATCCTGGAACCCACAAACACATCAACAATCTCATGCCAATAGGCCCAGTTCCCCTCTGCAAACTGGAAGAAGAGGTTCATCCCACATCACCTATGCTCAACCCCATCTCCAGACCCAGTTTTAATTCCAGTGGCAGTGACCTCTTCTACTGCATCCCATGGGAAAGCATCCTCAGCTCACCCCTCGGCTGAAGGGCCACATTCACAGTGATGCAGAACAGTGGCAAAGGTCATTTGCTGCCATTGCTCTCGGAGCCCTGCTGCCAGCCAGAGAGGTTGGAACAAACCACAGTGGGTCATTTGGTCCAACCTTCCTGCTCTAGCAGGGTCATCCCAGAGCACATGGCACAGGACTGCATCCAGACAGTTCTGGACTATCTCCAGTGAGGGAGACTCCACAGCCTCTCTGGGTAATCTGCTCCAGTGTGTGGTCACTGCACAGTAAAGAAGTTCTTCCTCAATTTCAGGTGGAACTTCCTGTGCATCATTGCCTCTCATCCTATTGCTTGGCACCAATGAGAAGAGCCTGGATCCAGCCTCTTGCCACTTCCCTTCAGCCACTGACACTGATGAGGTCCCCTCTCAGTTGTCTCCTCTCAGGGCTGAACAGGCCCAGCTCCTTCAGCCTTTCTTCATAAGAGAGATTCCCCAGTCCCTTCATCACCTCTGTAGTCCTCTGCTGGACCCATTCCAGGAGCTCCATGGCTCCCTTTTACTGCTGAGAAGCCCAGAACTGGACAGAACACACCAGAGGTGGCCTCACTAGGGCCAAGATCGCCTCCCTCAACCTAATGACCATGCCCTTCCTAATGCCGCCCTAGGATACCACTGGCCATTTTGGCCAGGAGTGCACAGTGCTGGCTCCCACAGACACCCACATATGCATCCTTCCTTCCCTTCCCCCCAGACCATGCCTCTTGATCTCTCCTTTGTCCCCAGCCAGGCCTGCAAATCCCTCCCAAGCCTGGCTGAGGGGAATTCACCCAGCTACCTGCCTGCCCCTAACAGAGCAATGGCCCTGCCCCACAGCCAGTGTTACCTCTGCCACTCCGAGTTCAGCTCCAGCAAGCGTGCTTCCATCTCCTGCCAGGAAAAGGGAAGGGGTGAGACCCATGGCACCACTGCTGAGGGCGTCCTGTCCAGGTCCCACCACGCGATCGTCACTTACCCGGGAAGCTTGTGCCATCTTGCCCAGGCGCCCGTCTAAATCCCTCTGCACCTGGGCTCGGAGCACATCCAGCTCGCCCTGCAGGATGAGGAGCAGGGTGGAATATCAGAGCCTGGCCCTCCCACCCCGCTCCCTGCGCTGCCCGTGTCCCTCACCTGGAGGTGGTTGGCCATGTCGGTGCGGAGGTGCTCCTTCAGCCCCGCGTCCCGGCGGCTCACCAGCCCCTCCAGCAGCGCAAGGATGTCCCCCTGGGGTGGCTCTCCCCCTGCTGTCACTGCTGCCGCCCCACGACGCAGCTCCCACCGCGACAGCTCGGCCTCCAGCGCCTCAAAGCGCTTCTCCAGGGACTGGAAGCGAGCCAGGAGTCGGTGTCCCCCCTGCAGTGACAAAAACAGGGTGTGATGCACCTCCAGGGAAGCGCCTGCTCCACAGGACCCCTGTGAAAAGGGACCCTGACCACCCATTCCCCAGAGTCAGTGGCATCTTATTCATCTGCTGCTTCCCAGGACAAGGCAGACATTCCCCCTGCTCCATCCCAGGGATATCCCAAGAGTGAGATGGCCACAAGCTGGGGGAGGCAGTGTGGAGCCATCATCTGCCCCATCCTCTGCCATTCCTCACAGCCTGGAAGCAATTGTTCAGCCATGGATCACACCATCCCAGCTCTCCCTGCAAGGCACTCATCCCACCTGGGCCACCATCATGCCTTTGCTGAAGCTTACCTGGTCCAGCGTGGTCAGGTCCCCTGCCCCAGGAACGTCAGAGGAGGAGGAAAGCTTTCCAGCTCCCCACCACGGGAAAGAAGGCAGGCTGAGTGTCGACAGCCCATACGGGTAGAAGTACCAAGCTCCTGAGCACAGAAGGATGAGATGATCAAAATCACAGGCTGGTAATGGCCACAGTAGTGGACAGGGTGGACTTGCAGAGGCTCAGCCATCAGCATCTCCAGGGATTGCCAGGAGACACTGGCACAGGGATGCAGACGGAGCAGGTTACCAGAAGCCATGAGCTCTGAGCTCCAGGCCAGCCCATCCCCCAGCCATGGCAGTGGGATGCTCTGCACTGCCCCAGATCTCGGGGTGGCACATCAAGGGAGGTGGCTCACCGTAGGCGGTGGCAGCGAGGAGCAGGAGGAGCAGCAGCAGCAGCAGGAACCTCCTCAGACGTGGGTAGCGCCTGGAGCACGGGGAAGAGAGAGGGCCTGAGGGACTGCAGCCACCTTCCATCACCTTTGGATGGGGCCAGAGGGAAAGCAAAGACATCCACCACCCCAAGTGTGCCTCCCCTTTGCAGGGTCCTGCAGGTTTTCCCCACGTTTCCCCCACCCTGGTGTCCCCCCAGCACACTCACCTGGAGAAGGGGACGTTGTCCAGGTGGGAAGTCGTGCCGGTGAGGCGGCGCCAGGCCCCTGCCAGCCCCGAGAACAGCCACCCCATGAACTGAACTGCCAGGAGAAAAAACAAGCCTCAGGAGGGGTCCTGACAGAGCTGTCCCCTCCGTGCCCAAGGGTGGCACCACAAGGGGGTAAAACCCCTCCACCCAAACAGGGGACAGCACACACACCACCTGGAGAGCAGAGGTGCTGACTGGCAAGAACTCTGCTGCTAGAAGTGCCCCTGCCAGGCCTCCACTCACCTGGGGAGGTGAACACCTGCCAGAGGAAGGAGCCCACCCTGGAGGCTGCAGATCTCAGACCTGACCCGGAGCTACTCTGGCCTGAGTAATAGTGACCTAGAAAGGAAGCAGCAAGTCACCAATGCAGACAGCACCTCAGTGCACTGCCCACAGCAAAGGAACTGGGGGTGGCATTTAGCGGGGACTGGCAGCACACTGGGAACAGCCAGGCCCTGGGCTGGTCCCCCCAGGGATGCTTCCCCTGCATTCCTGCCACTACAGACAGACTAGTGCATCCCTACCAGCGTAGTCGTCCTCCGAGGAGTACCCAGATGAAGATGTGTAGGTGTCGTACGTCTTGCTCTCTAGCACCCCATTGATCTTACTGGACTCGGTGTCCCCTGTGCCTCTTCTCCTCCTGGTGGAGAGCTCTCCACCTGCCCCAAAACACAGAGTTCCACTGAGAAATCACCCACCATCACTTCTGCAAGGGGCAACCCAGTCAGCCAGCCTGGGCAGCTGCCCCAACACTCTCCAGCATCCAGGGAGGTCCCCAGCTGCCCTGGGAGAGTGGGAGAGCTCACCCCAGTAGGTGCTGCTGTCCAGGTCATCATCCAGCATGGAGCTGCCCAGGGCAGCAAGGCCCCGGCTGCCCCCCAGGTAGGACTCGCTCATCATGGACTCGCTGTAGTAGGAGGTTTGGGTGCTGGGCGCGGGAGAGAGGCGCTTTGTGCTACTCGATTTCCTCCGGATCGTCCTGCGGGAGGCGAGAACAGGCTCGTCAGACATGTGTGGTTACAGGGTGGGGGTGTCACAGAGCACTCAGGGGGCCAAACGGGTGATTCACCCCGACCCCTCGCCCAGCATCAGCTCCCTGCACACCGGCTGGCGGCAGCTCTCGGAGGCTGCAGCCTGTGCTTCGCAGAGGCCTCCCGCCCGTCCCGGGCATCGCTTCCGCTCGCACCGCTGCGGTTTTCCGGTGCACCCGCGGCGCACCTCCCTCCTCCCTCCCTCCTCCCCGTCGCCATCCAGCTGCAGCTGGGCGCTGGCACCCCGCCACCCCGGGCAGGCTCCCGTGCCGGGCCCGCGCTGGGAGCGGGCGCTCCGGCTGGGCAGGGGCACGGCGCTGCCGAGGCGGCCATGCCGGACCCGCCGGGCTCACCGTCACGCTCCCATCCCCTCACGCCACGCAGGAAGGTGCCCGCTCCCTGCTGTGGGATGGGATGCCCCGCCCGTGTCAGATCGGGGCGGGGGGAAGCCCCAGCGGTGCCCCCACTCACCTGCCGGTGGTCTCCTTGAAGGGGAGCTGCGTCCCAGCCAGCAGAGATGTGCTGCTGCTGCTGCTGGTGGCATCATCGTCCCCGGGGTAGTAGCGGCTGGTGACAAGGCGCTGGCTGCGGCGGGACATGGCGGCAGCACGGAGGGGAGCCGGGCTCACCTGGGGTGGGGAGAGGGCGGCGGAGAGAGGGAAGTGTCAGCGGCAGGGTCCCGGCAGGCACGCACCCAGCGGGATCCCCCGGCGGGGACCCCGCCCCTGGGGCAGGGCTCCGGGCCCACACCGAGCCCCGTCCCGAGCTGGCGGCCGTGGGGCGCCCCGGGATGGAGCCGCCCCCGTTCAGGCCGATGAACCCCCTCTGCTTTCCCCTCCGCGCCTGGAGCGGCTGCCCCCAGCCCCTCCGCGCCCCGGCCCCACACGTTCTCCCCCAGGCCCGGCACGGAGCCGGCCGCCCGCAAGCTCTGCCCCGGCTTTGCCCCGCCGCGCCGTCCCCCTCACAAACCCACCGGCAAGTGCCGCGCAGCGGGGAGCGATCCCCTCCGTCCCGCCCGGCAGCTCCGGCCGCTGCCGCCGCTCCCTTTTGTTTTGCGGGGGAAGGCGGCACCCGCTCCCGCCCCGCCCCGCCGCCGGCAGAGGGGCCAGCCCCGCTCCCCCGGCCTCTGGGGACCTCTGCTTCATCATCGCAGCTATTGCTATTTATTGTTATCACCGCCACAGGCGTATTCTTTTTATTTCGATATCTTTTATTTTCATCATTTTGGGGGGGCCGACGAGGAGGGCCCATCCGCACGCTGCTGCCCACCGGCACCGGTCCCCAAACAGCTCAGCCCTGGCGTTCGGCCGCCGTGCCCAGCACGGGCAGCAGCCAGCCCACGCTGCCAGCCAAGGGCGTGGGCGATGCCGGCCCGAAATGGGAGCTCCCAGGTGCAGGGCTGCACCCCAGCCCCGTCTGGGCTGTTTTTGGGGCGGCTGGTTTGCTGGTCCTGCTGGGGTGAGAAATCCCCGCACCCCACGCACCACCCGTCTCGGCGACACGGCCGAACCGATCCCTGGGGCGTGGGCAGCCCCCTCGACACCCGTGTGCCCACACCCGCTGCCATCGCTCTGCCCCAGGAGGCTGGGCAGGCTCTCAGGGCCGTGTGAGCCGCAGCGGGCTGCTCCCGTGGGACCTTGAACGGCCCTTGTGCAAACTCACCCGGCTGAAAACTAAAAAAACAGCCACCCCCCCGCACCTCGCGTTTCAAATCTGACGGCGCCTCGGAAAAAAATATTTGCCTGGGGGAGCTCTGAGACTCGGAGTAACCGGCCACCTGTGTCTGGACGCGGTTGTTTAGGCTGTTTCTGTGGGAAACAGGAATGGTCCTCCTGGCTTTGCATATAGGGCAAAAAGGTATTTATATAAAGAGTTAAAAAAACTACGAAGCTGGCAGAAGGGAAGGAACCTATTGCACAACAGCCCTGAAACCTTTTCCTCCGTGTGCTGGGCTTTGGGGCACGAGCCAGGGCAGTGGCAGGAGGACGTGCTCTCAGCACTGGGGGGGCACACTGCAACAAACCCCGATTCAGCGGCCCCAGCCCCGTTGTGTAACGCAGACAGATCCTCTTTGTCTCCCTTTCCTTTTTTTTTTCCCTGCCTTTTGAGCCCATTTTTTGTTTCAGCCAAAATCTCTGCCTAGCTTTTCCAGCTCCATCTCCCACTGTGCCAGCTGCCCTTTTTCACCCTTTCCCGTGGCTTCCCATCCCTTTGCAAGTGTCTGGCTGGGACAGAGGGCATCTCCCCTCCCCAGTGGCACCTTTAACTCTGGCCGTGCAGATGGCAATCCCGTGTCCCAACCTGGGCACGCTGGCAGTGGCTGTCACAATGGCACCTGCTCCAGCTGACGTAACCCTGCGTGGATTAACCCCCCCGGGAGGCTCAGGGGATAAGCTGGGTGCTGAGCCACCAGGCACTAAGCAGGGTGCACAGCCCCAGGTCAATCCAGCCCCTCCTCAGGAGCCACTTTTTTGGGTCTGAAGGGAGTCAGTGGCAGTTCCTGGAGGATTTGATGCTTTCAAGGGACTGGGGTTTGTCCTTGCTGCATCCCTGGTCCTGTGGAGGAGGTGGTGATGTCAGAGCCATGGGAGTTTTTGAGTGGGTGTGGGAAGACTGGGGCAAAGATAAGTGGTGTATAGCTGGGAGCTTCTGCCTCATTTTCCCCACACCAGCACTGGGGAGTCTCAGCTCTCTTTTGGGGGGTCACCAGGGCATCACCGTGCTGGGGGTGGGGGTGGGGCAGGAGGGGTGGGCCAGCTATTCCAGTTTGGCAGTTCTTGCTGGGGAAAGGCAGGAAAAATCCTTACCCTTTCCTAAAAGGCTTTGGAGGGCTGAAGTTACACATCCAGGCATGCAAGGACAGGCCAGGGCTGGGAAAACAGACTTGGTGGGGAAGATCACAGCTTGTGTCCTCTCCACTAGGCCAACATTTTATTTAAATTCCCTCCCTGTCCCACCTATCCTTACAACCTGCTTTCCTGGTTCATCAGGCCACCAGCTCGGGCACCACCAAAAGCTGACGCTACACAGAATCAGAGCTGCACCTGGATCCCCACATCACCCTCAGCAGCACACCACAACAGCCCAGTCCAGCGGGGTACCCAGCCCCCATCACACCCACGACCCCACATCGTCCACCAGCACCTTCTCCCGGTGGGCTGCCCTGGCCAGGCAGTGTCCCACCGCCGCCAGCACCTTCCCCAGGCGCCGGTCCAGTGCCTGCAGGTGGGGCTCAGCCAGCACAGGGGCCAGGGGGTCTGCGGCCAGCGCCTCCCGCAGCACGTCGCTCAGGCGGTAGGGCTGGGTGGCCAGCAGCTGCAGCCGCAGGTAAGTCGACTTCTTGATGCTGCCAGGGATGAGGAGGGAGAGGTCTCAGTAGGAGGGGCCTGTCCCCAGCAGCAGGTACGGGGTGGGGGCAGCCCCTTACCTGCAGCATTGCTGGAGAGGGGCCAGGATGGACGGTTCATCGCGTGAGTGCGCGCCGAAGCTGGGGAGGGGAGAAGCCCATAAGGATGTGTCAGGGTGGCATTTCGGCAAGACTGGAGGTCTCCCCCCACCCCTTTGCTGTGACTGCTCCCCCCTACTCCGCAACTTTACCCGCGACCGTTGTCCAGGTGGAGCAGGAAAGTGTCATTCCCAAATTTCTCAAAGGTCTCATAGTGGTGCCGGTCCATGTTGCCTGTGGGGCCAAGAAACTTGGCATCAGGCTGTGGGCTGGAAGATGGGAGCAAAGACACAGAGCACTCTTCTGGTGTGAGACTGAAACCCAGAGCCCTGGGAAAAGGGTTGGAGGCACCTCTAACTTGTCCATCTAGTGGCCATGGCCATGCAGGAGAACTGAGCAGAGACCCCACGGCCTCCCCTTCTCATCCCAGCAGCCCCACAGAGGGACAACAGTGGCAAATGGAGCAGAAGTAATGGTAAAGGCATGGCTGGGTGGTCAGGAATGAGGAGATGGGAAACTCTCCCAGTCAGATGCTGGTGAGGGGACAGTGCAGGGAGGAAGAAGTGGCCCAGGGAGAGGAGAGGCAGCAAGAGCCCTGGGCAGCATCATCTCCACCTCTGGCTCTGCAGGGGCTGCACGTGAGAGCGTGCTGGAAGGTGCTCCCTATGTCCAGGGTATTCAGCTGGGATCTCCCGACCTTCGACTTCTGCCTGGGAAGTGTCCTAGTGGCACAGCCCTGTGCCCTCACTGTGAGTAAGACTGTGGCTCACTGCAGCCTGAACAACAGTCTGGCCAACAAATCTCACAGGGCATGGTACCACGGAGCCATTTGGGCCTGCAGGTGGTGAGGGACCTGCATGGCCCTCAGCAGGGGCAGGAGGGGCTCACCCATGAGGAAGTCGAGGATGGCCATGTCAATGAGGTCGAGGAGCCGATGGCCCCTGTCGTAGGGCGGTGTCTCTCGCACCTGAGCGCAGTAGTTGGGGTTCAGCTCCCACCTGGGGGCAGAGGCCAGGAGGGCAATGGGGCCGTGAGAGCGGCTCTGGAGAAGCCCCCTCCCATCCCCTGGCTCTGCTGGCCCACGTCCCCACACCCCCCACGCCCCGTCTCACTCAGCCTTCTTGCTCTTGTGGTAGGAGCGGCGCCAGGGGCTGCGCCAGGAGCGGCGCTTGGCCAGGGTCTTGTCAGGGAGTAGGGCAGCCATGGAGCCCTCCAGCCGGTCCGGTTTGCCGCAGAGGGCGTGCTCGGTGGAGCAGTAGTAGGAGCACTCCCCGTAGAAGCAGACGTTACCCGCTGGCCAGGTGACAAAACAAAGGTTGACAAAGAGAAGGAAGGCACCCCCAGGCAGAGTGGGCCAGCGAACAGCCAGGGAAGGATGCTCTGTGCACCATGGGCCACCAGCAAAGCAATGGCAGGGGAGGCTGTGAGGAGCAAAGGCCTGTGGCAGGGTACCCGTGGGAGAAGTCCCCAGCAGGATTGTTTGTCTGAGTGCAAGGGGAGGCAGGGCAGCAGCAGCTAGCACTAGGTGAGCTCCATCCAGGTGGCCACAGGAGAGGATGGAGAGCATGAAAGCTCACCTGGGGAGATGAAGAAAGTCTTGGCCAGTTTCTTGTCTGTGGTGATATCCCGAATTTCCTTTGTTATGTTGACCAAACGGCCAGAAACTGGGGGGATTCGCCGGAAATCCAGGATCCTGAAACACAGAACTTGGAACTATTTCTTACTGACCTCAGCTGGTTTAATAACAGTGAGTTATTAAAACTGACAGGAGACACACGTATCCCTCACTAATGGGAGCGAGAGGTGGGACGAAGGAGGAGTTTCTCTGGTGCTTTGCCAGTATGGCAAGGGCAAGCTTGGATGCAAAGCTTATGCTCACCTGTCCAGGTGGAAGGCTGCAATCTCTGCATTGTGCCGCTCAAAGTCTGAGAAGTAGAAGAAATCAATGGGGGTCTCCTGGTCCCGGGTCTGCCTGGAACGGGAGGGGACAGTGGGGGCAATGATCATGGATGGGGTCACTCCAAGTGTGGGATTAGTTCCAAACCACCACTCACTTTGTGTTCTGTTGTGACACTGGAGACACAGCCAGACCCGGTCTCCTCCAGTCACTTCCTGATGGGTGGGTGGCTCCAAGCCCCCTATCCAAGCTCCCAACTCAAGGGGCGGGGAAGCCCTCATGCACTGGGGCTCCTGGATGGTCCTCATGGACCACCTTCTTCTTTCCACCACTGGAGGTCACTACCCCATCACAAGCTGCATCCAGTTTGCAGCAAGCACCGCCAGGGAAGGCAAGGGAAACGGGACCATTCTGCTCGTCTCAGTTTTGGGATGGAGGTGCTGGAGCGAGGCAGCGCACGAAGCATTGCTCCATTTCTCCCTGCATGGTCCCCTCTGGCCACTCCTCGCTACCTAACAGGACCGTGTGGGTGAGGTATAGGGTTGTCCCGGGCTCTACTCACTTCATGGGCTTGAAGAGGGCCTGCCCATAGTTTGGGAACGTCATGATGAGCTTGAGCTGGGTCCCGCCGGACTTCTGGACTGAAAGGAGGGACATGGGGATGAGGGAGGCAGGCAGCAGGCAGCGGGGTGAGCAGGGCTACAGGCAGGGAGGTGGTACCTGAGCTGATGATCCTTTGCGTGGCCAAGTCCCGGAGGAGCGTGGGCAACAAGGGGTCCCGGCGGGGGTACAGCTCATAGCGGTTGATGCCGATGTGGAATTTGAGCCAGGTGGGGTAGGTGTCATAGGCTGTCTTCCCTGTCGGGAGGAGCGTCTCGGCTTTACTGCTGCTGACCCTGCAGCCCGAGAGCCACCACCGCCCCAACAACAATGACAGCTTTTAGTTGGGACAGGATGGTTCCCGTGTCCCCGGGCCCTTCCTGGGAGCCAGTGCATGGAGGGCGAGGTGGGGAGAAAGGCCAGAGCAAGTCCTGGATTGGTTCCAGGTTTCATGGTGGCAGAAATGCCTGCCCCATATGGCCTCCCTGGGGCTCCTGGCACCTGGCAGATCCCACCAAAAGCTGGTGGCCAGGAAGACCCACCAGCATGGCTGGATTGGACACAGTGTCTTCCCTCCATCCCCCATGGAAAAACCCTGGGTTGATCTTGTTTCTCTCATCCATGCATTTATTTCCCTGCTGGAACAGATCATCTCACTGTTTTTCCCGAA
Source organism: Passer domesticus (assembly GCF_036417665.1). NCBI lineage: Eukaryota > Metazoa > Chordata > Aves > Passeriformes > Passeridae > Passer > Passer domesticus. Next base: position 48,671,730 of record NC_087478.1, on the reverse strand, counting down.
GGGATTGGCTCCCAGGAGCACAATCTGCTACATTTCTCCATGTGCCTACTGGGGACACACGTGTGTGCACTGAACAAGGGTGAAGAAGCACGGGCTTCCCAGCCATCCCCAGCACGGACCTGAACTCCCATCCTCAACAACCTGTTCCCCTTGGGTGGGTTTCCCCAGGGGGATAAGTTTGGGTTAGCACTGTCCCTGCCTCTGTGCATCCTGCAAATTTGCAGTTTGCTGGCATTCAAGGGAGCCCCTGGGGGTATTTGCCCCACCTCTGTGCTAGCACACACTGGCACTGCAATGGGACAGTTAGCCCAAGGCACCTGTAACCCAAATCCACATCTCTCTCTAGGAAAACACAGACTGCGCACTGATTTCATAAAACCAGACCCAAGGTGGCCTCAGAGATAAGGCAAATGCCCAGTTGTGGAAACCAGCTCTTAAGCCAGCTTTTATTCTCTCCACATTCTAGCAGGCACCACTTTGGAAGGTGTGCTTTCTGTAAGGAAACTGCTATGTGTTACAATGCTAAAGCTTCTAATATCTTCCCTTCTAATTAGAGGTTAGTAGTCCAAAGATAAAAATAGACAGCTGTCAGCAGTGAGCTCACCATACGGCTGAACCTAACAAGGTCAGGCAATATCCTGCAAAATGCAGGACAGGAATGGTCTCATGGTTAGAGGCAACCTAAATTGCAAGCTTTGCATCTCCAACATACCGAGAGAGGGGAATAAAACTGGTTAGAAATATGGAGTGGGGACTTTCTTATATACAGAGAGAGAGACTAAGATCTAGCCTGCACTGGGGAAGGGAAGGAGCTGAGGAGATCACCTAACAGATATCCATAATACAATGAATAATTCAAGAATCTCCTTCAGCTTTGCTGTATGCTACAAGCTTATGGGTAGCAGCCCAGAAACTCAGGGCTAGGAGAGGATTTGAGATATGAGAAGAGCATGCTCAGTAATGGGGGCCCCTCTGGGGTAGGATGATCTACAGAAGGGAACTATGTTTGGTCCCTGCTGCTTGTTCCCTCTAACCCACACATCCCCCAAATGCAGCTAGGGTTGAGCTGGCTCCTCACCATTCGTCACTGCCGCTGCTGCGCAGGCTGAACTTCTCCATGGGGTTGACGACAAACAGCTTGTCCTTCTCTGTCACCTCTGGGACTGGGATGTTGTAAAGAGGATGCTCGAAGAGTGCTGCCAGCTTTGATCCCTTGGTCCACCCTGCATTGGCCTCTTCTTGCTGCTGCTGGACCCCTGGCTCTCCAGCCCTTAAGTGCAGTCCTGCTCTCTCTGGCTGGGAACTTTTCTCCAAGGAGCCGTTGCTTCCACTGAAATCCTGAAGGATTCGCAGGCTCAGCTTTTTGAGGCTGCCCGGCATGGGGCTGCCTGATGGGACACCCACAGCTTTTGATGCTCTAGTATTGCAGCCACAGGACCTGTGGGTTGTGGGGAGAGCAAAATCCACCACCAGGTGCACGAGAAGGGCCAAGAACAGAAGAAAGAGAAAGCTGAATTTAAGTTTCCTCTGGAAAAGCATTTGCAGCCGGCACCGCATCCTTCCTCACACAAAACACTCAGCAAGGGATGGGCACGAACACAGGGTTAAAAATGTTGGTGTGGCTGCAGCCTCTATGCAAAAATAGGAGAGAGGTTTCCTGGATTTAGAGCATCACAGCAAAAGACCAACTGGTGCACGGGCAGAGTGGCAGGAAAGATCTGTCACCACGGCACCTCACAGTGTGACACCACCAGGATGGGACAGGAGGTTGTGGCAGGGTTTATCAGAGCTGATTAGGGTCAAGCTGGCACTGCCAAGGTTAGAGTGAACGGGGCAAGTTCCAAATCAATAGCTGCAATGCTGGCTCAGGGACAGCAATGGCTGCGGGTGACTCCCCACTGTCCTGTCACCTGCACAGGGCTGCAGAACGTTTCTTTGAATACAGGGCATTTAAATGGTTGGGCCCCTCTGCAGCACACACCCTGCCAAGCACTACGTAGCCCAATTCCCCATGTTCATCATAACTGCACTCTCAGGATCTAGAAGAATTTTTTTTCCCATTGCTTGGCCACATCAATTTTATCAGCTTCTCTGATCCATTGAAAATCAGTTGTACTCAAGCCCCCTTTCAAAAATCACTCAGACTGGATAAAATGAAGGTGATGTGAGTATCAACATTGCTGCAAGGGGAAATGCTGGGCTGGCAGTGTAAGGAAGGGCCACCAGGCAGGTGAGTTTCAGGGGCAAGGATGTTCCCAGGGCCTCTAAAGCAGGTAGGGGAGGCAGGCAGGAGTGGGGATACTGCCTTGGGCATTGGCACAGAGGGGCAGTGGGACCCACCAAGTGCTGGGGAGGACTGGCAGCTTGTGGAAGGGAAGAACATGCCTTTTTACAAAAAAATTCATTTTTGCAGTGACACCAGGGACACAGAGCTGGGATGCGTGTACAAAAATGGTTAATGACTTGTAGGGATGGAGCTCTGTATTTGATAAGGGACAGACAAGCCCAGGACCACCTGCAGTAAGTCTGGGGGCTGCGGTACAGTCTGGCACAATGTTTATTTTCTCTTTGCTCTTCCAAAGGATGCAGAAGGCATGTGAAATCCCATACATCATGTAGTTCTTCCTTGTCGCGAGCTGCACCAGCAGCCAGCTTGGGAATGCTCACTCCCCGCCAGGGAGGGTATGATGCTCAGGGGGGCTATCCTAGAGACCCCCTCCTCTGCTGCCATGCCCGCGTGTCCCGGTGCCCTGCCGGGCGGCGCTGGGAACGCGCTGTCCCGCGGCTCCCGGCTCGCTGTCCCACGGCGCGGCAGTTGCCTGGAAACGCCTCCGGCTGACACCATCGCCGCCCCACACTGAGCCGGCCCGCGTTCCCGAGCCTTCTGCTGGCAAGATGGCCGGGGACAGCCGGGGCAAGCGAGGAGGAGGAGAGCTTCCCAGCCCGGCTGGCGAGCTCCGAGCCCCGCAGAAGGAGCTGGTGGAGGGGAGCAGATGGCTTCCCTGGGCGGAGGAACACGGCGTCCTGCTCCGGGAAGTTTGCTGAATTCAGTCCGGACACACGTTTCAGACAGAAGGCCCCTAGGAGGGGCTGTAGCTGGAACATGGGATCATTAGGTCATGGCTCAGAAAAACAGCAACCAGCCAGCCAAAACACCAACTCCGTGTACTAACTGATCGCATCAAAGGAGCTGGGCTCGGCTCCCGGAGCACGGTCACAGGTTTCACTAATCCAGAGCCAGCCCTGAAGAGAGGGACACCTCCTTATTCCAGTGCCTCAAACCAGCTCCAAATGGGGCTGGAGGGGATAGAAACCTCTTTCTCATGTCCTGGAGTCAGATGGGCACAGGGACCCTATGGGCTGAAGCCACCCTGCTGACTGTTAGTCCCATTCCCAGATAATGAAATTTGTGATCCTACCTCCTCACCCTAATTTAGCATCCCATTGCAAAGCAAAGGCAGGGGGCTTAGGTGAGGCATTTGCCACCCTTAGCACTTCAATGCTGGCATTAAATATTAACCAAAAGGTATTTCAGCGAGTCAGACGTGAGCCTGCAGCGACAGAGAAGGGCTGGAGACCTTCAAAGTCTGCCCTGATCACCTGACTTGTTGCCATGACATCATCATAGAGAGAGGGTTGAATTTGCACCTTTTTCTTCTCATCTCCCCCCTCCAGCTCTTCCTCCATCTTCCCAGCAGGTTCAAGTCACCCTTGGGGCGGAGGAGGAGCCCTACATCCGAGGACATTTTCACTGCCGGCTCCAAATCAGGGCTCCAAATCAGGACTCGTCGGCAGCTGATAATGATGTTCCCATCTCTCCTCAGCAGGGAGGGATGAAGTCATGAGGCACAGCCTCTGAGCTAATATCGCAGCTTTAGGGGACGGGTGGATAGAAAGAGTCATTTTGGCTGCCACCCATCCATCACCCTGCGTTTTCCGTCTCATTTTCTACATCTGACTCAGCCTGATGCTTTGATGGGTAATGGCAGCAATATGCAGGGGGGCAAGAAATGAGAGGGAAACACAATAGCAAGCAAACTGTTGCCAACTTTCCCAGCTTTCCACTGTTGCCAACTTCCCCAGCTTTCCACTGAAAATCTGCAAGGAAAAATCCTCCAGCAACTGAGAGCAGTTTTGTAGTAAAAAGCAGAGAGGCCTTAGAGGCTCTAAAGCCTCATAGAATCATAGTTTGGGTTGGAAGGGACCCTTAGGGGTCACCCAGTCCAATGTCCTTGCAATGAGCAGGGGCACGTTGAACTAGACTGTATTGCTCAGAGCCTCATCCAACCTATCCCTGAATATTTCCAGGGGTGGGGCACCCACCACCTCTCTAGGCAACCTGTTCCAGTGTTTCACCGCCCTCATTCTAAAACACTTCCCTTCAATCCAATCTAGAACAAACCTCCTTTAGTTTAAAACCTCTAACCCTTTGTCCTATCACAAGAGGCTCTGCCAAAAAGTCCCTCTCCAGCTTTCCTGTTGACATCCTTTAGGTACTGAATAAGGTCTCTCCAGAGCCTTCTCTTCTCCAATCCTCTCAGCTCGTCTTCATCGCAGAGGTGCTTCAGCCCTCTGATCATCTTCATGGCCTCCTTTGGACTGGATCCAGCAGGTTCATCAGCCACACAGGGGTCTCTTGTGGGAAAACACAGGACAAGGTTCCACCTCTGATCCATAAACATTACTCCTCTGAAAATTACAGGTATGTCCAAAGATGTTCCAGCTCCATGGCAAAAGGAGGGTGAAAGTCTTTTTTCTAACACACAGGGGCCAGCAAAGGATGGCTCAAAGTGCAACAGGCAGGACAACGGATCTGACACACAGCCACATTTTGGGAGGCTGAGACTTGTGCTTTCAGGTACAATGTCAATGACAGGAATGCAAAACAGCTAACAAGGGTTTGCCTCAAGGTGACTACCTATAGGAAAGCTGTTACCCTTGTAAATAAAAATAGCCTGCCACTCTCCTGTGAGCCACCTTGCACTTACCTGGTGAGAATGGCAGTGTGGAGCTGACTTGCTGCACATTCACACCTAGCTCACCCCAATCTGTTGGCACACTCAGGCTTGGGGAGCACTCACCCTTCCCTTGTTGCCAATGCAGGTCACAGAGACATCAGCTTTGATCAGCTGGTGGCCAAGAAGATAAACAGGCAGCAAGTCCAAGAGACTGTGTGCTGATGTCAGCAGCTCCCCGTGGTCATCTGCAGGTCACCCCAACCCTGCAGAGATGCCCATGACCAGCGTGCCTGTGCATATGCACAGAGCAGTTAATTATTCATTAGTGTGAAAGAGGCACAATTAAAGTGACCGTGGTATGGCTGAAGGGATCAACCCACTCCAGCCTGGGGCATTTCAAAGACTTTACCTCTTGCTCTGAATTTAGAAGAGACAGAAAGTTGCAGAAGAGGAAATAATCTTTTCCACCTGCCAGCTGTAGAAAGTGTTGTCAATAGCACTATCTTCACATCAAGGCAGCCAGCTGGAGGGACACAGAGCACCTGCACAATGAGAGCTCAGAGGATTTGGGCTCTTACACACAGCCCAACAATCCTGGTCATGGGGCAGGAATCATGGTACCAACCTACCCTGGCCCAGCCAAGCACAGATGGCCCAAATTTGAAATAATTCTTAGTTGTCTTCATATTACTCCAACTCCTGGCTTCCTGACACAATGAAATTGAGAAAAGACATCTCTAGCATAACACTTGAGGTTCAGAAAAAGGAACAAAAGGAATTGTAAGACCAGGTTGATTGACGACAGGCATTAATGCAGAAAGATCCTTCAGACTTAACTATGGATTAGAGGTGTCAGCTGGCAACATTCTGAGAACAGATCTGAAAATTAAGGAAGCTACAAATAGGAGACTCCAACAGTCAGAGTTGAGGCACCCTGGTGAGGCAGCAGACACAGTTACAGTCCCTTGCTGCTACTGCTTAGACAGCTGCCTGTCAGGACAAAGGGAGCACCATGGGCCTGGCAACCCTCCTCACCACCGTGGCTTGCACTGGTAAAAGGAACTGAACAGGGAGGATGAGAGTCACACAGGAAACCAGCAGGATGGAACCCTGTCACTGGCCTCTGTCTGTGCCACACCATGGCTTACTTATTTCCATGTTTCTTGAACTACTTCACCTACATAAACACACGCAAAGACATTTTACTAAACTTTTATTGTAAAAACACAGTTCCCCAGGTTTATAAATAAGCCATACATGTAACATAGTTACGCTCATTCGATCCTCCAACACCAACAGCTTTAAAAAATGAAACGGGCTAAAAGAATGCAAGTCCAGAAAGACATTCGGTATCTGATGACCAAGTTATATTTCACATGGAGCCTCCTTTCTCTGTCAGCCTCCAAACAAGATGCTGAAAGTACACAGCACTTGCAACACCCCCAGGAACTGACAGGGAGGCATTTGAGCCTTAAAAAGAGCTCTCACCCACTCCCCAGGCATCGTCAGCCGCCTGTGTTTTCATGCTGTCTCAGTGTGCCGTGGGTGAGAAAGGAGGGGGCAGTTTGCATAGCAACCTCCTACACCCAGGCAGCTCAGCTGTTGTACCCTCCCAAAACAGCAGGGAAGGGCAAGCTGGGACTGCTTCCCTACGGCTCACACCTCCACAGACAGCCTGAAGGGAGACCCTTGGTGCTGTCAGGTCTGCACAGACGTCTTAGAAGAAAGGAAGAATGTATAAGCAGCATCCAGAGAGAGGAAAGACAGGTGCTGGTCAGCCATACTGCATGGTAGCAGAGAAAGCAGAGGAGAGAGGAAAATGTGTGGAATAAAGTGGAGTTAAGAAAAAACATAGGGCTAGATGGCACCTTTTTGCTTTCACTTTCCCCTGCTAGCACTGCTGTGCAGTGTGTTGTGAGATTACCTGTTCCTCACTTCTCTCCTGCTCCAGCTCAAACACAAAGGAAAGAGCCACAGACAGATGAGAAATCCCACAAGCAAGGACAGGACAGTTTAGCAAATTTATACACACACACACACACCAACTTTATGTATCCCACAGAACTGTTACGTCAGTATGAAAAAAAAGAAATCTTGACATTTAAAGTATTAAAAATAAAGCCCCACCTCCAGATCATACAAAACTTGTCAAAAGCAGGAAGAAATCTCTTGTATTCAGCAAGTCTGGGACCCGGCCAGGGGTCAGGAGCACTTCCAGACACACACAGCCAGGCTGCCACCAAAGAACATGTACAGCAGGTTCTTCACCTCGTGAGTGATCTCAAAGCCAAAGCCTTCCCCAATCACCACATGCCAGGAGGACCCAAATCTCTTGTCCATCGTCTCTTTGATCATCTTGGCAGCGCTCTGGAGAACATTAAGGAACACAGCATAGGGTGAGACAAAGCAACCAGAGAGGTTTTATGCAAACATTGCCCTAATATCCTCCACCCTTTAAGACTATTCAAGCCATGGGCAACAGGTATAACAGCTGTGCCTCAGGAACTGGGAGCTCCCCAGAGGTAAACCCAAGGGTAGAACTGGTCTCAGCAGCCTCCAGCACAACAGCAAGGAAAAATTAAAGAACTGCATCACTTCTGTTGTTCACACAGTCTGAGGGGAGCGTTCTGCTTTAGATGCTGCTGGAGTTATAATGGCTGCAGTGACCATGAGAGCAGATTCAGGTCACTAAGCTGCAGCTATTTTTACAGGAGTCCATTTTTTTTTCTCCAGCTAATTACCAAAACACTGAAAGTAGGCTGACTTTTAAAAGGCTTGCTTCTCCCAGATCACACCCTGCTTGATCCTAAAAAAGGCAAGAGGAATATTTTTCAATGACAGGCAGTGCCCTGCCCTCGAAGCAAGGTATGTCTTCCCTTGATCATTAGTCCTAAAGCCAAGAGGGAATACTTAACAGACTTTCATGTGCTCATCCCCAAACAAGAGACTCCATGCAGCTCTGAGCCAAGCCCTCAGGACACAAGGCATTTTATGAACAGAGTGGGAGCACGTCTCAGGAAGGCAGGATAAGCAGAGAGGTAAGGTCTGGGAGGCAGCACCACTGCTAATCTCTGCAAAGTGCTCTTGTAGCTCTTGCAGACCAAAGGACCCGAATCTGAGATCTAGCCAAGCTCTGTGCCTCCTTCTAGCTCAGTGCTCAGGGATGTGAGGAGCTGAGTGTGCTGTGCCCTGCACCCTCCTGCGTGCTGCTGGGGCCCCCTGGGGTGGCTGTACCTCGTTGTTGGTGGCGTGCTTCTCGCAGGCGGTGACGCACAGCTCCATGGTCTCCACGCGCATCTCCTCCGGCATGTCCGAGTGCTGCACAGGGCAACCACACAACACAAGCAAGCAGAACATGAGGGCTGCACCCAGGACAACAGGGAGCTGCTCTAGCTTCTGCACTGGCTCTACCAGGGGCTTGGATGTAGTAAACAGGAAAAGGCTTATTGCACTATAAGTGAACCACTCCTCCAGCCAGTGAGGAATTCTTCTCTACCTACATGGAAACGAGCACTGTGTAAGCACAGCTTAAAGAAGGAAATCAAGACATCTGCCAGTTTTTCTGCTGTAAGATAAAGGGGAAGCACACTGTTTCCACCACAGCCCTTAATTACTGCTGTATGAGTAACAAAGAAGTCTAAATTACACAGCCTTTTCTGCTGCTGCTGCTGACTGACTGGCTGGCTAGCAAGATCTTTTGCTCCAGCTTCTCCAGGACAAAAAGCAAGCTGCATCCAAAACACAAGAGAAGGCTCCAAAGGCAATGTGCTCTCCATCTGTCTGATGGATCACTTTGCCCAGGCTTCCTCTGGCTATCACAGGGAACATCAGAGCTATGAGAGTTCCCCAGGAGAGGTCAAGGACAGGGAGAAAGCAGCAGTGACCACCAGCATCTCTCCACAGGACCAGCAGTGCACATGTCCTCACAGCAGCCATGCAGCAGGAGAAGGACAGTAAGAATGAAGGCAGATTTTCCTATCTCTGACACTGGTAAATGTGTAATCCATCTCCCTCCATACCCTAATCAGAGGAAAACTGTGCAGCCTTTTATAATCAGCCTCGTCCTTTTTTTCCTCCTCAGTTTCTTCCATGGTCCTTCCACAGAGACTCCAGGAAGGGGCAGAGGGGCTCCCCGGAGTTCAGCACAGTGCTGTGGCACAGCCAGCTGAGAGGAACAGGGCTCTGTGTTCCTCTCTTCAGCAGGAGGAGTCGCTTCTTGGCCTAGGGGACACTGCTTCAACAAAAACAAACATGGGCAAGAGACAGATGGCTTTCAATTAAAACAAGAGGCAAACGAAACTGTTACAAGAATATCATGCTACTTCACTCACTTGCCATTTCCTCAACAGCACCTTCACACCCCCTGAGAGTCTTAGCTCACAGACCATTAATGCAAACAAATTATTAAACCGTATCTTTTTCCATAAGTGAGGAGCACAGCACTTCCCAGAAGCACCAGCGGAGCTTGAGGGAAGAGCTGAGCCAAGGCACAGCTTTCAGGAGAGGACAAGAGAACAATATATCAGCTGCCACCTCTCTTGATTAATTCCAAAAGGGTTTTCCCAGGACACCATTATCTGCAATGGCTTCAAGCTGCACATGACACGGGAAGGGCAGGAGTATTTTAGGCACAGAATCTGCGTACGCGTCTGGACGGAAATGTTTAACGGGAACATCTTGGTCTCGTTTGTGCACTTGCTCCTCAGCTCCCCGAGCATTTGTCAGCTGGGGAGAGCCATATGGGAAAACTCAGGGCCGCATCACCAGCCTGCCTCTACCCGGGCACCGCAGAGCACAGCCCTGCCGGGGAGATTCAGGGGTGCTGAATCTCCCTCTGCTTCTCTGCCCCGCAACGCTGCATCTTCCTCGCCCACCCAGGGGAGCAAGGGGAAGCTGATACTAAAAGGAAAACGAGGCCAACACGGTGCCAGGCGACACACTGTTGGCTAAAGCACCGAGTCAGACCACCGACAGTCACCCGCAGCCGACCCAAGCCACGACCCCCGCAGGACAGAACCCATCCCCGGGAGCGCCTCCAACACCCACCCCCGGCCCGGGCGTGCCCGCGGCCACAGCCCAGGGCGTGAGGCGGCGGAACGCGGCCCGAGCGCACCGCACACCCGGAGCAGCCCCGCCGCCCTCGTCCCCGCGGAGGAAGAGCCCGGCCAGCGGCACCGAGCCGGGCACCGAGCGGGCACCGAGCCGGGCACCGAGCCGGGCACCGGGCGCGGCCTCACCTGCGCGGCCGCCGCGGCCCAGCGCCGTTGCTAAGGAAGGGCCGCGCTTGTCATAGCAACCGGCGCGGGAAGTCCCGCCCCCTCGGCATCCATTGGACGGGGCGCGCCGCCCGGCGCGTCTGATTGGCTGGCTCGCTGGCGGCCGCCGCGCGGGGCCTTGGGGCGCTGGCGGCAGTGGGGTGGCCGCGGCGCGCCTGTGCTGTGCCGCCCCCCCATGACCCCCAAGTCTGGCAGTTCGTATTTTTCTGACTTAAACCCCTTAGAGCCTAGTTCAAGGTATTTTTTTCTTTTAAAAAACAAGGATAACTATAAGAACAAGGAGCGATTTGGGGCAATTTTGGTGTTTTTTTTGGTTTTTAAATTTTTTTTCCCACAGAATCAGGTTAGGAGAGCCCTCTGAGACCATGGAGTGCCGCCTGAGGCCGAACTGCCCCGTGTCCGCCAGCCCATGGCGCTGAGTGCCGCTCCCAGCCTTCCCTTAAACACCCCGGCACAGTGACCCCACCGCCTCCCTGGGCAGCCCGTTCCCGTGGCTAATCCCTTTCTGTGAAAAAATTCCTGCTGATGTCCAGCCTGAACCCCCCTGTGCAGCCTGTGACTATGTCCTCTTGTCCTGTGTGGTCGCTTGGGAGAAGAGGCTGACCCCGACAGGCTCCTCTCAGGGAACTGAGCCTCCCCCTCTGCAGGGTGAACAACCCCAGCTGCTCCTCACAGGATCTGCGCTCCAGACCCTTCACCAGCTCCATCCCCCTTCTCTGGACATTCCCCAGCACCTCAGTGTCCTTCCTGAGATGGGGGCTCCAGAGCTGGGCACGGTTCTCATTGTGTGGGAGAGGCTCATGCTCGCATGTCAGCCGGAGTGTAGAGAAGGAGAAAGTGATGCCGTGGGGATGAATCATGAGCTTGCAAACAGCTCCTGTAGCACCAGCCTCCATCCCCACGGAGAACATCGCCTCCCTCCCGCCCTCCGTAGCTTTATGCTTGTAATGTCTGTTTGTTTTGAGGTTTTACTTGGCTCTGGGCTTGCTACAACCTCTGTTGTCTGTGCTCCCTGCAAGCCAAACACCGATTGCCTCTAAACCAGGGCTCAAACAGTTTTCAGGGAGGTTTAGGGTTGCATTCATCCGAAATTAACAAGGATGGAGAAGCAGCAAGCTCCAGGACAATACCGAGGGAAATACTTGTCCTGTGCCAAGCCCCAGCTGCTGAGTGTGATGCCTGGTTTTCCATCAGTGGCCATCCCTCTCTTGCAGAGTGGCTCATGGGTCTGATTTTTCATGTGCTGCTTGTGGCTGGGTCTGATTTTTCATGTGCTGCTTGAAATGTCCTTGCTGCTCGCTGCCTGCTGAAAGAAGAATTTGCTTTCCAGCTGTTTGAGAAGGAAAAGAGTGGGGGAGGAACACTCTGGGCACTGTCCTGCCCCTGCCAGCCCAGGCGTCTCTTCCCTGGCTGTAGCACCAAGCTGTGCTGTGATCCTGGGGAGAACAGCACCCTGTTAACCTCTTCCACAGGTTTGGCAGTGAATCCCATCTCCTGGCTGTGCTGTGCCTGACAGAGCAGTGCCCGGGGCAGGGAAGCAGCCTTTGGGCTTGGGAAGACAAAGCTGCAGTGATCATTCATGTTTTCTTTTTCTGTCGCTGCTGGTAGTGACAAAAATGAAGCACTGCCTCCTGTGCCACTCGTTCTCCTACCATTCCTGCCTCCTGGGCTAATTCCTTCTCCTTCCTCTTCTGGGCCTCTCGCAACGAGGCAGGCACAGAGCTAAAATTGTCAAGAGACAGATAAAAGCTGGGAGATCATCATTTTTTCTTTTCAGACAAGATAATTAGGGAGAGAATCTCTGTGAGGAAGAAGATCTTTCCATCATCATTACTTTATCTCCAGGCAGCTACTCTCATCTCTCCAGGGACACGGCTCTTTCAAGCACCGTATTCTTGCTGTGGTTTTTTTAATGCTTTAATCCCTGTGTAGTTCACCCACTTTTACTACCAAGCAGCGAGTGAGTGTGAGCTGGGCTGTTTGTGTGCATGTGCACACACCTGTCTGTGTGATTCTGGGGCCAACTGAACGTGCTTTGGCTCTGATCCGTGTGACCCCCGGGAGTGTTTCCCTCAGGGAACGTGGGGACTGCTTGTGAGGATTGTTCATCAGTGGCTCCTAGGTGAGAAGCTAAAGGAAAGCGGCCAAAGAAAAACTGCAGCGGGCCAAAGACAGGAAAAACAATGTTTTTGTGATTGCGGTGGGTGATACAGTGTGGCTGCGAGACAGAGATGCCTCCTGAGGAAGGAGAGCGTTCTGCTGGCCTGCCTCCATCTGCTGTGCCTTAACAAAACGTGAGCAGCTGGTTTCTGGACCCTCGGGTGCAGGTTTCCACAGGCTGCCTCTGTATGACACTGCAGACCAGTGAGAGCCTCGCTGAGCCAACAAAGGTGACGTGTGCTGCTCTTTGTGCTGCTGGCCCTGGTGGCACAGGCAGCACATCACCTCATCTTTGGTTCCCACTACTAGTGGACCAGGTACCCCTCTGTAGGTGAAAGCAAGTGCAGAGCACGGGTTCAGTTCACCCCTGTGGGTCTGTAGGGAGCTGGAACTGGTGCTTTGCTCTGGCTGGTCATGCCTTATTTGCCACTGATCAGAGGTGAGAGCTCCTTCATCCCTTTGTTTTCAGCAGCCACAGTGAAATGCATTGGAACAAAGTACCACTTGCCTTCTGACATGGGGTGTGTTGTACTCCTTAGCTGAGCACAGAAAAGTAACCATTGGCTGCAAAATGTACACATATGTAGTAAATATACTGCCTCATGCTCTTTTAGTCATCTTCATTAACCAGACAGCTGACTCTTCATCAGGCAGAGGACATCCTTCTTCTCTTTCTTTCTTTTCTGGCCAGGTTTTGGGACTTCCCCATTGTCCCAGTGGGCACAGCTCTGCCGTGCCCCATCTCCTCTTTGTGGTAAAGCAGGGGGCTGGAGCTTGCAGTCCAGCCAGGGACTGGGCACTGCTCCTCACTGCCTTGGGCAGTAACAGAGGGACACGGCTGGGGACTTGGGTCACACCGAGGTGCACCCTGCAGCTGCCCCAGGACGGTGTGGAGGCAGCTTTTGGGAGGCTCCATGGGAATGCTGAAGCCACATTTCGCTGGGATCAGAATGCCCAGCACGCTGAGCTGAGGGAAGCCAGAGATTCCTGCTGATGTGCAGGAATGGGTGGCAGCCAGGAGCACTTCAGCCTCTGTGCCAAGAGAACAGCTCGCTTTGGGACAGCCCGATGCCCTGGTCAGCTGGGAAACACAGTGGCCCACAGGATCCCGGAGCTGGTACCCCTAGTGAGGACAGCTGCTGCCATCAGGTCTGTTGTGCAGCACGAGCAGCCGTGCGGGGGCTGTTCCTGTGCCAGATGCTCCGGAATCGTGGTGCATTCCCTGTGCGAGTGCTGCACAAGTCGTAATGAGCCTTCCTGCCTCTGGGAGGGAGCAAGGGAGGCTCCCAGCAGGACAGGAAGGTGAAAGGAGCCAATTAGGCAGCACCCCATTGCTAGGGCAGAGCAGTAGTGGGGACTTTGGAAGTCACCTCCTGAGGACAAGTATTGGCTGGCTTGACCTCGTTTGGGGGCACCAGGGGCTGACACACTGCAGGGAGCTGTGACATGCAAACTCAGCTGAGGGTGCAGGTATTGGGGAGCACAGGAGATCCCCGAAGCCCACTCTGAAGTGGGGGGTCCCAGGATTGCCCGTGTCCCTGGGAAGGCAGAGCCTGCACGGCCAGTGGTGCCCTCTGGAAAGAGAGGCAGAGGCTGGAGGGGTTCATAAATGTCAGCATTTTCTTTTCAAACACAAAAGCTAATAGCCATCAGGCCTGAGGGTTTCCCGTTGCCATGTTCGACTTGGTCTTCTTCACTGCCAGACAAAGCCCTTTGGGAGTGAGGGATGGGTGGTGTTTGAGTCTGGCTAAGCCCCTGGCTAGCAAAAAGCCCTGCAGCAGCAAGTCCTTTAGATTAGGAAAGGAAATGACAGTTCCTTTCCTCTCCTTGAAGCGTGCTTCCAGCCCCTTGGCAGGGAGATGGAGGACAGCACGTGGGTGGCATCCGTCACAGCCGCCTGTCTCCCACTCCATCTCCTCCTGTGCCAGCCCCTGCTGAGTGCCACAGCCCAGCAGTGCCCCTGCCCTGCACTGCCCAGCTCTTGGGTGCCTCCTCCTTCTACCCCTGTCCTGGATGCCTCGACACAACACAGCCAATCAGCTGAAGCGCCTACCACAAGCACAAAACCTTCTCCACACCACTGTTAAATATTTCCTTCCTTACCCTCCTCTTTCCCTCAAGGCTGACTTTGTTGTTCCTCATCTCTTTTGTGCACAACATGTTGTTTTCCAGCCAGCTGCCCTTAGAGAGACACGGGGCTACTCCTGAGTGCTCCTGGTTAATTTAGAAGCAAGCAATATGTGTAAGTCATTGTAATTACTCCTTGCAGCCAGCAACGCTATTGATTTGTCATCTCCTCTACCTTTTAAGCCCTGTTGCAGGCTTGCAGCTCTTGCAAGGCTCGGCTTACCGAAAAGAAATGGTCTCATCTTGCTCTCCTCCTCCTCAGACGGGTAAGAAGCAGACATTGCTTCCTGCAGAGAGCCAGGGCAGGATGGAAATCAAATATTTATTTCTGCTCTTCATTTGTGTCTCCCATCCAGTTCCTAATCTCTCCATAATGCCTTTGTTTCCTGAAGAGCCTTATGTGGAGGCATTTGCTGGAAGCTTTTAAAAGGTTTGGGAAAATTCTACCAAGTTTTTCTGTGTGCCCCCAGGTCTGCCTAGCTGTCTGTGAACCTCTGGGGGAGAGGAGCTTGCCCTGCAAAAGCTCTGCCACTGGGCTCTCCCCATTCTCCTGTTCCAGAAGTGGCAGATCCACATCCTGGGGACATGGACATGGCTGGGATGAGGATCATGCCAGCATCATTTGGCAGAGATGAGGAGGGCAGCACCGAAGGCCCTGATCAAGCATCTCCTGGTGTCCCCTTTGTTCCTGCTTTTCTGTGAGGACTTGCACACAGTTTCAACGTGGGCTGGTTTTCCGGGCTCCGGAGGAGATGGGTGTTTTGCCAATAGCCTACATCAGCAGCCAGGCTGTTTCCATCCCTGTTCATCCTCTCACGTTTCTCCTGCCTTGGCCAGCAGCCCCAAGAGCCTCTCACAGTGCTTCTGCAGTTTTGATAGGAGGGTGTTCTGGACCAGTTTTCCTCCCCATTTAACCTCTTTCTGAGTTTATGATCCCATCAGTGTTTTTTGGCATTTCCTCCTCTAGAAAATGTTGTGCTTAATTATGCTGCTGTTAGTTGGGCATGTGAGCAGATGGCACCCGTTGAACCCTCTTCTCTTGCTGATGGGGGTGTGAGCTTCCAGCTCAGCAGGGCCCTTGAACCAATGTTCCAGCTGATGTACACACTTTTTCTTCAAAACCAGCCCTCAACTTTGTGAAGATGTGCTGAAGGTGAGGGTGCCAGCCTTTCTTTTATGGCATTAAATGCCCTGCAGAAGGAGAAGTGGGGGGCACAGCTCTGACTCAGAGAGGAGATCCCACCAGCATGCCAGCAAGGGGAAAACTCAGTCCTCTGGCTTTGTGCTCCCCTTGCCCCAAATATTGGTGAAGCTGTGCCTTTCGTAGGAGGAGCAGGACCCCCTGAGAGGCAAAAGCACCATGCAGACCTGATCATGAATTGTTCTACAACAGGAGCTGCAAGAGCCATGCCTGAACCATCTTGTGCCTAGCTGGGTCAGAAACTCATTACTAGTACTTAATTAGATTTACACTCAATGTGAGCTCCTTGCTATCATGCTCTGACCTAGAGGCCAGGATTTCTCAATTGTTTCTGCTTCTCTCCATGGAGAGATGTTTCCCCCAGCCCTCATGCCCCACCAGCAGCAGCCTGTACCCCATACTGCTCTGCAGTGGGTGGCCAGACTGTGACACCATCCCCTTGGGCTGCCCAGTCCCGTCCATGTCCATCCCCCCAGCAAGCTGGCACCGCGCAGGAGGCTCGAACAGAAAACATCACGTTTATTGTTCACGATCAGCTTTACAAAAGAAGCGCCCCAACACGGGCACGCCTCAGGGCCCTTTTCACAACGTGCATTGGAGAAAGCGCGCGAGCGAGCGAGCGAGGGAGGCAGAGGGGGCAGCTCCTCAGGGTGCACGGAGGTCACAGTGTTCCCACTTGGCACTGGGGCTGCTCCCCATCCCCGCCGTGTCATCCCCAGTGGGCTGAGCCACCCCAGCACTGGGCAGGGGGATGGGGGGCAGCAGGGCTGTCCCTTCTGCCAGCTTTGCCTCCCCCAGGGAGGGGGCAGCTGCCACCCAAAGTGGGACTTGGGGTAGGGGGAACACTGGAAGCTGAACACTGCATTGAGCAACCATGAGAGCCCCGAAATAACCCTCCCACCCCACCCCCAGACACACACACACACACACACACACACGTGCACATACACACACTCACATATCGAGATGTTGGTGACCACGCAGTGTGGAAACAGCGGATTCTCAGGCACTCCACACACAGGGAGAACACCAGCCTGCTCTGTCACCCTCCCAGTTTCAAGGCCGGTGGCAGCCCTGTTCCTGGCAAGGAGCAGCTAAAGAAGGGGACCTGGGTGGAACCAAGGGCAGTAGCCCAATCCAGTACCAAAAGACTGGGGGATGGATGGCGGGGCTCCTCTGACCACCACCATCTTCCATCTCTCTTTTTCTTGCTTTTGCTCCCTTTGGTGGCAGTGCTGCACTCCTTCCCCCTCGGCCAGCGCTGGGGGAGATGCTTTGCCCCTTTCCCCCATTCCCTTGGTGGCTGACCCATCCCCCAGCTTGGAGGTGGTGGGGAGTCTCTCTTCCCTCTGCCTTAAAAGCCTGGCTCTCCTCGGGCAGCCCTGCCCAAACAGGCAGCAGAGGCAGGGAAAGGGGTGCAGGGGGGTAAGTGCTGTGCCACTGACTCTCTGCCATTCTCCCTCAGCTTCCCTGGGGCCACATTTGAAAAACCAGGGCAGCAGGAGAAGGATGGGGCTGGAGGTGGGATCCTGGAATGCAGGCTCATAAAACTGGACAGTGAGGTTGTTAGAAATAAATAAGGAAAGGGGATGTGTTCAGGTGATGCCTGCACCCTGGCATCCCACTGAGGCTGGACTGCACTCAAAGCAGAGGGAGTTCTCCTTCCCACTCCCTGTAAGGTCTGACAAGGTGAGGACCCTCACCGTACCAAGGACACTTGCAGGTACAGCGAGTTCCACCCAAAACAGAAGTGGGGCAAGATGAGACTCAGGAGCCAGCCTGCCAGGAATGAGGACAAGCCACAGCACCAGCACAGGGACAACAGGGAGGCTTCCAGGGGCCCCTCTCCCTCCTGGGACACCAGCACAGGGCTCAAGCATTGCCCCGGCAAGGCTCAGTGGTCTGGGAGGGGAGAAAGGGGCTCCCTGCTTCAGGGCTGCCAGCGGGCTCCTTGGCGCTGGGAGAGGGCTGGGGCTGCTCACGCCTTCCTCCCTTCCTCGCAGGCGGCAAAGCCCGCCTTGCTGGCACCTCCAAAGACCTCCACCGCCTGCTCATCCCACTGGATCACGTTCCCTTGGAGGTGGGAGGTGCAGTTGGCCAAGCCCAGGATCTCTGCTGGCGCCAGCATGTGGTCCCACACGCCGAACTGCGCCAGCTCTCCCACGAAGGCCTGTGTGGCATCAAAGCGGCCCCCCAGGGTGTCCTGGGAAAGAGCAGGAGAGGTGATTGGGCAGGGGGGAAGAGAAGAGGAACATGCATCCCATGGGAAATGGCAAGGGGGAGAGGTCTGGGGAGAAGCAGAGCAAGGTGCTTGGTGGCAAGGAGGGGAGGGGATGAATGCATGGAAGAGATTCAAGAAGACAAGGCAGGGAAGCCAAAGGGATAGGGAGAGGGAAGAGAAGACAGTGAGGGGACATGGCCAGCCTGGAGGCTGGATGAGCAGGCAGGAGAGACAAGTGCCCTGCTGAGCACTCCTGCCCATGCTGCCCCCTCCCCTCGCCCCATTTGGGGGCTTTTCCCCCAGCCAATTCCCACTACAGCGATGCTAGCTGGCAGCTCTCGGTGTTGAACTGGTACCTACCTGCTCCTGGCCCAGGATGATGACACCCTGGGGCCTGATGGAATGCCAGGAGGCCAGGTTCTCCCCGGCACCCCGCTGCTCACCATCCTGGTACGCTGACCACTTGCCGTCCCGGGTGGTCCATGCCACGCAGACGTGGTGCCAGGCCTTGTCCTTCAGACTCAGCGGCAGCTGGGCAACCTTTGGGAGAAGAGCAAGATCCCAGTGCTCGGTAGGACTGCTGGGGGACCCCAGGATCTCCCCAGCCCCCTGCAGAGCAAGCAGTGCACCCCCGTGGTGGTGGTGGCATCCCAAAATCTACAGACATGCAGATGTGCTGCTTCTCCCTCTCAGAACTCACCCCAGTGAGCCACCCTCCCAATCCTCCTGCCTCCCACCATAAACTTAGGGCTCCCTCCTCCTAGCTCCCCCACACCAGTGCCCCCAGGAATGTAATTTCCTGGGGGGATTGAAGCAGGGAAGATGAGGGCAGGGTTTCCTCTCCTGCCACTGGGCTGACCTTGTCATTGATGAGCAGCTCCAGGGGGTTCGTGCCCCACTCCAACAGCACGATCTCGTTGGCTTGGCTCGGGACAGAGTAGGAGAACGGGGTGCCAATGCCTGCCAGGCCCTTGGACTTGAGCCACATGCAGATGGTGAAGGCATACAGCTCCGGCAGGCTCTTCTTCACGCGGGCATACATGTAGTTGTTCTGCACTGGGATGGTCACCTTGAAGGCATCAGGAGGGCTGTAGCCCAGCGGTCCTACGTATCGAGGAGGGGAGGAGAGAGGAAGGTCAGCACCTGTAGCTGGGATGAGGGTGACCCGTCCTGGGGCTCTCCTGGTGATGCACCTCAGGGTGGGAGCCCTCTGCCCCACCTCCATCCCGCTGGGCAGGACTCACCGTGCTCCAGCTCCGTCACGCGGTTCTGGAGGGAGTTCAGCTCCTTCTCGATGTTGTGCTGCTGCTGGCTGCGGTCACTGCTGGCGGCCTGGCGCTCCTTCTGCAGGGTCAGGATCTTGGAAAGGAGCTGCTCTTCCAGCTGCTCCATCTTGGTGTGGAGGGCGTCGCGGGCAAGTGCTGGGGCAGTGGGTGCCGAGCCATTGGTGCGGGCTGGCAGCTCCTGCTGCATTTGGTGGCAGCAACGACGGCGGGAATAGGAGGGACAAAAGAGAAAATTCAGCACAGTGTCACTATAAGAGTTAAAATAAGGACATGCCCAGCCTGCAGCACCACAGGTAGTGCTGGGATGACAGTCCCATATCCGCACTGGGGTCTTCTCCAAGAGCCTCCAGCTGACTTTGTACCTCCCCTCTCAGAGCCCCCACTGAGCTCATTACTGCAAAACGAAGCTTGGCTGCTCTTAATGACTTTCCGTGCTTCAGAGACAGAGCAAAGATGGGATGTTTGGGTCATCCCTTGGCTCTGCTCCTGCAGGCAGCCTCCCACCATGAGGAAATGATGCAGGCAGGACCTTGGAGCTCCCGGCCAGTCCTGCTGCTCGTGAGGCCGCTTACCTACAGCCAGCACGTTAACATCTCTTAATGGGGCTGTAATCCTCTTAGCCGAG
The DNA here is from genome assembly GCF_036417665.1 of Passer domesticus. Taxonomy (NCBI): domain Eukaryota; kingdom Metazoa; phylum Chordata; class Aves; order Passeriformes; family Passeridae; genus Passer; species Passer domesticus. Next base: position 48,651,876 of record NC_087478.1, on the reverse strand, counting down.
CTCAGCTGGCGTGCGGGGGTGTGTGCACGTGTGCCAGGTAGCTCTCCATAAGCCAACCTCTCCTGGTCCACCAGGATGGCAGGGACAAGTGGGACTGGTGCCAGGCTGTCGTGTCTCTGGCCCTCAAGGCATGAGCCATCACCTGGGGACACCAAGCCTGTCTTGTCCAGTCAGGGTTAACACTCAGACCAAAACTCTTCCCATGGCAAGTCCAACACGGCAGCTGGTGAAGATGGTGCCAGCTGCTACTGCTGCAAAGACCCAGATCCCACCTTACTGGGAGACCCCATCCCAGCTAGAAGAAAACCACTCCGGAAGGGAGAAAGTGACCTTTTGCCATGCTCCTGGAGTTTCTCTGTAAATAGGAGCCCTCTTCTTTCCCTATGTCCTTAGTGCATAAGTGTCTCTGCCATGGGCTCTGAAAGATGACAACCACCTTCTCTGTGTTGCCAGACCTTCCCAGAGGTGCTGGAGCAGCCATGGAAACCCTTGCCTTGGCTCCTCCAGCACCAAGGGATCTGCATGCCTGCTTCAACCCTGGACATTCACAGGGCTTGTGCTGGCAGGACACGGGGGATACCATCCCTGTCGGTCTGAACAGCCTCCCTCCTGCCTCAGAGCTGCCTGGGGGAGGTCAGCACACTCACCTGTGGTTGTGGTTCCCTGTTTTTTCTTCTTTCTTATATCCAGCTTACCCAGGCTGGACAGGACCTGATAATCACACACACAAAGCTGAAGGAGAGGGATGCCTGCCCACCTCACCCCTAATCTTCACTATGCATCATGAACAACAAAGGGGAGGGGAAGGCTGGAAGAAAGTCAGCTTTGGCTGGGCAGGATGCAGCCTTGGCGGATGGGAACAGCAGGGAGAGGAAAAGTGAGAAGATGGTGCTGGTGTGAGCACAAATGTACCCACTCTGGGCAACAACACGCTCAGGCTACAAATAAAATGGAAGTTATGATGCCCCAAGGTTGGCAAGAGCTTCCAGCAGGGTCTGCCAGGGCAAACCCACAAGTTGTGTGAGGAAAAATCAACCTGGAAAAGCAAAACCCAGCAAGAAAAGAGAGGTTGTGCTGGGGACACCTGCCAGCCCTGACCAAATGCCAGTTCTCACTGCCGGCTTGCTCTGGGCAGCACTAAGGATGCTCTTGCAGTGAGAGCAAAACCTCTCTGGTAAGGGAAAAGTGCCCAGCAAAGAGCATCCTGCCTTTGCTCTTTACAGAACTGAAAGATTATCTGATGGGAAAGGGGCAACGAGCATCCTGCCTTTGGTCTTTACAAAACTGAAATATTAGCTGATGGGAAAGGGGCTTTAACTATTTTGCTAGGGTTTGTTTTGTTGGTTTTTTTTGTTTGGTTGGTTTTTTTTGGGTTTTTTTGTGTGTGTGTTTTTTTTTGGGGATTTTTTTTGTTTTGTTTGTTGTTTCTGGTTTTTTTAAGGGGGTCTTGGGCACTGGATGAAAGGCGGGGTAGAGATGGCAGGAGGGAAGGGATGTGCAAAGTTTAATTCTCATCCTCCTGGCAGGGATAATTCCCACCTGGGGCTGTCTGCATTTGTAGCCAAGCTGGCAGGAGGCAGCACAGGTGGGAGGGGGCTGCCTTTGCCTCTATGGCCACATCCCGTGGGCTCCAAGAGCTTTTCTTGTCCTTTCAGGCTGCCTGGCTGCAGCGGAGGCTGGCACGCTCCTGTCTGCCGCACGCTTTGACTGCTCGAGCTGCGGGTTTGGAGCCTACGTCCCTGCTTTCATGCATGGCTCCATCTGTTAATGATGAAAAAAGAAAAAGCTGGGAGATTTTGTCACTCTCACTAGCCCCCGATAGCCTGCCCTACATTATTCAGTAGTGACTGAGTACTTTTTTTTAAACCTCTGTCTTCCTCCTGCTTTTCTCCCTGCTGCTATTTTCTCCCCTCTGTAACTTTTCTCCCTATGGCTTTTCCATTTCTTTGACTTCAGAGCGTCTCTTCCTGATGCTTCTCTCCATGCTCACACACTGTGTCTTTCCCCCTTCACTCACTTTCTTCCCCCCTCCCGAGTTTTCCCCCTCCCAGCCCTCTCTCCAGCTCTTGCTGGTCCTTCCCAGTTGGCAGCCAGGGTACCGACAGCCGGAGCCACATGGCAGACTGAACCCCATGCTCCTTCTGGAAAGGGATTACAGTCAGCACCCTCATCTGGCAGGGTTTCAGGGCCATCCCAGCAAACACCATCCCTGTCCCCATGGACAGAGGATGGCTGGACAGGAGACTGGACTCCCCATTCTACCCCGTGCAGCTGAGTTGTGCTGGGCGATGCCCCTGATGCCAGGCTGGGCTGCATCCCTGAGCCGTGATCCTCTGAGCTGCTGCTCGAGCATCTTTCTCACCAAGCAAATTATCTGCAAAATTATTAATGGTTGATGTGCAGCTGTTATTTACTGGTGACCTTTGGGGAGGGGAAGGGGGGAGCCTTCTCCCTGGCTGTTCGGCAGGCACCCGGCTTCCCATCTGCCACCGCACAGGCAGCAGGGGAGTGGGCAGTGCGTGTGGGGGAGGCTCCTTCCACGCTTTTTGGCCACCAGAACCGGCAAAAAAGATTGAAAGATGCCAGGTAACATTAATCACGTTAAATGTCAGCGGCTGGCGGGGGTGGGGAGGGGGAGGTGGGGCAGGGGGCTGCGGCAGCCACGCCGGCGTGTGCTCTCTGGGGCTGCAGCCCTCGGGCAGCAATTGCACTTTGATTTACATAAGGAGATCAGAGCCTCATTTACTAATGCACCGGCAGATCCGGGCGCTGCTGCTGCCCCTCAGCCCCAGCACACCAGTGCCCACCCTGGCTGCTGGGACAGGGCAGGCAGGAGCCCAGGAGGAGGGAGCCCTGGCACATCCCAGGTATTGGGATGCACAATCAGACCCTTTCCGCTCCTTGGACTCCTTACAGCCCGCACAAAACTCCTCATGGCTGCTGCCTTGGGACACTCACTGCTGCAGGACAGCACACCTGCTGCACCAGGGGTTTTGGACACTGCCACCTCTTTGGACCCAGGGAGGACCTTGGGGATCATTAAGCTCCAAAAGGGACTGCATGGAGTAGAAGAAAAACAGGGATGCATCAGCCTTTCCCTCTTCCTCATAAGAAGAGGGCTCACTGTTGATCCTGTCCCCCTAAAATCTCGCTCAGAGGGAGGGGGCTGGGACTGTCACAATTTGGGTGTTCACATCCCCTCGCTGCTGGAGATTTAGACAAGAGGGAAGCAGCTAGGTCACCCCCATTCCCATTCCCTAGCCGAGGGTTTCCTGCCAGCAGCCAGGTCACCAGCCGCAATGGCACAGCCACGACAGCCGAGGAGCAAGCAGGCTGTTGCAATTCCACCGGGTCCCCCAGGGAGCCCATCAGGCTGTCCCCTCTCCCGCTCCGCTCTCCTGCAAGGGATGATGGGGAGAAGGGGGTTATCTGCATCTCACACAGCCCAGGCAGCCAAGGTGATTCTCCCCCCATCCCTTTCCATTTGCAGCAAAAAGCATGGAAAAGGAGCACCTGGATCCCTTGGCTCTGTGTTCCAAGCGAGTACAGACATGAGCACGTGCTGAGAGAAAGGGGGGGACCCTGGAAACCAGGATGAAAAAGCCTAGCTAGGCTGCTGTGCGTGAGGAAAGGACGATTGGGGTGGCGTTAGGAAGAGGTGAAGGAAGATGTGTGAATGCTGTGCTGATGCTAGCCCAGCCCCACAGAAACGGCAGGGGACAAAGAGCAAGACCATGGGGGCCCTGCCTGCATCCTCTCCTGGGAAATCCTTCTGCCATGCCGACAAAATTAAGAAACAAATGCCTTAATAGGTTTTTCAGTGCATGAATAAATCTTGTTATGCCTTTCAGACAGGGCTGAGAGTGCCCAGATTAGATCAGCAATCTTCCACCAGCCCCCTCCCTGCAGTCCCGGCTCTGAAGCATCCAGCAGTAATCCCTGCTGGCAAACCTGACTGGAGACTCCCTGGGACGCAGCCTTCCCAGGGCGGCCCATGGCATTTTGTGTCATCTCTCTTCTGAGACTAAGCCATCTCAGACTTGGCAGCATTTCCTCTCCTTCCCAATGGGTTTTGCAGCCTGTCCCCATCCAGGTCACCTTTTGGGATGACCATTGCCATTGTCCAGGATGGCTGTGGAGGCTGAGAGTGCCTCCCGTGTCATGGGGTACCCCAGGAGGGCTCCCAGGGCTGGCAGCTGCAGTGATGTGGGACAGAGGAGTGCACGTACCCCACCAGCAAGTTTTAAGGGCCTGCTCCTGGGGTGGGGAGAGAGGCAATTCAGAGAGGGAGGACACAGGCAACTGTCCCTGGATGGCTGAGGTGTGACTACGAGGCTCAGCTGGCTGGGCTGCAGCCCTCACAGGGGTGTGCAGCACTCCAGTGACACTTTTTACCAGGACAAGGACCAGCCCACCTGTAACATGCTGCCCTATTTCCTCACCTGGCAGGGCTCAGTGAGCCTCAGGGTGCTGTGTCTCCCCTGCAGAGTGTATCTGGGACCCTCAGGCCCCGGGCAACACAAACATTTTTGGTCATGTGCCACTTGGCTTCCTCGTCAGTGTGTGCATGAGCCTGGTCCCAGCTCCACTTTAGGCTCCTGAGGCACGTGTGACAGCCTGCTCCAACCCTTGTGAGCTTCACCCTCCTCCTCCTCCTCCCCAAACCTCCCACCACCCTCAGAAACCCTGGGAGAAGAGCCAGGGCAGCTCATGGGTGATGCTGCCCCACAGAGAAGAGGGAGAGCGTGGCTCTATTGCCTCATGCTGCCCAAGATCCAAACTGATATGCTGGGCACCATCCCACCGTGCATCATCTGGGATAGGTGTGCAGAGACCTATTGCCCTGCTTTATTTTTGGGTGAGCATACCTGCTGCGTTATTCCACTGATGGAAAATCATTTGTTTAGGGCTGCAGGGTTTTTTTGGGGGGGTCTGTCCCTCCCTTTGGCTGCATTTGGCTCTGGACAACATGTCAGACAGGCTGCACATCCCACACTCCCTGCATGTGCCTGGCATGCCTCTGTGCTTCTTCTTGTGCCTGTGTGTGCATTACCCTGGCTGCTCACAGGGGCTTCCTCTCTGGTTTTCCAGCTCCTTTCCTTCTTGTGTTCATGTGTTTATTTCCTTTCTCTGTCTTTTTGTTCCTGTTCATATCTCCATCGCTTACAAAAACCCTCTCTCCCGGTCTCATTTCTCAGCCTGTGACCTTAGTGGCTCTGAATTTCCCATTCCCATTCCCATTCCCTGCTGCTGGGCCCACATGTCTGTAGTGAGGGGGCAGAAGGGCAAAGCTGAGGAGAGGGACCCTGTGGGGTGCTGCATGACCCCCCTCCTAGCTCCACACTCCAGGGAAGAGTGGAAAGAGCAACAGGAAACCGAACAGGAAGGTTGAGGACTCGCAGGAGGCTCCTTGCAGGTGGCTCTGACACCTGACAGACCTCAGGGAATAACTCCTACCTGGAGCAATTCCCACAGGGAAAACAGACACCTCTCCTCTTGCAGCTCTCACGTGCCACAGCCATATCCTGCCAAGTCTGCCAAGTTCCGTGGGACTGCTGAGTCCAAATCAGCCCAAATAAATGAACACTAACATGCACTCTGTGATGTTCCCCATGACCTGGTGGAGCCTCTGGTGCTACAGGACTGTGCCTGGGCCAGGGCTGAGCCTGCCAGGCACAGCTGCTGCAGAATGGGGACCAGGGGTCTGCATCCCAAGTGCCAACAGCCCAGTGCCACAGGAATGGGCACAGTGAATGACTCCAGCTGTGCCCTTCTCTCTGCAGCTCCTAAGGACCACGTGGGGAAAGGGTGCCAGGCTCATGGTGGGTGGCACTGCACTTTACTCTGTGAGGTGTCCCATTCATACCCATGATGGCATCCGATGGGATTTACCTTTCTGCTAAAGGGCAGGGTCTGGCTGCCAGAGCTGCCAACCTGCTCCAGCGGAGTCCTTAACAGGTGCTATGGGGCAAGCAAGGTGTCCTGCCTGGGTGCAGCCTGTGGGGAAATTGGGGCAGCCCGGTGCTTTGGGAATACCCTGCATGGCAAAGAGAGAGGAGCGCTCAAGGTGAGTCCCTTGCCCCTGGGCAGAGATCTCAGGAAAGAGGGAGGCAGGGACAGCCTTCCTGAAGCCTCACGAGGGGACGAGCTAGTTCAGGGTGCATGCGGCTGCAGGCTGGGGAATGGCACGTGTGGGAGCATCTTTCCCCGGGAGCATCCCGCCCAGATCCCCAGGAGCATCCCTCGCACCTCTATCCGGTCGATTCTGTCCTGAAGGGTGCGGACAGCCTCTTCCAGCTCCCGCACGGCGGGCGGCTCGTCGGGAGGGTGGCCCATGGTGCCGGGGCGCGGCGCGGCGCGGAGCCCGGCGGCGGCGGGGGGCGCGGCGGCGGGGGGGCTCCGCAGGCCGCCCTCGCAGCGGCTGAGCTTGCCGGTGAGCTCGCGGATGGTCTCCTGGTCCATGCGGATCCGCTCCTTCTGCTCGAGCGCCGTGCGGCGCAGCTGGGCCGCCGCGCTGCGCAGCGCCAGCAGCTCCTCGGGGCCGGCGCCGCTGCCCGTGCCGGTGCCGGTGCCGGTGCCGGTGCCGGCGGCCGGGCACTCGGTGCTCAGCGGCGTGCAGACGAAGCGGCTGAAGAGCGGCGGCCCGCCCGGCAGGCGCGGCCCGGCGCTGGCCAGAGCCTCGGCGGGGCCGTGCAGCGCTCCCAGCCCCTTGTCGGCGGCGGGCAGGAGCGCGGCGGCGGCCGAGTCATTGTCGGCGGCGGCGGCGGCGGGCGCGGCGGTGCCGGCCGGGTGGACGCTGGCGATGATGCAGATGATGGCCCCGAGGAAAGCCAGCATGCCCGCCGCCAGCAGCACCGCCAGAAACTTCAGGGTGGCAGCGGCGTGGGGGGCCCGAGCCCGCGGACGGCGAGAAAACAAAGCGGGCGGGGATGGAGAGGGGGAAGGACGGTCGGAGGGATGGACGGGCAGCACGGAGGGAGCCGGCGGTGAAGGACGGTACCGGCAGCAGCACCGGCGCCGGGGCCCCGCCGCGCCGCGCCGCGCTTATATGTGCCGGGCGGCGCCGCCCGCACCGCACCGCGCCGCCCCCGCCGCCGCCCCCCGGCCCCGGCCGTGCCCCCGGCCGTGCCCCTCCGAGTGACCCCCTCCCGCTCAGCACCCTCCCCGGGCTGCAAGGGCGACCGCCCGAGCCGCGGGAAGCCAGCGGCTAAGGGAACGGGAAGGGCAGGCAGGGCGCCCCGGGGCACCCGGGGACGGGGCCAGCCCTGCCCTGCCCCGGGCTCGCTGAAGTCAGCCCGGCGGGAGCTTCTGGAGAGAGGATGCTGCTCCGGCACAGCCCAGGGGGTGATTTTTGCCCTGCGAGATGCCTAGACTGGCAGTAAAGGGACGCTTGATACCCCGAGGGGGAAAGCCTCATAATCACTCATTCCCTGTGATGGTCTTTTGGGCCTTTTCCGCCTTCCTCCTGAAAACTGAACTAGCAAACTTCCTAGCTGCCTTGCTCTCCCCCCTCAGACAGGGCTGTTGCAGAGAGCTGCCATGGGATGCCTCACCCTCTGCCCCACACGCCCACGTTATCCATTTGGGAAATAAAGACACAGGCTTAATTTCCCCCACCATCACTCTAGTCTGAGCTGCTCATAAACAAGCTGCTTCAGACAACCACTACCTCCTTGCTCCAACAGAAGCTGTGCCGTGCTCTCTCCTGGCACACTGGGGCCTTGCTGACACAGCCCTACCGAGAAAAGAGGAGCAGAAGAGGGAAAACAACCAAAATCAATTTCAAGGTCTACTCAGTAATGGCAGGAAATCCTTCCTAGCAGGCAGGGAAGCAGGAGCGTGTGTGTTTAAAGCAGCTCCAGTGCTGGGTATGGAACAACAGTAAAGATTACCTCTTCTTTCCCCCCAGACATGTCTGAGTGGATAGCAAGGGAGCCAGAGCTACAAAAGACTCCTCAAATTTGGCTGTTGATAGCATACAGTCACCCTTTCTCCCCAGAGAGTGCATTGTACCCCAGCCCCTGAAAGCCATCACCCCAGAGCCAGCAAGAGACCTGCCTGACTTGTGGTGTTGTAAGGCTGTGGGGAGGAGGAGGAGAGGAAGACAGATGAGGTGGTTCAAGGAAGAGGTAGAGATGAAGGGAATGCTGAGGGGGAAAGTGGAGCTGGACATGGAGCAGTCTGGGTGGGTGGATGTGAAGAAAGCCAAGCAACAGGCGTCTGGTCCTGGTGGCGAGGCCGGTGAGCGCTGTGGGAGGGGAGTGCTCGGTGTGATGGGACAAGTGGGCACTGGAGAGGGATGCAAAGGAAACAGAAGCCTGCACCCCATGACATGGGGGGAGGCCACCAGCCTCCAACCTGTCCCTTGCTAACAGTGGCAGGGGATTGCACCCTGCTGTGTCCCCCCCTGCCTGCTGCATGCCCACCCTGGCAGCGCCCAGGCGGGAGTGGGACTGGAAGGAACCCGTGTGAGAGCTGCACCAGGCCACCCTGCCCCACAGAGTGCACATCAGGGTGGGAGGGGTATCCTTTATCTGCTACCCTGCGGGGAAAAGTGCCAAAGCTTCTTGCCAGGGGAAGTGATGCTTTGCACTGTCTAGATTTTATTACCGAGGGTTGCAGGATGGTCGTGGCAAGGTTTGTACCTCTGGCTGATGCTGCTCTGGCAGTGAGGGGAAGGGTGAGCCCCTCTGCACCAGCCTGGCCCCACTCACCCGTGCTGGGATGGGGAAGAGTTGGGTATCGCAGCAGGGCAGGGCTCACCTCTCCCACGGTCCCGACCTGTCCCTCAGCAGGGACAGCTTCTTCCCAGAAACAAAGAGGTGACAAAAATAGATTTTCACAGGGAGGGATGACTCAGAGCGGTGAGTGGCCAGAGCAGCCTCCCTGTCCCATGAATAACAATTTGGAGATGCTTGGTGGGCAGCCGGCCCCTGCAAGGACGGTGCGTGACAGGGTGGGGGGACAAGGCAAAGTGGGGCTTTTTTGGTTCCTGTTTTGAGCAGGATTGGTGACAGAAGCTGGATTTAACAAGAGCTCATGGATTCAGCCCAGAGGGACTGGGAGTGAGCAATTAAAGGATTTTCTTCCATTTAATTAACACCAAAATGGTGTCTCGGACTAGCAGCTGTCCCCAAGGGCTGGTTGCAGACAGGGTCAAGGCAGGACAAGGGGTGACCCTGCTGTGCCCCCTGGGTGAGAGGGACATTTGGGATGGACTGCTGGCTTAAGGGAAAGGACACCTGCTGCTCCAAGGCTGCCCTGCATCCAACCCTCTCCTCAGGAACCAGGCAGCTCCATCCTGGCCAGCATGAAACCCTGGCCCATTCATGATGCTGAGGCCAGCAGGGTGGTGGGGTGAGGGAAGGGGAGAAACCTTTTCTCAGGGGCGTGTAAGCTGATGCCTCTGAGGAGGGGGATTCCCTCCTCACAGGTTATTACCCAGCTCAGGAACATCCCCAGGTCCCCCTAAGGAGATCAAAGGGCTCCTCTGCCACTCCATGGACTCAGCTCCACCATCTCCTTAGACCGGGAGCCTTCAGATCCTGGGGAATCTGCAGGTTCTACATAGCATGGAAATCCTGGCTTCTTTATTTCCAGGTTTCTCAGCCCTGCAGATGTGACTTGCATCATCTTGCCTTGGTTACTGGGTCTGCCTGCACCAGGGCAGGTGCAGGACCTTGTTGGATTTGTTCAGTCAGGCTGGGGTCTGTCTCTCCAGCCTTCCTCCTGCTCCAGAAAGCACTGGGTGAGAGTTGGCTGCACTTGGTGTTCTCAAATCCAGCCAAAAGCCCACTGGCTTCTGAGCAAAACCAGGGGGCAAGGGAGGAGGGCGTGCTGGCTTTGCAAGTGTTTCCTGCAGAAGAGGCAAGGTGAGCCTGATGGCATGACATGAACGACACCTGGACTGTGCTTGGCTTTGTGGGCAGCATTCCCTGCTGCCAGCTGTGCCACCGCTGGAGCAGCCCCTGCCGTGGCTTTCCAAAACACCAACACTGCAGAAGCATCTCAAGGCAGCAGCTCTCTCCAAGGAACACCCAGCTCAGCCCAAGCTCTCCCCTCTGGGTGAGACCTCATCACACTCTCCTCAAGGGCAGCCCTGAGGGTGTTTTGGATGGAGCTGTGCCCACACTGCCCTTTCCCCGTACCCACAAGTGCTGCCTTCCTGCTCATTTCATTATTAAAAGGATGTGGGAGACCATGGGAGATTCTCCCAAGCACTTGGGAAGAGGGTGTTCAGGTTCCACTTGCTACATCTCAGCTTTCCCAAATGCTCCCTCTTCCCTTAACATTCCAGAACACTCCTTTGTCTCTTTTCAGAGCTTCTGTGTCCAGAAAGGTCTGAAGACCCAACCAGGGCTGCTCCATGGTGCCCAAGGAGGGTGCAGGTGCTTGTGTCTGACTGCAGAGCTGATCTGTGCTGGCTCAGGGCAGGCATTTCCATAGCCCTCCTCCCAAGCACCACAAGTCACAGCCCGCCCAAGGAAAACAACAACAGATTTTGGAATGTAACAATTTATTGGGGTTAATTTTTTGTTTTAATTTTTAACTCCCCATTTCTGGCATTGATACAATATTCAAGAGCAGCAGAAAGAACAAAATGTACAAGAATACAAGAGTAATTAGCACAACCCCCACCCCCAAACCTGGAGCAAACCAGTTTCTTGTAGGAAGCACCAAGGGAAGGAGTGATTCAATCACCCTTCCAGTGGCTCTGCCTCCCACCCATCCACTCTAGACAGAGTTTAGCCAGCTGGGAACTGGATTAAAAAACAAAACAAAACTGAACAAACACTATATTTAAAATGAAAATTGCAAGACAAAAAAAATAATATATAGATATACAATTCATCCGTGCACAATCCTTAAATGCTTTTTTTCAAAATAAAAAAAAATTACAAGATACATATTTAGGTTTATTTTAAATTAAAAAAAAAAAATTACCACCTTCACTTTGTATGCCAAGTGAGGGGAAATGAAGAGACAGATGGGGTGCACCAGAACTATCAGCACTTGGAGTTAGGGCTGACCTTCTCCAAGAGGAAGGAAGGGCTCTGATGCTGCCAAAGCTCAAGCACAGGCAGAATCTGAAGCACCCAAGTACCACAGAATGCAGTGGGGTCACTCGCCTGCTCCAAGTTCAGTGTTTGCAGGAAATCTGCAGCATTTGAGCCTAAGCTTGGCACAGGGGAAGGTGAAAGGAAGGAACAGATGAAGCAGGCCCCTGTCCTCCACCACCAGCAGACAACTTTCTATGCAAAAAGAAAACAAATGGGGGAAAAAAATCCCAAAGCAGAGAGTCTCCTCTATTCTTAGGGAGTGTACAAGGCTTAATGGCACAGGGGAGAAGAGGAAGGAGGACAGCACACTGAGTTGATTTGCTTGGGGGAGGTGCAGGCATGACAACTCTTTTCTAAAAAAAGTCATCACAACGATTAATTTTTTTGTTCCATTTGAGAACTTGCCCTAAGAGTCTTGCCCCCACTTTGCAGCTGGGGGCTGGAAGCAGCAGGCTCCCTCCAGGGCAGCTGAAGAGCAACCTACCTGTGCGAGAGCACCTACCTGCTGCTCTGCCCAGAGGAAAGCCCTCGGTATCCCTGGAGAGCAGGGCCAGCTGGGGGCTGCCTGGGAGCATGGGAAAGCCCCACTAGTCCTACGAGGCCCTGAAGCCCCACTAAGTGCTTTGACCCACCCAGCCGTGTTCTGGAGGTTTAACGTGAGCTCCAAGTGCTCAGCTGAACAAGGAATGAAGAAAAGAACCAGGGTCCTGCAATGGGAATTAACACTTTGCCTGCATGTCCCAGCACGCCCCTTTCCTCCCAGCAGAACATTTTCTGAACCATTGCAGAAGCTGGCACCACTCTGACTGCATCTTGCTGCAGTTGTCACCTTACTTCTTCCCTGTGCCACAGCACGCTGCCCCCTTCCCAGCTCCACCCAGCCCAGGGGCACTGAGGGCATCCTGCTCCTCCACCCCAGGGCCATCTGCCAGTGCCTGGAGGCTCTGGGCTCAAAGCACAGAGCTCAGCTGGGGTGGAAGGACCCTCACCCCAAGGACTGTGCTTTTGGATGGCCCTGGAGTCATTGCCTCCCACCACAGAGAAGGTGGAATGGACAGAAGAGCTGCTAGAGGCAGCCAACCACCACAGGACTGTATCTCCCTTCACTCCTGGAAGGAGAAATTTAGAAGAAAGAACTCAGGGCCCTGCTGCATGCCTAGAGGTGAGGCAGGTGGGACACAGGGCACCTCAGAATCACCACACAGAACACAGGAGAAGCTCCTGGTACCAAGACTGACCCTGCACAGAAAAGGGTGCAAATACCTCCAACCACATCAGTCTGACACAGGGCAATGGCAAAATGTGAGAGGAGCAGAGGATGGAAAGGCAAAGGTGAGGGTGGAGGCAGACTCCAACATCTCCTGCCATCTACACCCCCAAAAAGAAACCATACACATTGCACTCCGGGGAAGGATCTCAAAAATAGAAGTTAAAAGAAAATAAAGACACTTATTTTCTCAACCTTGGAGCATTGGTGAAATGAAGATACTTCCTGGAATTATCTGGGGAAGGAAGCACAGACAGGGAGTAGGGGATTTCTGAAGCAACCCTGAGCACTCCATCTCTGCAAACACCTGGAGAGTTGGGCTGCCAGCACCCTCAGCAGGATGGTCCCCTCCACCCCCATCCCCTTTGCATGAGGGAGACAGAGGCACAGGGCAGTGACACAGCTGGCAGAAAAACCACGGCAAGCCAAGAAGGAACAGAACTCAGGAGGCACCAGGTCCCCAACCCCAAATTAACCCTCTACAGCAGATTGCCTTCAGAGCAGAGATCAGGGAGCCTGTGCATGGGGTGGTGGGTGAGATGGGGAGAAAGGGGGGAGGAGGCTTTTTATATTCATATATTTATATATAAGAAGTAAATAAGATCCCAGCTCTTGCGTGATTATTGGGCAATTGAAAAATGCAGCAAAAGCAAGCGACATTGGAGTAAAAGGATGTGCCAGGCAAGGAGGAAAAAGTCTTGTCAGAAGGTGGGGAAGGAAGCTAAAGGGAAAATAAGCACTTAGCCAAACACGCACTCCAGGTTTGTTACACCTCCCTGGGAAGAAGGACCTGCTCCTGAGCAGCCCCACTAATGCCATGGCCTGGGGTGGGCAGAAGTATGGGCAACTCAGGACACCATCCTTCAAGCATGGCAACCTCTTTCTGCCAGGAAGTCCCCAGGGAGGTGACAATCTCCAAACACTGGGAGTTGCTGAAGCCTCCTCTACAAAGAGGGGCTGGAGAAGGGAGTGATATCCCTAGGAAGACTCAGCTCAGAGACAGCTCCTACCCAGTAAAAAGCATGATTGTGGTTGTGATTTTTTTTTTCTTCTTTTTTTTTTTTCTTTTTAAATGTGTTTATTTCACAAAATCTCCCTGGGAAGTTCAGTAAGGGGAGACACAGAGAAATGCTCCCATTCTCTTTTGAAAACAGAATTTAAGCAGTGGCTCACCACAGCTGGGCCTGCTCACCACACTATTTCTGTTTTTCATCCCCAAAGGAGCTTGTATCTCATTAGCTTCATGCCCCTCCAGTCCCATGCTGCTCACTGAGAAGAGAGCCTGAGACAGGAGGTTTCTGTTCCAAGTTGAAAGCCATGGGAAGCACAGACAGTTTGATGGGCAGAGAGAGAAGTTCCCAAGTGCAGCCCAGGCTATGGGAAGCATCGAGACATCAGGACATCAGTCATCTGCCACTGCAAAGGGCACCACAGAAGTCCAGACAAGAAAAGCTCTTCAAGCGTCCCTGCCTGCCATCTTCTGTTCAGACACCAACATCTGGTGGTTTCCCTCTTCCCTGCAGTCACTCCCACGTGCCAGATGAACACCAGAGACATCCTGGACAGGGAAGCCAGCACACAAGAGCTGCCTCCTCGCTCTGAAGGAACGTTCAGGCAACTCCTCCCCACCACCCCAAAGGAAGCTGGAGAAGAGGGCTGCCCTACTTGAGCACAGTCCTGTCAGAGTGTTCCTCTCCCCTCTCCACCCTAAAAACTTCCAGCATTTGCTGGCCTAGAGAAGAGGGTGTGTGTCCCTCAGCAACACAATCAGAGCACACAAGGCAGTGCCCTCATTTGCCTCTAGAGATCCAGCCACTGGGGAGAAGGGGTGCTGGAATACACAACAATGGGATTCAGTTTTCTGCCCTGATGTGGTGAATTCTATACATGTCACCCCCCACCTGGTATTGGAAGAAGTTTAAGAAACCTTACAGAGGAGAGGCATATCTGCTTCCCAGGAAATAAGCCCACCATGATTAATTCTGCTTGGATATAGGGGATGGAAAAGAGACAGCAACTTGGCAAGAAAGGTACATGCCAACCCCAAACGTTAGCAGCCTGCTGTGCATGCAAAGTAAGTCAACTGTTTCCACATTGATGGCCTGATCCACATTCTGTGAGAACCAGACCAGCCCTCTGAGGGCTGCTCAGCCAGAAAACCACTTGGAGACTCCACCTTAGCTCACAGGAGAGGTATGGGAGGGAAGGGAACTCACTCCAACACTTGGGAGGCAAGGACGGGAAAGGTTTGCAGACAGGGTTCCTCCAACATGCAACTTGCCTTTTCAGCTCAGAGATCTCTGCTTAGTCCTAGAATGCCTTTCCCTCCAGTTCAAGCAAGCCAAACACCATCCCAGACACACATGCTTCGATACTACAAAATACTCTTTTCTCTAAGGACCATCTAATACCACTACAGTTTGTGCAATCACTGCATTTATTATTCATTTTTAAACTCTCTCTCGCTCTCTCCCTGTAGAAATTTTTTTTAAAACTTTTCTTTTTTTATGCAAAACTAATCATTTCACTTTTTCCACTCCATCATAAAATCTCCTCTAAAAACACGACGACGAGAACAAACATGGCACAGACACAGAGAATATTTCCCTGTTTTTGTTGATTTTTTTTCCTAAGGGTTACGGGGAAAGGAAGGGGATACTTTCAAATAAACTCCTCCCTCAATTCCATGCACATTTTAAAAAGCATGGATGAATCTTCTTTCCTACCTCCATTAAGGAGCAAGGGAAAAAATTCAGAAGGAGGAGCACAGCCCACGTGAATACGAAGGTAGGTTAGTCAGCCTCAAGTGTCTTATCCACCTGAGGGAACTTGAGGCTACTGCTGCATTCAAGTTAGCAAACCTCTAACTCAAACCAGCACGGGATCCTCATTTGGGATCCAGAGGTTCAGGGTTTGGTTCCCACCTGGTGACCCTCCCAGGGAGGGATCTGTCACACAAGCAGGTGAGCTGTGTCTGCAAGCCGGATCATACTCCTTTCTTCCTCCACAAAGAGGATCTACCACACGACTTTCTCTGCTGCAACAAGTGCCCTCATCTCCTCACCGCAGGAAGAAGGTCCTTGCGGAGCATCCCTACAATGACCCACTGTTTTACTCTTCACAGACAGTTCCCTTGCTTGCCACTCTGGAGAAAGGCAAAACCCCTTCAATTAAACAATTCCTGCCCCTTGCCCCCAAAGAACACCATACAAGAGACACTGGGGAAAAGAATTCTGCCAAGCAACACATCTTGGCCAAAACACATCAAGAGTTTCCTATTAAAGTTCCCTTTTATCTCCCACTTAAACGCTTCAACACTTTTTTCAGAATCTTGATACCACAAAACAAAACACATCACCACATACACACCAAAGAGTAACTTAACAACCTAAAGTGACTGGCCGGTTTGCATCCACCCCATAAAGCAGCTCCTTTTATCTCACAGCCACAGATTAGTTCTTATTCAGAAGGGGGAGGAAAAAGAGAAGAATCTCCTCGCTATTTTCCTAAGAAAGAGCTTTTCCCTATGCCTACAAACTGCTCATCTTTGAAGCTGCAGTCAAATGGATAGGCTATGCTAACATAAGGGATTCCTGGGTGTGCCAGGCACAGGAAAGATGCGCAGAAGAAAACCCAAACAAAAAAAAACCCAAAAAACAACACCCACAAAAAATACAAGCAGGTATTAACACAGACGCGCACACAAGTCCAACAAGTTATAGAAAGCCTTAGCTTGGTGAATGGATCAGGGAAGTCTCCTTCTCCCTGCCCCTAGCTTCAGCTGTGAATGAAAGCACATCCCCGAAGAGTCCACTAAGCTCTTTAACCAAGGAAAGAAAAAGAAAGAGGTGTACCAAGGGTGGTGCTAACAGCACCTGGAATCCCCCTCAGACTGTCTGCACAGACACCCAACCACAACTGGTGTGAATTCACCGTTTCCCACAGCTTGGAATGCCACCCACTGCAAGGCAAGGTTTGTGGGGAGGGCAGCAAATATTTTATTACACCAGCCCAGGCGCTGGAGGCAGGGAATAGACACGCTCTGGGCACAAAAGCCCTAATTAAGGTCAAAAGCTGGTCTATCCCTCTACCACCCTGACAACGTCCCTTGGGCAGACAAATATTACTTCCCTCCCACAAATTGCCTCCCTTCTATCCTCTGATCACTACAACCACAAAATCACTACTGCAGGAGAGCACTCCTCAGAGTCAGCAGCTCCTAAACATCCTTGTGTGAAAGCACCAGAGGGGCCAATTCCACTTGTGTTCACCCGCCCAGGGCAGGCTTATAAGTAAATGAGCCCTGGCATGAGGAATTTTTTCCACCCTTTTCACCTCTGCAGCATGTTATGTAGAAGTGACACCCCTCTGCCCCATCCAAGGACAGGGCTGAGAGGGTGAGGCTCTCCCACCAGTTCATAAGCACCTCTTTTCCTTGCCTCAGTCCTGTGCAAGCAGAGGAAGAAAAGAGAGCAAAGGAATGGCTTCTCACCGTGAAGCTTAGG
The DNA here is from genome assembly GCF_036417665.1 of Passer domesticus. NCBI lineage: Eukaryota > Metazoa > Chordata > Aves > Passeriformes > Passeridae > Passer > Passer domesticus. The sequence continues at coordinate 48,635,044 of NC_087478.1, read as the reverse complement.
ACCCACACAGAAACAGAGCAAGCCAGAAATGGCAGGCAAAAAATAGAGCTTATTTTGGATGTGAACAAAGCTGGTCAGGGAAAGAGGGAGCTGTGGAATAAACTGCAAGCTGTGGTCTTGCTCCCTCCTACTTGCTAGGGGTGAAGAGAAGGAATTTCTAGATCAGCTCACAGGAGCTTTATGGGAAGAGATCCAGCGCGCATGCATGCGATGTGAGAGAGACGGGTATTTCTTACGAGCACCTTTGGCTGACAGTTGTACGGGCTGTTTCAGATGCTGAAAAGACAGAGGGAAAACCTCTTCCAGACCACCCACCAGAGGGAGGGGAGAGCAGGAGGGGCAAAAACAAGCAGGAGGGGCAAAAACAAGCAGGAAGAACAAACAACCTGCCTTAGCATCCACTCCTCCTTCCTTGGGAAGGAGCAAGAGGAAGCAAGGAGGGCCGGGGGAAGCTTACGCACAAGGTGGGAGAGCAGCCACGTGGCTGGGGCAGCATCACGCTGTTGGCATTACCCTCCCACAGACCAAAGGATGGATGGATGCACAGCCCACTCCTGCTTCCGCCATGGAAAGACCAGAAAAAGGCATTCCATGTCCCTCTCTCCCAAACAAGTGCAAGCGATGAACATCGGGAGGAAGATATGGGCTGGAAGCAGACTCCTCTTTTCTTCCCTTTCTCCTGAGGAGCTGAACAGGTTGGAAGATGCAGGAGAAGAGGAGGGATCAGGGCACCTGAAAGCACCCATACAACTGCCAAGGTAGCACCAATAGTCAAAGGAAAGGGGAAGCCAATATGAGGCATGGGCTGCATGGGGCACCCCCCACCACCCCAGCTTTGTCTCAAGCACCTTCCAGACATGACATTTAACCTGTCCTTCTCCCCCTCACTCTGAGGGCATCTGGATCAGCAACTGCCACAAGGACAGTACAGGAGAGGGGAGATCCAGGCCACAGACCAAGAGGGGAAGGATGACTGGATGGTAGTCATGGCAAGGGGGAAACAAGAATGGAAGAGTCTGCATGCACATTGCGGGAGAAGGTCTGGAGGACATGGGCAAGGGCTCCAATCCTCTTACGTTCTTCCCTCACGGGTTTGGAGCTCCTCTTCAGTTTTTGTCAAAGACAGAAGGGGAATGAGGAAGAGCAGCACCTTCCTCACCACCTGCACAGGCACACAAACACATGCTCACTCATCCCTCAGCCCCAAAGGCTCCACTGCCCGTTGGACAACACCACATTCAAGGACAAACAACCACTCCCCAGCCCCACCACAACCCTCCCTGCCTCCTCCTAGCAGTACCAACACCCAGAACAGTGGGTGCTCCCACACCCCCACTGACACACTCCAGCCTCCAGGCAAGAGGAATTGGGCAGGAGGAAAGGAGGAGGAAGGGTGGCAGTGAGGGTAAAGGGACAGCCAAGGGGAGAAGGAGAGAACTAAGGACAGCCATTCGCACCACGACTTCTCTCAGGTAGAGCTCCCCCCACGCCCCTGGAGTGGGGGGACCTGGTTGCTCACTTGCTGCCTCCTCCACCACTGCCCGCCGCCACCTTCTCAAAATCCTCTGCATTGCAGAACTCCTTGATGGTTACAGTGAGGAGGTTGCTGGTGACATCTGTGACCACCACATTAGAGCAAGGGGACATCTCAGGACGCCAGTCGCCAGCCTCCTGCTCCGGGTCAGAAGAGGAGAGGGACAAGGAGGGAGTCTGCCCCCCACTGCACCCTCCCGAAGGAGAACGCTTGCTGGTGGCAGCCGACTCAGGTGGGATTGAGAGGTCGAGGACCTCTGACTCACGCCAGTCGGGGATGGCTGGGCTGAGGGTCTCAGGGAGCAGCTTTGGAGGGGAATCATCTGGGTCAGAGGAGGAGTGGGGAGCAGGTGATGGGCACCCAGAGGAGCTGGAGCTGGGGGCATCATAGGGGGTGGAGCCCATAATAAGCCCACAGGAGGCTGCCTGGGAGCCTTCGGCCTCCCCCTTGCCCTCCAGAGATGGGGTAGGTGCAGCAGACGGCTTATTGTAGAGCGAAAAGGTGCCAAACTTCATGTGGCGGATCTGAGTGCGCAGGACGCTCTCGCTGAACTTTTTGCTCTTGCCAATGACACGGTTTCGGGAAGGGATCTTGGGCCGAGCCAGGCCCCCGGCCCCATTGGCTGCCTTCCCACCTTTGTCAATGACTTTGAGGTTGAGGATGATGCGGCTGCGCTTGGGCTCGCGGGGTTTCACCTTACGGTTGATGATGCGGACGGTCTCCGAGAAGGGCGAGACGGGAGGACGAATGCCAGCCCCGCCGCCCACGCTCCCGCCATTCTGGGGGTCAGGGCGGGGCAGGGGGCGCCGGGACATGCGGTGGCATCGCCGGATGTCCTTCTTGAGCCGGTGCACCGCGGCGCTGGAGTGGAGCTTGGGAGAGGAGGTACTGGAACCAGGCTTGACAGAAAAGTGTACATCCCCAATGTGGAGGGCCTCCGCTTGGGCCCGAGCCTGCGGTGGTGGGGAGAAAGAAAACAAACAGGGTCAGAGCGGCAGCCTGGGCACAGCCAGATCTCAAATGAGGCACTGCTCACTTCACCCACCGGCAGCACCGTGACACATTTGTACACAACATCAATGACAAGCACAGGTACACACCTACAAACTATTGATGGCTCCAGCACAGCCCCCAGACCAGCAAAGGACCCTGTCTATATCATTTTTGGGCAGCTGATGTCTCCCTAGGCTGTACCCCTGTTGACACAAGCTTTCCCCAGGGAGAAACTGCGATTTCCCAGGCATGTCTCAGGGTTAGAGTTAATGGTTTCCAAAGCCCCCCTTGGTCATCATCAGTCAACGTGCACAACCCTCCATGGACAGCCAAAGAAGCCAGCATCATCCTAGGCACCTGAGGCTGTCAGTGCTGAGACAGCACCCAAACGTACAAAGGGATTGTCCCAGGTTCTCTACAAACTGAACACAAGATAAGAGGGAAGAGGCAGAGTAATGCCTAATGAGAATTACCTCTGAAAAGCATGGTAGAAGGGGGTCTTGAGGATGGCCTGATGGAGCTATCTTCATTAAACACAAGAAATTTAGAGATCTGATTTTTAACTAGGGTCACATGCAAGTCATTCATTCTTACTGTGCTGTGAGAGCAAGGTCCAGTGTTTAAAGCCAGAGATGAGGCCAGCTGGAATTCAAGTAAAATTTAACTGCACCTCCAAAGAAGAGACTGACTTGTCCGTTTGAGCACCACACTTATTTGAAACCTAGCACTGGACCAGCACCTGTCCAACTGCTCTGTGCCAGCCCTCCTCAAGAGCCAGGCCAGGGGAACAATATTTTTAAGCTCTTCTAGTGCCAAAAACTGCCCTGGTTCATGCACCAGACAGGAACACTTTCTGTCAACAGGAACAACAGTTTCATTGATAAGCTGGTGCTGTATGACCTGTGGGCATGGAAACCCAGAGTCTATTCTTACATCACATCTCATCAGAGCTGTTACTCGTATGGCTCATCCTTCCACCTGCACCCCAGTACCTGCCCAAGCCAACTCCCTTCCACATTCCCTCTCAGCAGTGGTGACAGGTAGAAGTCGCACAGGCCTGGAGGGGACAGGCAAGCCCCCCTGCTGTGACTGCCCATCCCGCGAGCAGCTTCCCCCACCTCGTGGGCACAGAAAGAACTGCAGAGCTAGAAGACGACAGCTGCTTTTCCTCCCCAACTTTTCCATCCCATTGCCCCTTGCACACGCCAAGATCGGGATGGCTTCTTGCCAGCTAAGAGCTTAGCACTCAACTCCATCTCCTTTGTCACCCTGCAGGCTGTGCCTCCTACCAGAGAAATGCCTGGGGAAAAAAATGTGCGTGTAAAGGCAGTGATCTAACAGATCTAAGCGAGGGGCCCAGCCAGCCCCTGCACAAAAAGCTCAAAGTCCTGGCTCTACAGCTCCAGAGCTTTGCTGTTAGCCAGAGCCCCTCTTCTCCCACAGAGATACCCATGGGAACCACAGAAGATCTTCAATGAGCAAAGAACGGAGACGTGAAGACATTTTGTTCCTCTCTCGACTCACACTGGATGATCACAGCCTTCAGTACTACTTGTATTCTGGCTTTAAAAGGACTGCAAAAATGAGCCTCCTTCTCTGACTGTACAAAAAAACACAAAAAGGCTCATCCTGACTGGGGACCTAGACTCTCTGCTAGCTGACTGACAAAGAAACAGACAAGTTAGCACAACCCCAAGGCAGGCACAGACACTCTGCACATTAACAGGGCTGTTTCCATCTAGGTAAAGGGAAGTGTTCCCGGCACACACAAACCCCAACACTTTTTCTGCTGTAGCAAAAAGCTTCCCAATGTCCATCTAGTTACTCTTTGCTCAGCCTCGTGTGTTACTCCATGCCCCAAACTGTTGAGAAAATATGACACAGTTCCTGTCACAGGCATAGTACAGGCCTGAGCACAGCAGCAGCACCAGATTAACTCCCTGCACCACACATCAAGTCTCCCCCTCCGATCTCATCAATACACAACTTGGAGACACTGCAGACCTGGTCAGGGGGTCACAGGCACAGGAAAATGCACATTTGGGCTGTGCTTACCCCATTTCTTCATGGGTCCCTCCAAAGCAGATGGCAGACACAAGGACAAACTAAAGTTTGCTTTCTGACATTACATACCAGCACAGCCTAATTAACAAATTCATTCCTTTTCATCCTGCTCCACACCACAGCCAGCCCTTCCAGCATTGCTGTGCTTGTGCTTTGGGTTTCTTACCAGTTTACCACTGCTGAGCCGAGAGCAAAATGCAACACAACATCCCATTCCAAAATACAGGACAGGGAAGCCAGAAGAGGTTACAGACAGATGCATCACTGAAAATCCTTCTGCAGCTTCTGTGGATGGACACAGGTATCCTTCAGTGCCTCTCCCATTGCCAACACTGTACATCTTTCAGATTAATTGCCTAGCCCACAATCATGCCTTCGAGTGAGGAGTTCTGCCCCCTCTGTGCCATTCTGCTCCAAGTGAAATCTAATTGCCACCTTCCAGCAGCACCACCTCCATCACCCAGGAAAGAAGGCAGCTTCCCAGAAATGTGGGGGAAGCAGTCATAAACAGCCTCAGTTTCCTTATACACCCCAAAAATTCCTGAACAAAGTTTCCTATCAGCCACATTAAACAAAGTGATAATGCTGGGATGGTTACTACCTGGCCACTTCCACAGCGCTGCTGCTTTTACCTTCTCCTCCTGTACACCAAAATCAGCTTCTCTTTGTTTTCACAGAGACCTGTCTTAGTTTTGTGCTTGCCCAGCAGCCACTGTAGAGCCCTGGTAGATGGCTTGGACTTTTCCAGTGTGCCAGAAGCAGTAGGTCTCATTTATGTGCTATGTGTCTGCGTTTCCAGTTACTCCTGGGACACTTTCTCAAGGCTGAAGCTGTTTCTAACTCATGTTTCAGCTATCTGCCTTTATTAAATTCCAGCTTCAGTAGTGTCCAGGTGGTCTACAGACAGCATTGATACTTTGGTCAGATTACTAAGAGAGAGGGTGAGTTAGGGCCCAACAGTCCTTCCCTGCTGCTACACTGCTATCCCCAGTGACCAGCTTCAATGCAAGTTCCAAAGAGCATTATGCAAATATTCAGCTTACCTTGAGATTGTTTTTCCAGGTAAGGTTTCAAGAAAAATCGTATCAGATGCTTTATCTAAGACCAGCCCCCAGAGCTTTCTCACTTGGAAAGCTCAGTGTTCCTACCACAGGATCAGGTTTATTCAGGCATCACCTACATGAACTCGTCCCTTCACTGCAGAGGACAGCACAGAGGCTCTTCTTCCCCTGCTTCCAACTTTAGATTAAGTAACTTGCTACCTTTGGTTTGGAGAAGACTCAGCATTCAGTTTTATCTGTTGGAAATGCACTTCTCCCTGCTCTGGATCCATTCCTCGATCACATTCACAAGGCATATGAGGATAAGGTCTTTGAAAAACAAACCTGCTGAATCCTTTCAGCTGTGTCACCACAGTTTGCTCCTCGGCTCACAAATTTTCCACACAGAAACTACCTCTCTAGGTTTTGCTGCTTTCACCAGCAGGATGTGCTCACTGCTGAAGAGGTACTCAGCATGTATATGAAGCAATTCACTCTCTGCTTACAGCTCAGCCTACATCAGGATGCAGTTGCTGGAAGCTTGCTGCAGTGCTCTGTCATGAGAGCAAGCCAATTGCTGGGATTGCTTCCCTTCCCCCTCTTCCCGTCTGGGATACGTATCACCTTTATTTATCTTGTACAGCTCTCCCTCACTGCCCCTGGGAACCAGAGTATCTCCCCCATTCCCTACTATTTCTGAAGAAGTGTCCCTCGAGGCCCAGCAAGCATATTTGTTCATTCATTCCCTTAACGCACTGAGGCACACAAGCACGTACACAGACACGTGCTTAGAAAGGCCTCTCTTACCTGATTTATATCAAAATCTCTATGATTTGGAAGAAAAAAACAAACCAAAGACTGTGTAAGGCAATGGATTTCTAGAGAATTATTTAAAAATCTTGCCAATTCCAGTAGTGCTGCTGCACCATAGTAGCACTACTCTCTCATAAATTACTGGCTCTGCTTTGTCTTTTATTCTCCACCTGCATTCCCACAGTCTTTGCTCCCAACAGCATTTGCAAGAGCTCTTCTTTCCCCTTTTTTGGCTGCCATTCTGCCTTTTTATCACCCTCTTTCTTCTGCAGTCTTCTAAGTGACAAGGCAAAAGCAAGACAGTTCATAGCACAGTTCTCCCAAGCAACACTGCCATAAACTAAAGTTTCCCTCTGGATTGGGAACAAAATGCTACAAAAGGGGAACGGCCTGTTTTCAAATTACTCAGGATAATTTACGAACAGGGAGGAGATCAAAAGAAACCCAATTCCAGCTTTGGAGTTCAAGAGAGGGCGAAAGGACAGAGCACCATGCTGCTCAGCCCCTTCTTCCCCCACTCTCCTACTCAGAATCCCTTTACCCTTGTTCTCCCTTACTTCTTCCTTCCCATTAACCTTCTTCACTCCTGTCACCTTGGTATTTATGGCCACCCCAACCAGGGGTCTTTGCCAGCCACCCACTGAGCTTGCAGATTGGGCTCTGTCGCTGAATAGCACTTGCTAGACTTTATTAGATGAGTTGGTGAGGTTTGCATTCCACACTGAGGAGTGCCTAGAGAAAAAAGTGAAATAAAAAGAGCAAATCGAGCAGGAGAAAAAGAGGAAGACCACTACAGCATGTGCTATGTCCCTTTCTAACCTCACACCAGCATCCATGCTGAAGGGCCTGTCCTCAAGGATGACTTCTGCCAGACACCTGAAGAGCCTTACATACAGTGCTGCCCATTTCACACTAAGAACTTCACTTCCTATCTGCTCAGCACAGGGCTGCAGCACACCAGCAGCCTCCCAAGAATCACAGCCTCCTGCCAAGCCTGAGCTCAGCTGTGGGAAAGTTTGCCCCTAGCATGCAAAGGATAAAGACCCATTTCCTGCCCAAAACTTTGCAGTTGAAGTTCGCAGGGGTTCCTTTCAACACCGGCCATCTTGATAGCAAATATCACAAAGCCTGGACTGTGATGTGCCTCTGCAGTCTGATCGAAAGGGCAAGTGTTAGACAGCTCTCAGAAACAGGAGCCCGGCTTACAAAGGCAGCAGGTGGTCAAAGATGCAGCTTTTCAAAGCTTTTCCAAAGGCGTGGGCCACTAACCTGCTGGAATGCTTTCTGCAAATCCCCCTGGGTGCCTATCTGCAACTTTTGAGAACTAATCCCAGGATAAACCTAGTCCCAGCTGCAAGCTAAAACACCCACACAAGCCAAGGGACTGAGTGACGTATCAGGGCACTTATTTTGATGCCATTCTGGAGACTCAGAAGCCTAGGTTTAAGCACCGATACACATGAAAAATCCTAGCAAGCCACGAAGTCAAGGGCAGACTACTCTATCAAAGCAGTCCTAGGCCAGATTTCTGCTTAAACATCATTGCATCCAGGCCTAATCTGTTCAGTTAACAGATCAAAAAGAATATTGTTCTAACTGCCAACTCCAAATACTCCCTCTGGGATACAAGAATCAAATTTCTTCCCCTGCTTCCGAAATTCTCACTGGCAAGAGATTCTGCAGCTGAAAGAACTGAAAATACTGTTAGTAATGCACGAGGCAGAGCCCAATCCCACTCCTCCCACAGTGGAACTGGCGCTGCGGGGCTGGAAGAGGTCAAATGTGCATCTTCAGGGGTCAGAAAAGCTGGGTTACAACCCTCTCGCTGTCTCTGTCGTAACTCTAGCCGCAGTTGTGTCGATTGTGGTTTGCCTGAAGAGAGCTCAAACAAGTTCAGATGGGGCTGGCTCAGGCAGAGTTACTGCTCGCTGCCTGGTCTGGGGTGTTATTTTTAGGGCAGGATCCGAAGTGGCAGAGGAACAGCAAGTCAGAGCACTAACAGTTCCACCAGCTCTGTTTCCCAGAGGTGCAAACCAAGCGGCAGTGGCAGCGCTCTGCCCTGCCAGCCTCTCCCACAACGTGGAACCAGCCCTCAGGAGAGCTGATCTCGCTCCCTACCACGAGTCAGCTTCTACAAAGTACCAAGCCAGCTCTGCAAACCTACAGGTTTGCATTACCATTGCAGGAGCTGGCAGGAGGAAGATGTGCCACAGAAACGTGTCACGGATGTGATTCAAAGGATGCTGAATAATTCACGTTAAGTTTAGGGGAGTTTTAAAGGGTAAGGGGAAAAGAGAAGCAATGAGTGGGTTTTGAGTTCGGGGGTTGGTTTTGGTTTTTTAAATGAGTGAGAATGAGTAATTTTTTTTTTTAAATGAGTGATATGGCAATAGATATGGCCATATCACATTCAGAATCAAAAAATAAAAGAAAGTGATTACACATAGCATAGTCACTGCTCTACAGCTCTGAACAGTGTCAGGTGTTACAAATACCAGTATTTTTTAATGCAGGAAGAGGACTATTTCAAGCTGGTGATTTTCCCTTCAAGTGTTCCTTTGCATTGTTGAAAATTTAAACACAAGAGTTACATTTAATGCATGACTGCCACGAAGAGGAAAGCCAACTAGTCTGTGTTCCCTCAGTACAGCATAAGGAGTAGTACATATCAGACACGTTTGTAATTTTCAGGCTACAGATACAGAACACTGTTAGCAGAAAAACAGGCGAGTGGGGAGGACAGGACAGTTCCATCAGCAGGCCTTCCCAAGGATTACCACGGTCCCCTGGGTTTCATGCAGAGCATCAGAATACGCCTGTTCCTGCATTTCTTCTGTGTGCTTCATTAGGGCCTCTCACAGCAGAGAAGAGGTGACACCCTACCCCTCACTGCGCTTTCCGGTGCTCATGCAGTTAAAAGTGCTGTGCTGACTGGAGTAAAGCTCCTACTGCTGCCAGGCAAAGGGAAGTATTAACCTGTTTCACAGATGGGGAAACACGCACAAAGCCTGAGTGACTTGCCCAAAGCCACAGGATGACTTGGTGATAGTGATGCCTTACTACAGGATCCACACTGGCTGTTCCAGGGCTTCCTATCAGAATAAAACCAGAGGAGCTCCAGACTTGCTCATCTCTCTAAACTGTACAAAGGTGTGTTCTTTCTATGCTCATTTGAAGCCTGAGATTGTGACAGCTGGAAAGGAAGGGGAGGGAAGGGGAACCGAGCAAGGCATTTAATCTGTAAACTAATAAATTCACAGAGCTCACGTAACAGTCATGCAGCTACCAGAGTTCTTAATTAAAAAAAAAAAAAAGGTAAAAAGACAGGGCAAGTAGGCCTGCACTAGGGACTACCTTCCTTGCTCTTCTCTGCAAGCAAACAGAGATGCTACGACATCTTGCAGAGATGCTGAGTCCATCAGAAAGGAACTGGAAACTTCAGCTGCCTTCCTATGCAGAGGTGAAACACTCCTCCTCCTCCTCTTCCCAGCCACCCCCCCACCCTCTGCAAAAGCAAAACAAGCCTGCAGCTTACAGATCAAAGCATGAACCCTTCATGAAACTCCCGTGGAGCACCTACATCCTCAAATGCAATCAGAGGAGCACAAGTGGCAGTGGGATTCCCGCCTCTGCTGCCTGACCGCTCAGCACGCCGCTGAGTTGCAGGGCATTGATGGAACAGCCTGCTGAAGGAAGAGGGAACAAGACTGGCTAGCTCTCCACTGCGGCAACAGAAGGCCAGGAGAAGGAGAGGATATTGGAAAAAGAGACTGCAGGCTCACCACGCACATCTGCGTGTGCTGACCGTCCTGCTGAGGCACCCGTCGCACGCACACGCGCTCTCCCCTCGCACGCTGCTGCGCCTCTGCCCACCCCCCCTTTCCTGTCGGGTTTTCCCCGCGCTCCCAGAGCCAGGCATCAGGCACAAGTCACTTGAAAGTCCAGTCCTTCAAGGGCACGCACCAGCAAGGTTTGAGATTTTTTTTTTTTTTTTTTTGCTAGGCCTAAGTTATTTAAATAAGAGTTACCTTCAGCAGAAAAGTTTTAGGTTTAGGTCCTCTCTTCTTGGGCCCGTACAGCTCACGTTCTCGTTCCCTTTAGGGAATCAAATTTTTCAAGAAGTTAAAACTTTTCCCAAAGGGAAAAACAGAAGCATACAAGTTCAAGGAGGAAAAAAAAAAGAAAAAGAGGGGAAAAAAAAAAAAAAGAAAAGGAACGTCTGGACGCTGTTTCCCGCTCGCCCACCCAAAGTCAAACCTGCGGCTGCAGCCCCCCCAGCCCAGGGTGGGGGATGAACACTCACTTCTGCTCGAAGGCGGCGATGAGGCGCGAGTCCAGGATGTTCTCCTCGGGTTCCCAGGTGCTGTACCTGCCGGGGCGGGAGCAGCGGAGGGGACAAGCGAAGCGATTAGCGCCCAAATCCCCCCGCAGCCGCACACACAGATGCCTCCCCCTCCATCCCGCTCCACCCCATCCCATGCCCCCCATCCCCGCAGCCCGGGCGGGATACACTCACTTGATGGCCCAGCCTTTCCATTTCACCAGGTACTCGATGCGCCCCTGCAACACACGGGGGAGAAGAGGGGGGGCGGAGGGGGGGGGGGGTGTGAGGCGGGGGCCCGGCGGGCGGGCCAGCGGCGAGGCCGGAGCCCGGCAGCAAGGACCGAGGTTGGGGGGGGGTCCCGCAGCCCCGGCGGGGGCGGCCCCTCACCTTTCGGATGCGGCGCTTGATGATGGACTCGGCGGCGAAGACGCGCTCCCCCACTGCAGACAGCTCCATCTTGCTGCTCCCCCTCAGCGGCGGCGGCGGCGCCCACAGCCCATAATAATCCCGCCCGCCCGCGCGCGCCGCCCCGCCCCCTGCCCCCGGCCCCGCCCTCCTCGTGCCGCCGCCGGCTCGCGCACGCCCGCGCGCCCCCTCCCGCCACGGCCGCGCGTGACCCGCCCCCCCCGTGGCTGAGGGCCCTTAAAGGGGCCGCGCCTCAGCGGGCGGGGGGCTCGGGGCCGCGGGCCTGTGGGGCGGCTGCGCTCCGCGGAGAGCAGCGGATCCCGCCCGGCACATCCCCGGCATGGCGGCGGTATTGCCCCTTCCCGCCCGAACGGGGCTTTTTTTTTTTTTTTTTTTTTTTTTTTTTTTTACTTAAAACAATGGCGGCAGCCTCTTCTTCCCCCGCTGCAGATGCACCGTCACCGCCTCTCGCCTGCGAGGAAGCAGGCAGCCCTGCAGCACGGACCGAGGCAAAAACTAGCAATAAAGGCCCCTTCAATATTTTCTTTCCTTTTTCTGTGTTTTATTCCGTTTAGCTGGTGTGAGTGTGTGCCAGTATTGGGTACGATTTTTGAGCCAGTGTAAGGTACTGCGAGGTAAATGGGCCAACCACGCTACATAAACCTGTAAGGAAACCAGAAAAATGTTAAGTCACTTAGAGGAATTCCCTGCCCTGACTATTACTGCAAACCCCTGATTAATTTGCAGCATGCTTGACACTCTTGCATGTGCTAAAAGACAAAAATCTCAGTCAAGAATCGTTCTGTGTGATTCAAAGTGGAAGCTCTGAGCCCTGCAGGTGTTTTGGTGTGGAACGCAGGGTCCACCCTTACCTGGGGGACCTAATGTGGCCCCTTCTGCTTTCTCACCTGGGTTTGGGGTGAGGAGGCTGTGCAGTTCAGACACCCTCTGGAAAAAGTGTGATGAGGGCTAGAGGGAATGGTTGTCCTGCATTTGCTGCTCCTTCCAAACCCACCGTGACCGGCAAGAGCCCTGGAATCCCTCTGCTACTGCCCCTCACAGCCCCTGTGGCCACGCTAACCCTTTCTACATCTGCACTCACATTCCCTTTCCACCTCTTGCTCAGGGGTTTCATCCAGAAGGAGGGAATTCTGGAAACGGCTATAATATCAGTTCTAGTAAGGATGGATTTCCCAAAGTCAAGGCAGGCAGGTAACATTCAAAAATGAATGTTTTCCTCACGACCTGTGATTCAGGCAAGATCTGTCAGAGTGTTTTTTTTCTTTTTCACCTTAGCAGCTGAAATATTGCAGCCAACACAAGCTCTCTGCCTGGAGGAAAAGGGGCTCAGGAGAGGACGTGCTCCCCACTGCCATGTCCCCATTTGCAGTGGGGTTAGTGGAGAGGTTGCTGGATGCTGATGGAGACAATCACACAGACCCCAGGTCAGGACATGTGACAAATTCAGTGTTTCTGTGGTCAGGGACTGAAACACAGCGTGCTTCATCACTGATAATTCTGCATTTAGGTCATACCCCTCACTTTGAGAACAGGCTCTAAGAGGCCCTTTCTCAGGTGTTGGCATCACAGGCCAGGCAAGAACAAAAGTCCAAGACTCTCACCTAGAGTGGGTCAAGTCCTTCTGGACTGCCCTTTTTCTCTAGACACCACCTTCTTTTAGTCTCAGTTCTTCATATGCTTAAAGGTGACTCCAAAAGAGTAAGTCCATCACACCCGTTGCATTTTGCTTTTCACTTTTTTAACTTTGCACATTAAGTGTTCATTAACACCATCCATGTTTAAATTAGCGATTGTTAGTGTTCACTTTGTTTAAACAACTCCTTTTACATTTGTTGCTGAGTGTCAAGCAACTGAGCTTTCAACCAGCAGCATCATTCACCCTCAAAAGCAGGCATCCCTAAACCAAAAGGGAGAAAAGTCCTTACGTAGCTACACAAACACATGTGCAGCAACCAAGACTGGTGGCCTTGTCCCAAAACAGATGTGTGGGTCACAAATAGCACAGCCTGCCTCAGGACAGGAGCAAGAGGCACCGTGATCCACGGACCAGAAGGGGCAGCAGCTTTTTCAGAGAGCTCCATGTGCTCTTTCTAGTTATTTTCTCTTTCCACCTGTCAGCAGAACCTTCTTTCCAGCCACAGTCACTGCTCAAATCACTGCGAGCTGCCATTGCACAGGTATGGCCTAGCACTTTCATCTGCCTTGTACTCTCACAAAGCAAAATAGTAGCAGAATATCCAGCTGTTCAGGGCATTGTTGGGCATTCCCTTTGTTTCATTCACATTTCTAGTAAAATGCTTTAAAAAAATCCCAACCCACCTGGGAAGACAGCCCTCCCTGAACAAGCTATTGTTCACTACAGACACTGAAATAAAATATTTTTCTTGCAACTCGCTGCCTGCAAAACACTGTAGCACTTCTTACTAGGAAGTCAGTGCCTGGAAGCAATGAGCTTTAGGAGAGCAACAAGATCTTTCACATCAAAACCCCTGATCAGCTGTGTAGGGGCACGGGGGACAGCAGCAGATGCGAGAGAATTTTTGTGTGTTTTTGAAATGACACTTAATAATGGGAACTCACCTGCTCAAAGTCAGTAGCTGCCTCCAAGATCATTTTTTTTGGACCTGGCAGGAGTAGCAGCACTTATCTCCAGGAGAAAAGCTCCAAGGGTTCATCAACTGATTCTGCTGCTCTTCACTCCAGCGAGATCACGGTTAGGAGCAGCAGATTTTGGAAAGCAAATGGTCAGTCCCTCACCTACACTAGGAAGAGCTGCACACAGCCTGGCCCCTCAAGCCAGCGCCGTGTACATTTCCAAGCAAACCCTTGGCACTGTGGGCATCCAGGTGAACGTGTGCTGGGATTTCCCTGCTGCAGCTCTGAAGCACACACAAGCAAAGGCAGGTCCCCTGGGGCTGACCCTGCACAGCAGCTACGGCTGGCTCAGCGTGGCCCAAGCAGTGGCCACAACAACCCAGTAACTTTTTGGTGCAGCAGAAAGAGAAGGGCCATGGGGTTTGTGCTGTGCCTACACCAGTGGGATGCTATGACATCCCTGGGGCTGGCCTAGGAGTTCCCAAAGCAGGCCCAGCAGCCCAGGCTGCCGCTGGCTCAGGATGATTACACAAGTCCCCCAGATTTCTTCATTCTTGTTTCAAAAGCAGTCGCTCGGCAAGCAAAATGCTGTGAAGAGCAGGGAAGCTGTGTGGCACTGAACAGACAGTGACTGCCATCACAGGGGTCACACAGGCTGCATTTCACTTTCTGCTTCTCAGAGAACATCGAACTGCTCAACCCTTGTGGTTTCCCCTTTCGCCAAGTGCCCTTGTTCTCAGGCATCCAATGGGGAGAGCCATGCAAGGAAAGTCGGCTGCACTGCAAGGAACAGAGGGGCAGCATAGCAACAGATTATTAAAAAAAGGACTGCCCAGATTAACCTTTAATCCAGCCAACACATGCATGCAAAAGGACAAGCTGTTTCTAGTACCAGCCAGCCTCTGCAGCTTTGGCAGAGGTAGGAAGACACAATCTCCAGAGCAGGCTTTCCCGGAACTCTGCACTGCAGTTTCTTACAACTTCACCTGACCCACTAGCTGCTGCCAGAAAGTAAGTGGCTGGCTGGAGTCCTGCTCTGATGCCATCACTCAAGTCCAGCTTCCCTGGCTCAAGGCAAGCATGCTGACGGCCCTTTGGTAACACAGGCAAGACCTAACCACACTGCCTTGAGCCAGGACTGACTCAGGAAACTCACCCCATCCCCCTCTGCTTTTGCTCCACTTGTTTTTGTGATTGATGCCATAGCTGCATTCAGGTGCAGGGCTCACCCTCACATTACATCTATTAGAGGTATCTCAGACAGCCCCCTTCTCTTGGCCAGGTACCTTGATAAACACCTGGCCTCCCCCTCCACAGGGGATGCAGTGGGACACACCTTGAAGGAGCAAACCAGGCACCCAAGTGAGCTAAATAACATTTGGGATTTCCTCCGTGCACTATCAGCAGTTCCAGGACTCGAGCTCCTTGGCTAATTGGCTTATTGCTTCTGAGGTGAACTGGGGGCCAAACTGTACCCAGGAGCAGCTGTGCTCCTAAAGAGGTCCCTGGAAGCCTTGCTGGCCAAACCATTGGAGGCTTTGGCTTGGAGAGAACTGCTGTCCTGCTGGCAAGCACTGCAGAGCATGCTTGGCAACCCAGGCCTCACCTCAGACTTTCTGCATTCCAATGAGATGCGGGATATGGGGCCCACCAGCACTCTCCTGGTGCTGGCAGAGCTGTCCTGGCACTGCAGTCTCATGCAAGGATGTAGAGAACTCCCTAAACCCACAGCAACAGCCACCCTGCCATCAGTGCTCTCCTCTTCAAATTATACTCCATCAAAGACCAATCATCCCAGGTCACCCCTGGACAGCTCTAACTTACCCAGTGGGTTAAAAATTAATAAAAACTTGACCTCCTCCAATCAAAGTAACGAGTAATGTCAGAAGCAGCCTTTTACAGGCTCCATTCTTCATCAGTCCTTCTTTACTGATCTTCCCCATGCACACAGGCATGTTTTCCATTCTTTTTCCAGCTGCACTGCATGTTTATACACCAATAGTTGTGACTGTTGGAAAACAATTTAGCTATAGAATTCAAAGAAAGGGGGGGTAAATGACCACACAAACATACCATGAGGTAAATGTCAGTTCTCATATTTAATATTTTAATAATTTTGTTTGCAACATTTACCACATAAATCATCTAAATAAATAGATGCTGTACAGTCTCTTATCCATATCAGTACAAAAATAAAACCACACTTTGTGTCAAATTATACTTGAGCCTGCCCTCCCTTTGCTATTACAATCTCCTTTTACAGCACATACTTGCTCAGAAAAGGCATTATACTCTGATTGGTTTGTTTGGAATTGGTCTACTCCCTATTTCCCCCCCTCCCCAAATACATTCAATTAGTCTGTACAAAAGCTAGAAGCTCATTCTGTGCAAAAGGAAGCTTTCTGTGTGCAAAGACTCCAATACTCTAGCGTGCTGACGGGAACAACAGCAACAACTGAAGAGACAGGAACAAAAAGAATCAGGAACCCTCCCCTCTAACTGACCCCACTGTCCCCCATCTTCCCCCTGCAACAGAAAGGGAGCACACCAAATCAGGTGAGTCAGTGTGCAAAAGCGTTCTAAGGATGTGCGTCCGCTGAGGGAAAAGGCTGGTGCTGAAAACCCAGCGAGAGATCTGGGGTGATGACCCCCATGCTGTAGAGCTGACTAGGTGAGGGAAAAGGGCTCTCTGCCCTAAACCTGCTCAAAAGGTTCTTGAGATACACAGAACAAAAGCTTCATCTAAATTATTTTAGCTCTTTTGTTGCTGATCTGTTGGAGATGAGGTGAGGAAACAGCCTCTGGAAAAATCCAGCAGCTACTGAAGACAGCTCCTGGTTCACCCTCCCTTCCTCTTCCCCACTCCCTGCAGATGGACAGACATCTCCTCGTTCCTCAACTAAGCTAATAAGGTGCAATTTTTCAGACAGGAAACTCTATAAAAATGTCTCCAGAGCTGGAAGAAACAAACATTGTTCCAGACTAGGACCACTCACTGAAACTCAACTTCATTTTTCCCTTTCCTCGATCAAAGGAGGTGGGGAGGGAGGAAGCCAACCTGTGCCCCAAAGGCAAGCGAAGGATTTAGCAGGTCTCCTCTTCTCCTTTAGGGAACCCTCTGCTCCTGGCATGGTGCAGTACACTCTCCCCCGTGGGAGGGAGGCAAAGGGCTGGGTGGCAGCTCTGGAAAAATGAGAAGGAGCAGCCAGCGGCCTGAAACAGATACATCTTTTGCTTTGCAAATGCCACTTTTAGACAGACGATAAGGAGTACTTAGCACTCCTAGTGCTTTGCATTTCCAAAGTGCTTCAAAACATACTTCAGATTTAAAAGCAAAAAAAAAAGCTGCTTAACATTTTGACAGATTTGCAAAAAGCTTCTTTGTGCTGACACTACATTTTCTGGTTAAAAACCAACAATAATAATAAAAAAAAGATTTTCCACATCCTCCTCCTCCTCCAAAATTCCCCTCCCAGCCAAAACTTTGATATCCCAGTAATGAGATAAACTGTGATGGAGGTTCCAATTCTTAGGAATTCTACCCCATCCCAACTTTGTAGCAATCCACAGCAGCCCCAAATGCTCTCATCACAGTTAATTAGGGATCATCTCCTGCACGTTCCCTTCACTTCAAGAAGTTAAGAGGGAAAGAGGTGGAAGGGAAAAAGGGGTCATCACTACAGCAAGTGCTAGTTACAGGAAAGGATTTGAAGGTTCTGAATTCCATTTTAAGTGATTGCTTCTCTCTCCTTCCAATTGTCCTGGGGCTGTTTTATAAGCCTTCCTATCTTGACCACCTTTGTGTGTGCAGTTCAGGTGGTTTGACACCCAGAAGCTCACACTTTCTCTGCAAAGACAGTAAGTTCAGGCACAGGACATATGTTGATCATAAGCTACTATCTCAAAACAAGTTTATCATGCCCTTGGGGAAAACCTTTACAACAGGCATGGCAAAAGCAATGTGTTCCAATGCTATACATTTTCATGTAGCAATTACCCTATGCAAGTTGTCAACGTACACATCTCCCTTGCATTCCCAAATGGCAGAAGACTGAGACATAAATGCAGCACTCCCCTCTTTGCAGGCCCATTCAGAACTCACAGATGCAAGGGATCAGTTTCACTACAAGTTCTTTGCTTATAACACACCTTCTCTCTCAGCTGCCAGCTGACCCAAAAGCCCCTCCTCAACCACCTAGTGAGAGCAGTTCTGAGGCAACTCTGTCCCTCCCCTCTCCTCCCAGTATTTGTCTCTATTATTTTCCCAGAAAGGCCCACCACCCTCTTCTTCCTAGGCTGCAGGTAAGCCAGGGAGGAACAGAAGATGGGTAGATACCAATTCGCTGTAGAAAAGGAGGTTTTTGTACTTTCCCTACTTCTGAAAACAAAAGCTCAAAGCTTGAGAGGAGAGGAAGAGGTGGAGAGGTGGTGGCAGACTTTGCTTTGCTTAATACATAGATGTGGCTGGCAGCCCCCACTGCCTTCCACACCCCGGCCTCTGTTGTGGCTACCTTGGAGGGACTTGCCTGAGCTACCCTGCTTAGTTTTGACCTGTGTGAGGCCTCCCTTCTCTATTGCAGTGAAACCATCAAGCAGCACTAGCTGGCGTACAGCATGAAACAGTACTGGGACCGAGGGCCCCCTGTGAGGTGAACAAACAATTTTATACATCCAGTCACAAAACACCAGAAGAACAATTCTGGACAGTTTCACAACACTAATAACAAAAAAAGCCATTCATTTCTCAATAAGCTTCTCTATGTCTGAGCTCTGACATAAACAAGAGTCAATTCACTAACAAATTTGGGCTTATTTTGGCAAATGGAACTGTTTTTGAGTGTTCTCACAACAATATCCTGGTCTTGCTTTGAAAAAAAATAAGATAAAGAGGAAAAAAAAATCACCTTAGTCTGACTTCACAAGCAGAAGGGCCCCTGAGCAAATGCAAGACAATAAGGAGCATGCAGGAGGCTACTTAATGCCACTATTTACGTGTTAAAACTTGCTGTTCCAAGGCATCACTTGTATATCAGAGCAATAACATCTAGTTTATAACCATCCAGGAACAGAGGCAGCTCTTTCCACGTAGATTTTTTTTTTAAACACAGTGTTAACAAAAAAGGCTTTCCAGTCTCATGAAGTCCCTCAGGTCTATCACACATACAGTGAATTCACTGCAAGATCTATGAAATAAACACTTCTGTCTCCCAACACTGCTGGTATATTTTCACATGGAAACAGTTCTAAGAATGACTATTAGAGCAGTTCTCTGAGAAGGTTGTTTCTTGTGTACAGTTCAGTAATTTCCACTGGCTGAAGTTTATTTTTCTTGTTTACAGCCATGGAGCCAAACAAGGTATGGGAGAGTTAGCCCATTTCTATTCTCGGCTTATGCTTCAAATAGAATTATTAAACTCAGCTTCAGCTGGATGCTATTTTGGCTCTTCTAATCAAACGGAATGCTTAACAAAGATCCAAACACAGCATCTGATTTTAATGATATGTTAGCACAGGAGGTCCCAATTCAACTGCCAGGTTTTGGGTTGAACTGGCAGGTGGACAGTACTGGGGAGAAGAGACAAACCCAGACAACCTGTCTTTCCATCACTAGTAAAACCCTCTCCACACCTGCAGAAGTGGAATAAAGCTAATTTTAAAGTCCCTGAAAACCAGCTCTACCAAGGAAGTTTACAGTGATATGTCAGCAGACAATGTGGAACAGAGCCACATTTTAAAAAGATCAGGAGAAAAATCTTCTTGAAAAGTTCTTTGAGATAAACAAGAATTCATGAATGTCAAAAAAGAAAGTCCACGCCAACGAAGTAACTGCTTAGTTTCCTACCACAAACTCCTCTTCACACCCTCCCCTCCAAACCCACGCACATGCAGCTTGTTGTGTCTTAACCCCATTATGGTGAGCTCCTCATTGACACAAAGCAGCATGGCAGCCAGGTATTTTGTTCTACACTTTGTGTAGCAAGATGATTAGTCACCAGCAGAACACTAGATAGCCTGATCCAAAAAAATGATTAAGATATGAAGCTGTGGGTGGATCTTCTTTGAAAGACCACCACAGGTCTTTGAAAACTCCACTTCAAGAGAAAGAAAATACGTTTAAAGAAAAATGCCAAAACAAAGTGTTGAGAAGTGTCAGGTGAAGAGTGGAGAGAAAAGCAGAGGATGGAAATCTAGTTTATTAGGACAAGCTCTTTCCTGCTGCAGGATTGATACTGCTTCCAATGTCAGCCAAAGCCAGGAACTTAGTAAATAGGAAGCTTTTTTTGGTGCATTTGTACACTGAGATGAAGACATGACAAAGGCAGCAGTTGCTGCATTAGAATAAAGAAAACAGATCCTAAAAATGCCATGAAGATTTAGCAGGATGAGCTGCAGTTCAAGACTCTTTTAAAAATAAGCTAAAACCCTATGCTTTTGCAACCATCACTACCTGACCTGCTCCAACCCACAAGAGTGGACTGGGCCACGTGGTGTGTCCACTGGTCACAACAAAAGAGAGATGCAGGTATTCAGCATATTTGGCAGGTGTCAGGAAGAGGGGGTGTGTGGGTGATGGTAACAACACCGTCTGACCCCACATCCTGCAAAAAAGGGTGCAACTCCAGACACAGGAGCCTCGCTCTGGACACCCACGTTCAACAAACATCCTGCGCCTGCATGCTTACCTCATCAGCTTGCCCTTGCTAGCTATTGCAAGCTTCTTTCCCACTCACTCTTCCTCCCACCACATAATTCCCCCCACCCCAGCTTCCACTTCTCACCCTCTCAGATTTCTCCACAATAAAACTCCCATCGTACTTCTTTGACAGACAAAAGGTCAGTCCAGAAATTCAAGATCTTCCCAGCGATCCTGAATCTGCTCTGACGGCATGAAAGACAGACCTGCTCCAACAGCTCTGAGATGGAAGGGGAAATCCTAAATCTACACTGAGTTGCCATATTCTAAATGAGGTAAATGCTTCTGGTAAAAACCCATAGTGGCAGTCCAAGTACTTCATAGATATTCCAAGATAGTCCAAGTAGATATTTGGAGGACCAGAAACCCTAGAGCTCCCAAATTCTGCAGGCCAGGAGTCAAGCCCCTCAAACAAACACATTGAGGATTTCCACAGGTGTCTTTACCTCAGAGCTAAGAAGGCCCATGGCTTCGTTTTGAATAAATACAGCAGATAAGAGATGCTTCAGGTGGGGTGGAGTAAGGAAACATAATATTTGAGGACAGTAATCATGACAGTAGCCAATGTCACCCTGCAGCACTCTGACCTGCAATTCCCACTTTAGACTACCTCAATTTTCTTGCTTTCTGTTGGAAAAGGTCTGTATTTAAAAAATTAAGTTACTTAAATAAAATTTGCTTTTAAAAATGGAAGAGTACATGCATGTGCAAGAACAGATGCTATGCTAAACTACCAACTCAAAATACAGCAATTCTTCAAAAACCTCAAAGTGTCACAGGCAGTCCAGCACAAGGCATTTTTAGTGCAAGATCAGACGGGTCTATTGAAATGCAGACCACTTTCCTTGGCAAAGATTTTTAAGCCTTCCAAGGGGAAGTTCCTATCAGTAAAGTAGTACAGGATCACAGATACTGTGAGGATACTGGAGTCATGGAAGAGTATCACTCAGGCAGCACAATCCAAGAATTCTCATTACTAAGAATCAGGAATTTTTCCCCTCCTCAGATCTAATACATGCCTTCCCCACATGTTTATTTTGGATCTCTCTATGGGATCCAAGAACAGAATTTGCTACTAATCAAGGTCCATTTCTAGCTCAGTTCTGTCCAATTCCTGTGTCCTGGACCTGTGCCAGTATCTTGGATATCTCTGTAGTACCAGGCAATGCTTCAGTTGTCCTATTAGTCCCTCCTCCCAGGGGAGAGGAGTCAGTTTTCAACGAACTTATTACCACAGATTCAGGGCAGGATTTGTTATTAATACTGAATTTGGCAAAGGGTAAGAAGACCCCGCTTTCCATAACGCATTCCTCACTTGCAGAGCCAAGCCTGCAAATCCTGTTTAGCATATAGAGAATGGTATGTCTCAACTATGCTGGCTTTCTGAGCTTTTAATGAGGGCAAATTGAATTTGTGTTGCCAGTTTGGATTTCAGAGATGCACTGCAGTCTTTCCGCATGATCAACAATCAAAGGGAGAAAGCTCTGCTGTCTATATGGACCCACGCTGCAAAGACTGACTTACCACAGACAGGCAAAGTACGCTTCTGAAGTCCTGACAGCAGGCCACAGGGAAAACAGCACTGGAGAGAAAGTCTGAACAGGCTGCAGTTATCTACACAGGTAGGATGCATCGCCTCTCACTGCTGCAGGAAGAGAGGGAGGAGGAAGGTGGGAAGAGCAATGTACAGAGATGTATCTTTATCCAAGGGATATCAATTGCAGAACAAGGCGGCAGGCTAGAGATCCAGCTCTCTTTCCACCTCCACATGCCCTCTCCCCACAAATGCAGCTGCTGCCACTTAACAGGATAAAAGGCGAATTGTTCAGCTTGCTGCTTTCACATCAAGGAGGGGAGTCTTTGCCAGGGAAAGGGCTGTCAGTTTTTCAGCTGGACAAAGCAATGACAAATACATACCCCCTACACTGCCATTTTTTGCGTATCTGAAAGGGGAAAAGGAGAAATAAAAAGGGTCTCTGTAAACATTTTAAGAGGAGACATTTTGAATGTTTTTCTCTTAAGGGATAACGTAAGCCTTCCCTAGCCCCACCCTAAAAGCACTGGTTTTGGGGAGCACTGCAAACAGAGATTCAGAACTGCGCACTCCGGTCTCGAAAGAAGCCCTCAGCCACTTGTGCTTCTCTGAAAGTGACGGTGATGGAGTTTGCCGTGATGTCTGTCACTGTCACTTCGCTGGGGGGCACAGTGGGGATCCAAGGGAGACTGGCCTCCACTTCTGCTGCAGGAAGAAAGGCACATAAGAGCATGTTAGTGAAACAGAGAAGGTGAGGGAGAAGAAAGGAGGAAGGGGAGAGGGAAAGGAAGGATGGAAAAAGGTTCTCCCTTCTGACAAACCATAGGTGAAATCAGCCTGTACTGAATCTGTAACTACAGAGCAAGAAAGAACATGTGCAAGCCCTACCCTAGAGGCTAAGGGAAAATGGAGAATCAGGTGTCCAGATACATAGTAGTATCACAGCAGCCTACACAGAGGTCAAAAGACCCTGTAAAACCACTGAGTTCATCTAGCCATCCACAATTCCCCCACATCCCTCATCCCATCTCAGCCCCTAATTTGGTTTTCTGTCAGCAAAGCACACTCACCCTGGTTTGAGCTCACTGTATTCTAAACACCCTACCCTGCTGAAAAGGCAAAAATTAAAATCTCTTACATACACTCTCCAGATACTCCTAGGGGAGTCAAAGGGAGACAAAATGGAGTACAAATGCCTTATACTGCACCTGCAACACAGTCTAGGTGTGATGCTCTCAAAAATCCCTCAGTAGTGCTCCATGGAGAAGCTGCTCTTCCTTTCTTATATGCCTCCTTTGCTCCCAGACAGCTCCATACAAGAAACCCAAGCACCCCTGCACTTTCTCACTGTCAGCCCCTCTGCCACCCAAAGGCTCACTGCCCCACAGCCCCCAGAGACTGCCACATAAAAAGAGAGGAAGGAAAACTTTCTTACCCTCTCCCTGTCACTCTACCTGTCCACTCTGTACCTTGCTGTCCCAACCTGAGCAAAGAACGAGACCCCCTTTAGAGTGTATTTCCTGCCTTCTGTCTCAAACACCAGGGGTATCTACTTTCCCCCAGAAAGAGTCCAATTCCCCCTAACAGTAACTGGGATTCCACACAGGCCGTATGTCAAGGGGAGAACAAAAACAGTTTTATAATTCTGTAGTGCCACTCACTCTTCTGGTCCCCAAGTCCCTTAATGCCACATGCTTCTGGGGAGAACAGCCCCACACATTTCCTCACTGCCAGGATGTAACACTGGGTTCCTCTGTGCTACTCCCATTGCTGCCTCCCTGGATTGTGAGCACCATTCCAGTCTCTCTCACAAAGGAGGGAACAGCACTGATTCCCAGAATACAGCCCTCTCCCTAAGATCCTGCCTAATCCAGCCTGGCTAACAGCTACTCCTAGCAAGGAGTAACAGGATTCCCTTAGCTACTACAAGCAGCACAAGCCCCAGTTTTCCACTCCTCAGGAAAGCTACGCCTTCAGAAGCTCTAATAATGCAGGAATAGAGTTTCCCTGGTAACTGAGAGCAACACACACATCCCACAACCCTCCTGCACAAGACACTGGTATCTTTCCCCAAAATGCCAAATGTGCTTGGACATCTCCCATGCCTACACTCATGCTGCCTACTCAGTGGGATCAGGTAGGAGTTACCATCCTCACCATCCTCACTTCATCTTTCTCCCTTTCTCACATAGCTCTGTAGCAAGAGGCTTTAGAGGGGTGTGGAGAGGAAAGGGAAGGAGGGGGCAGGGAGTATATTGTGAGTTCCTAGCAGAATTCCTGTATGCTTCTTAAAGCAACACTATGAGAAGAGTGCCACTGTCCAAGCTTGTCCACGGCCACCAAAAGTTCTTTGAGCCAAGCAGCAGGCTGAGCACATGTGGATAATTTGGACAGAGGCAGAGTTCATCTGTCACACTTGGGTGTCACCTCTGCTGGGAGGAAATTTTAAGAGGAGGAAAACTTCTGCACATTTTCTAACATTGGGAGGGGTATCAGGGATGTAAGACTACATAGAGCCAACAGGACCCCCCCAAAAAAATTAATTAATCTGTCCTCTTCAAACGAAAAAGAAACCTGCAAACAAGAGGGACATGCTATGGCCCTGACCTAAACCACAATCCCAGGAGGATGTAACCAAGGTGGAAGGATGCAGAACATCCTTCACATGCCCCAGAACTTCACCAAAGGGTGACTAGCTTTACCTTCTTTGCTGGTGTTCTGCGTGGCCTCCCAGTCCTCAGGGCTCTGCCTGGCCTCTAGGCCCACTGCATCATTCAGGAAGAACTCATGCCTGCAGTTTCGGTTCTCCAGACTCGCCATGCGCGGGAACTTCTTCCGTGACAGTCGAAGGTACTTCTGGTTTTTGCGTTGCTTCCGGAGAGAGAATGGCAGGACTGCACCCCCAGTCTTCTCGGGGAACTCTGCCTGCCCTGTCTTGGCCCCTGGCAGGCTACTGTCTCCTCCAAACCTCCGTGCAAGAGAGAAGCACAGCTTCTCCTTTCCCTTGTGAGCACTCCTCAAGTCCATGCCATACAGCCGCTGCCAAGACACCAACGCAGCAAGGGTCAGAGCAGACATCTGATCATGCAGTGAGGGCTCCCCACTGGGAACCAGGAAAATATTCTTTGCTCAGTCTCCGAACCTCTAGATGAGCTAGGATAAGGTGTGCTGCTTCTACAAGACTGTTTCTCTCCCCTCTTCAACTGCCTTCTAAGCTCTTCCTAACATCTGCTTCCTAGGATTGGCTGCTTTGCTTGGCAACAGTAAAAGCATGCTGAAACTCCACTTCCAGCTATGGGCTACCTTTGACTTGATGGAAAATCCAAGTTCAACATGAAATTAAAAGAACACACAAACCAGGTAACCTGAAGCTACCCAGGCCCACATTTTGTAAAATCCTAGTTCAGAGAGAAAGAGCTGTTGTTTTATTTTGTTTTCCTTTTTTAAAGACAAATTAGCTAGCTCTTCAGCTAACAGGTTAAAACTATCTGCCTAAACACTGATTTCATGTTATTATGTTAACTTGTTGCCTCCAGTTTTGTCCATGCAACAGCAAACAGACAGTTTCCACCTCTTTGAGAGCAGGGGAGCAGCACAGCAGCTGAGGAGTTAGAAATACACAGAAGAGCAAGAGGCTACCTGCAGCAGGAGGCGCTTTGGTTTGGGGCCTCTTTTCCTGTACCCTGATGCACGGTCTCTCTCTTCCCTGTGAAAGAGGAATACAAATCAAACTGAGTACTAAATACCACAGCACAAAACCTACTTGGGACTTCAATCTTTTGCAGCATAGCTCCCTCCATTTCATTCAATAAAACCCAATGGTGACCAGTGTGAGCTTGGAAAACATCCCAGAATTGCTTCCTGTAGGAGTGAAACCCTTGCAATAGGGGAATTTCTCTGACACAGCTAATCAAGGATGGGTTAGAGAAACTTCCCATCTCACATCACTCCAGTCCAGCACTGGACATGATTAAAACCTGACTCTGATTGTTCTCTGGCTCAGTGCTGCCTGTTCTTGGCCTCAATTCCTGAACAGTGCCAAGCAAAGCTGCTTTAACCCTGTCTTCTCCATCTCAATCAACACCAGGGTACAAAAATCAAGCAGGATTCATTGCTATACATCTCATCTTTGACTGAAGTAGGGACAACAGGGGCACTTTATGCATACAATGAAATAAAGACACCATTTCTTTTCCTGTGTCCGGGGAGAGAAAGAACATGTGTCCTTACTTTTCTTCATAAGCCACTACCAGGCGAGGATCCAAGATATGATCCTCTGGCTCCCATGTGCTGTATCTGAAGAAAAACATAAGGAATAAAAAGTAAACAATATTTTAATGAAACATTCTCTCTGCAGGCCTGCTACCAGTGTGCTGCAGCCCTGGATACTGTCTTCACAAGGGTCGGTGGGGCCTGCCACAACATTGCGAGAGCTCTGAGGAATCCCAGCCATTCCCTCCCCAGCTTCCCACAGACACCACCTCCCCTTCCCAAAACAGGCAGGGCCAAGCATCAAGCAGCTCTTTGTAGGAAAACGGGGAAGGCTTTCCTCCCCAGGGCCCCTCCACACTGTGTGCAAAGCCTGGGCAGACACTCACAAACTGTTTTTAAGTCCATGCCTAAACAGGTCTCATCTGCAGCACTCCCTCAAATCCCACAAACCCCGTGGAACAATGAGGCACAGTCTGATACATCTTTCTGAAAAATAGGTCTCTCTTAATTTAGAGTGCTCGAAGAGTAAGTACGCTTTCTTACCTGCATTATTAATTACTTCTAATCACTGAAGCTGAAAGGATTAATTTAAGAATTTAATTTTTTCCACTGATGCCGTTCAACCAAACATGTTGGGAGCTGGGCCCTGGGGCAAGCTGATGGCCACTTGCCAAGGCCTCCTGCTCCTGCTCGGCTCCCCCTACAGGTTGTTCCTGTCGAGTGGAACTCATCCATACCAAGTACCCCAACCGCACTGCGGGCAGGGCCACTGACACTGCCCTGAATGGGCTCCCTGCTCCCAAAGTAGCCTGGGAACAGTCACTCACTGTGCCAGCTCCCTCCTCGACAGCCAGACAGCTGTGACAGGAATCAGATGCTCAGGAAAGAACTGAACCCACCTAGCAGGCAACTCCAAAACTGGTTCCCAAAGAGCACAGATGCACTTAGCACTAGGGAGAAGCAGGAAAAAGCTCCCACTGTGGAAGCTGAAAGAATCACAGAGTGGTCCTTGGGGCATGTTTACTTCTTAGGGGTCATGCTTGCCCAGAAAAGGTGAGTGTTGTCTCTCTACCATACAAACTCTAAGGCAAGAAAGCAAATCTGAATCCTCAAACGCCTCAGAACCCTAACTTTCCTGAAATGTGAGATCCAGGCCTGGAGGCAGAGCTCATCCCAGGCCCTGGGGAGGAGGACCAGAGAGGAGTCACATGCAGGTGCAAAGGGGTGCATTTGTATCTGTGCCTTTAAACAGCAAGAAAGCATTTTAGGATGTTTACATTTCTGGATGAAGCACAGATTGCGTGTTAGGACACGGGGTACATGGGGTACACAAGGGAGGTGGTTTGGGAATGCTTTCCCCTTTTATCTCTTCATTAGAGAGAAGAAAAATACTGTAATACAGGAACAATACTGGAGGATGGGTCTAGAAATTAAAATAAAATTCTTTTACAAAAGAGAGAAATAAAAATATAACATTCAGATATCCCAAGGTACATTGCACATCAGAGAGTTAAGGACAGACATGTCTTCATAACCAGCTGATCCCTCCCTCTCTCCCTCCCTCCTTTGCTCATGCCTCCTGCAGCAACCTGACTGTGAGCCGTCAAAGCCAAGACACTGTTTGAAAAGAGGAAGGTTTCCTCCCAGCTGCAGGAATTCTGGCACTCATCCTACAAATTTAAGAAAAATAACACCACAAGGGGGAAAAAAAGTCATTGGATTGCTTTTCATAGGCAGGAGAAGAAAAGGCATTTGCTTAGAAAAAACACCCTGGTGGGTGTTGCCTTCTTCTCTGCAGCTCAGATTCTGGCTTCGCTGCAGTGGCAAAACACTGCATATAAAAAAAACCCATGGTCGAGTTTGCCACGCGCGCGCGCACACGGAGCTTTCTATATGGGTACACACAGCCCGGGCTGCAGCAAACTGCAGAGAGCAGGCACTCTGGAAAACACAGATCATATGATCTTCCTTCCCCCTCCTTCTACTCCTCCTCTTCCCCCTCCTTTTAACTCCAACACAAGTTGTAAACAAGCTTGTAGCTAGAATCAGATTGTCACTGCTCCATTCCCCGACTCCAGCAGTGCAAACCATAAATCTGAGGTGTAGGGCATGAATAAGAATTTTTTATTAAGAAGAGGGGGGAAAAAAGTGAAATATGAATTGCACGTGAAAGCAGTAAACTACTGACCTATCCTTATTCTCTTCATGATACTTTCAATGGGAATGATGGGACAATAGGTACAGAGATTACAAAAAGCAATGCAACAAGGTTGGAAATTAAGGAAGGGAACGATGTGGAATGAGGAAACAGACACAAAGATACAAACAGCTTGTGGTGCTGCATGCCAACAGGGGTATAAGCATGTTTAGAAACAAGGCACAGAGACTGCTAGTGGGATGAAAGTGACACTGATGCTCTGAGCATCCCGAGTTTAAGTAATTCAAACCACTGAGGCAACAGTTAAAGTGGAGGAAGGAAAAAAAACAATCAACAGTCTTCAGACTTGGAGTCTGGGGGAAGAGGGAAGACGCTTGGACATGCCATACATCAAAATAAGAGAACTCTGACATCAACTTGCACCCAGGGGAACTGTGCTTTAAATTCCCAAAAGTCTTTCTGTCTCCCCCAGTATTCCAAGGCACAGGACAAGGAAAGGCAGCAGTTAAGAACAAGGCTTGCTCTGTCCAAGAAGCATTACACCATGCCTCAGCCCACCTTCTTGGCAAGGGACTTTACAAGAGAAGGACTTCAATGCGTTTGTTGAAAGGAGAATGGGATAAACATCAGTATTCTGGCCAAGAGGGGATGAGGTCTTGCAGGCACCAAATAGATATCCCACCCTCTATCAGGGATTAAGTAAGACTTGGCTATTTGAGGCTGAAGCAGTCCAACAAGTGACCCAAGCTACATGGCAGCTGGTGCTCAACAAGTGCACGAGTTACACTCTGATAGCAGAACTCTCAAGAATAAAATCACCCTCTCCCACCACCACCAGAGAGGGGAAGCTGCTTACCTTCACACACGGCCTATAATCGTAAGGATTAGGCACCCAAGAAGACGTTTCAGCCTCTTGGATACCAGGTACAGCCTGACAGAACCATCCTGGGGGGCCCCACTTTGCAGCTGCGAGGATGAACCCGTACCAAGCAGCTCCCTTTGCTTAGCAACACGCGGAGCAACTGCGTGTGCAGCACTGCTGTGCCCACACGCATTGTGTGTGTACACACACGGGCACCAACAGAAAAGCAAAGACAGGGCCCCAGATGGGCTGGCCAGGAGGCTGCTCTACTAGACTGCTAGCTGACATAGTAATATTCTCCAGTTGCCTAATCCTTTTAATCTCAAAGCATTTCACAGACTGCTTAAGCACAGAGAAATTGCTCTTCTTCAGGAGCAGCTGCATTTTAATGAGAGAAGTGTCTGTAAACAGTGCACAGCAATGCTGAAAAAAACCCAAACTTTTCTTCCTTTTTGCAACGGAGCAGCCAAAGCAAAAGCAGAAAAGGCACTCAAAGTAACAGGAGGTTTCAGACAAGGAAATGAAGGCATGGCGGTAATTTTCAAGGGACAAAGATCACCTGCATTTGGCTACAATCAATAAATCTGAAACATTGCCCCTTTCCGTTGGTGAATTGCAGAGGGGAAGCAGTAGGAGAGGAAGACAAGACCATCAACACGTTTTCTATTTTAAAAGACTGCAGACAGCTCTAAAAATAAAGTGGGGTCCTCTTGGTGCTGACTCAGAAAAGCAGGAGCCATTCCAAGTTCAGAAGAATCTGGGTTCTTTGTTGAACTCAAAAGGAATTTAAAAACATTTGTATCTAGAAAGTATCTCAATGAAATATTTCAGTGATGGCAAAACCCAGTCAGAATAGACTGGCACGCAGTTTGTATTCCTTAGCTGCCAATTCACAAACAGATTTGGGTTTGGTTTGTGGCTCTTTGGTTTTGTTTATTGTTGTTGAAATGAGGGACAAGCCATTACCCATTATGAATGAAATGCTCAATTGCAGAGACACAGTGCAAGCTATTAAGGAATATCAAAGAAAAAACAGACAAGTAAACACAACTTACTTTGGGGGCCATCCTTTCCACTTCACCAAGTATTCTACTTTACCCTGAGGGTGGAAAAAGGCAGAAGAAAACAGGTGAACTATGGAACCAAATATGGGCTACAGTGCAAGATGCAACCAATCAATAGACAGAACTCTGTAGTGAAAAATCTTGTTTCCCATCACTTTATTTTCAAAACATAGCCACTTCCCCATTCAGCTACACTTGCTATACATTTTTCTCCAAAAATTGGGCACACAGGGGTGTTTAAGCACGCTTGTATTACCATCAGCTTGGAGCATAAGCAGAAGGCTTGCAGGCAGAGCACTAAAAGCCAACCAGAGAGCAAGACTGAACCATTCACACACGCACAGGCAAACCTACGAGAAGTCAGCACACATAAATGCAGGAAGGAGATGTACGCCAGGAGCAAATGTCAGATGAATTTTTTTTTAAGCAGAGAGAAGAAACGCGGTATATCAGAACCTATGAAGCATCTCTGGCATGTTTTTTTCCATTTGCTACACGTTCTACTCAAACACTCTTCCATCCATCACAGGCACTCATCCTTTCGACCCAAGCAATCAGCAGCTCACAGCTGAAGTTCAGAGCTTTTTTTTCCCACTCTGAGATTAAAAAAAAAAAAAAAAGGTGTAGTGATTGGAAACTGCATTCAAAGGCTCTGCAAGCAACACGAACAACTATCAAAATATTTAATGTTATACTAAGAGGTTTGTTAAGCGCTGCCCAAAACATGGCAAAGGCCTTGTGCATGCAGGACGACCACTCTCCAAGAGCCGCTGCTGCAGCCACAGACACCTTCACAGGAGAGCAGAGCAAGGGAAGCGCTCGGGAACTTGAGGCAGAGAAGCACTTTCATTTTCCTCTTGGGGGGGTTCATCGGCTCCCCAGGGTTGGAAAACACTGCCCTATAAGGAACTTTCCACCGGAGGATCTCTACACACTGCATGCTTACAGGTTAATCCTTGCAACACTCTGCGGGGACGGGAGCGCTCCCACGGCTGGGGAAACTGAGTCACGGGAGCTTTCCCGAGCGCGCTCCGGTTTGGGCTCTCCCGTTTGGTGTCACCAGCACTCACCCTGCGGAGAGGCCGAACCCCAGCAGCGACAGCCCCCCCTCGGCCCCGCACGGGAACACGTGTGTCCCCCGCCGCCAGCCCGGGCAGGTGCCGGTGCCTCCCCGCGGCTGTGAGGGGACGGGGACCGGGGGACAGCGACGGGGACCGGGCGGCCGCGCGGGCGCCCACCGCGCCTCCCCCTTCCCGGTGCGCGGCGGGAGGGGCCGGGGGTGTCCCGGTGCGCTCCCCCCGCCCCGCCCCGCTCCGCTCCGCCGCTGCCCACCTTCCGCACGCGCTTCTTGCGGATGCTCTCCACGGCGAACACCTGCTCGCCGATGGCCGACAGCTCCATGCGGCGGGCGGGCGGGCGGGCGGCGGCGGGCCGAGGCTGTGCCGGTGGCGGCCGTTCCCCGCCGCTCCCCCTCACACGCCCCCTCGCGCGCGGCCGCGCCCCCGCCGCCGCTTTAGAACCTGCGCAACGTTTTCCGCGGCGCGCGCGCGAGGGGGCGGGAGCGGGGGGTGAGAGGGGAGGGAGGGAGGGAGCGAAGGAAGGAGGCGGGAGCGGCGCCTCAGGCGGTTCCCGCCCCGGCCGCGCCGCCTCCGTCCCGCCCCCCGCCGGCGGCAGCGCCGTGAGGGAGCGCGGCCCGCCGCCGCCGAGCCGCCGCGTTCACGGGCGTTTTCCGCCCGAGCACGGCCCCCGGCGGTCGCTGCCGGCTGGGGAAGCGGCGAGCGGCGCAGCGCTGCGGCGGAGCAAAGCCAGCGGCTCCGCTGGCCGGGCAGCCGCCGCAGGTGCCTCAGCGCCAGGTGCCTGCCGCGGCCCGCCCTCAGGGGATGGGAGGCAGCCGGGAGGCGTCAATGCGCGCGGGGGAAAACAGCGACGAAAAGTCCGGGGGCCCGCAAACGATCAGAAAGTTTTACTAGTAAATTAGACACTTGGTGTGTTAGTCCCTGACCTACTGTATAAGCACACGGCGGTGGGTTTTGGAAAACGGGGTAAGATGAAAAGGAAAAGAGAAAAAATGTATTAAGTGGCATGGGGGGATGCGGGGCAAAGAAGAGAGAGAGAAAGAGAGAGAGAAATATAAAAACGCGGGAAAAGAGAGAAAGAGGGATCACCAGTCCTGGTTCCAGTGTCAGTCCGGCTGATGGGATGTCAGTCCTGGTTTCAGCGTTGATCCAGTTGATAATCCTGGTTTCAGCGTCGGTCCGGCTGCATCCTCGCGGCCGATGAGATGTCCTGGGTCCTGGGGGTGCCTGTGCGCCTCTGCCAGCGCGCAGGGGCTCTGTGAACACAGCGCACTCATCACCGCCACTCATCGTGCAGCAAGCAGGACCTCAGGCCACCTCTGCAAGGCTACTAAGGCTTTCTTGGGTGAGGCTCGGGAAAACAGGGACATCATGAGCAGGCATTCAGGTATCCAGGCTCCCTCACACACCAGTCTGCAGAAACGTGCTTTTGCTTCCCAACCACTGCTTCCAACAACAGACTGAGTTTTTTTTCTTTGAAGTCTCCTAGGAAACTTTTTACATCAGAGCAGGGACTTATTTCTACATATGCAACTACCTACTCTCCCACAAGTGTGCTCAGTTGCTGCTCTGCTGTGGCTGAATGTCACTGGGTGCAGTTTGCACGCCAAGTCTGAGACAGGACAAGCCTTGCTGTGGAAATGGCGAGCACACGGTGTGAATGTGTTAATCTCAGTCGTTTGTCCTGCACGTGCTCTTTTGCACACTACATACTGTGTCCACAGGTATGGATTGGGTGACTGGCAGAGTGCTTGCCCTTGCTGAAGCCATCTAAGGGCTCAAAGTGCACTGTCAGGGAATGCTGACCCTCGGATAATCATTAGGCAGGACTAGCAGTTTATAACAGGATTTTGGTATTTAACAGCATAGCTGTTGCCTACTCAAGACGTTTATACTATATTACAAAATAATGGTTAATAATAGTAATTAAAAAAAGCTTTGATCTTCTTTTTAGTTCTTCCTTTCTCGTATTCTGTGTCTGTGTTTCAGACAGAATAGGGAAAATATGTAAGGTAAAATTTTCTTTGTTTCTCCAAATTAAGACCTTCAGAAAAAGTAGACACAAAAGAACAGAGCATTTCTCTGAATTGCAAGGATCTGCTTGTATTCCTTTCCCCCACATTGGAATCCATTTGCTGAGGTGTCAGACTGGAAAAATGAAAAAGGAAGAAACTATGCTCCAATGATCACGTTAGAATAAAATAAAAGAAAGATTGAAACCCAACAAACTTTCAGTTATTATTATTTCAATTCTTGATAGACTTTTGTACTTCTTAGTCCAGGACGTTTACAGCTCGTTATTTAATATATGTCTCCTTAAGGCCAATAATACATATAGATATATCAACTTTGCTAATGGATACCAAAGAGGTTCTCAAAAACAAATTGACCTGCATTTTGATCACAAGCTCTAATACTCTTCTTAGAGACAGATAAAAAGAACCCCCATGCTTGGTATTATCAGTGTAATTTCCATGTGATTATTCCTGTCTTTCTTTCTGCTTTTCCCACATCAGCAACTGACCCAAGTGAAGTTTAAGCAGTATTTGCACCAGTTATGTCACAGCTTTCAGAAAAGCACTCCTTTGCCCGAAAGTACTTGTCACAAAATGCTAGAGTGCCTCACTGCCCTTGGTCTGGGGTTTGCCTTTGCCTGGGGTTTATTTTGCAACATTTTGGACGAAACATTACCTTTAAAAGCTGTTCCACCACAGTTACTTTACATTCTACTATGTTATAATGTCATTTCAGTACGGTTGTTGTTTTTTTTTTTTTTCTTTGTATTGGTAACCAAAACCCAAGCACATAAGGCAAAGATCAGGAACATTTCCCATCCTCCCACTCCATCCAAGTTCTGAATTACCGTTAAGTGAATTTTGCTAAGCCATTCGTTGGGGCTAGAAATAATTAAGACAAACAATTTAATCAATCGAGGTTTTCAGATCTTACAGCCTGTTTTAGCAGTACTTTAAAAGCCATTCTGTGATAAAAGACCTTTTCTGAAGTATATCAAGAACTAGATTACAGAAATCTTTATTGGAGTTGTTCTTGTTACCACTAATTGTACAGTCGCACTAATATATTGCAGTGAACTCCATGTGCAGAAAACCAAAGCAAATATTGAACCTTCCTTAGTACAAATTCAGAGACCCAGATCCAGGAGGCTTTAATCAAAATTCCAATTAACTTCAAAGAGTTTTACTTGAGAAAAAATTGCAAGCAGAATCTAGTACAGAAAAAAAATTACCATTTTAATTGCTGCTAGCCTGATTAAGCGATTCAGCTTTCAGTTGATACAAGCACTTACATTAACACTAAAAATTTATTAATGGTCATTTATATTCTACAAAGCCTAATCCTGCCAAAGATTTTTTTTTTTTTTTTTTTATTCCCCAGAAGACTGCAGCAAAAATCAGCATAGCTTCAAAACCACCCAGCACATCCCGAAGAAACGCTGCCTGGTGAAGCTTCAAGAAAGGACCTTGCAGCAGAAGGCAGCGCTGGCATCCCCGTGATGTCCCGGGGCTGGCAGCCCCGAGGAGCCCGACTGTCCATGCCCGAGGTGTCGCTGATCCGGCGGTGAGCCGGCCTCTCTGCTGTGTGTCTGTCCAGCAGCAGGTGGCTCTCAGCCTGCTGCCCTGCCAGCACAGCTCCGGTTCCTTTGCACGCTGCGGTTTGGGCAGGCAGCCTCCGAGCACACGGCAGGAGCGAAGAGCAGCGAGCAGGCACAGCCCGTGCTGTCCCGGCCCCGGGGAGCAGCCCCGTCTGCCCCATGGGAGCAGGGAAGGCCGCGCAGGATGCGCTGGGTACCAGCGCAGTCAAGCCCAAGGGCATTGGAAACCTACCCTGTCGCTATGCTCGCATCAATTAGTATTTTTAATGTTAGTTTCTTAAAACGCGTGGAAGGAATGCAGCCGCCCCCTGCTGCCAGCTGGCAGCTCCTCGGCTTACCCGGAGCCCTTAGCACCAGCAGCCAGCAAACAGCGTGCTTAAATCTGGGCTGCGGTGTGTTCCTCACCTGGCCCTGATCTGCTCCCAACACAAGGACTGCCCCACGCGGGATGGCCAGTGACCCCAGCCCAAAGCAGTGCCCTGCCTCCCGGTGTTACACAGCAGACACAAGGGAAACCAACGCGGCAAGTCCCCCAGCCTTGCCAAAGGACAGGGTCCTAGAGGGTGGAGGAATGATCATCTTGCCCAAGCAGAGGCCCCCCCGAGAGCTCTGGTTGAGGTCTGTCATGGTTTCTGTGTAATTTTGTTCCATCTTTTTGCCCAGCATGGGGTTTCTGCGCTCCTTACCCAGCATACAGCACAGCTGTTAACTGCAGCCTTCCATCCTCTTCAGATGTGAGCACCCAGCACTTCTCTTGAAACGTGGCCATGCCTTGGATGCACATCTGAGGCTCTTAGAGGACCATTTTAGTGGGATGGTAAGCCAGAATCCCAGACTGTGTTCCTCTCAATCCAACACAGCTGGCACTTGTCCTTTAGGCTTAGGTCAACCTGGTGGGCAGCAGTTTTCCACTGCACCCTGTGTCACAGCCAGGTGTGGCTGGGAACCACCAGGAAGGTGTTTCTTCCCAGACTTCCTTGAAGAGCTCAGCTACTTCCCAGAGCAGGTTCAGTGCAAAAAATAGCAGCTACTACAGCTGCAAATGCCACCAGAAGAGGGTTTGTTGTTTTCCTACCTTTTAAATGATAGCTCAGCAATTATTGCACAAACCCGGTAGTGTTGGTAGTCAAGGTCCTGTCCCTCCTTTGTCTTCAGACCCATAAAATCCCACCTTCTGGGAGACTGCCCCCAAACACCAGATTATTTTCTGTTTCAAGAGCAAGGGCAATATGTGTTCACTCACATATTGAACTGCTTGCTCAGTGCAAGACAAATTCAGAGTTCACTGGGCCATGGAGCAGCTATGGCACGGTGCTTTTCCTGGGCAAGATGAGATTTGTGTCCCAACCATAACTCCTGGCTGTGTGTACATGTCATCCAGCGCCTGACTCATGCAAAATTCCTAAACATGTCCTAGGGAAGGTGCTGAAACACTGATTTCTGCTTTCCAAGATAAACACTTAGCTAGAAATCAGTCTTCCTTCTCTCCAGGCCACTTTGACTGTCACAGCAAGAGGGAACCTTGCTGGTTTGGTACACAAAACACACACTTGAGATAAATTCCTCTACAGGAAGCTGTAGTAGGATTTCCATTGCTCTGAAGCCTAGACTAAAAGTGTGGGTGGGCAAGAGAAAATAAGTGCTTTTGTGGTTTGTTTTCTTTAAAAATATTTTTGTGGTTTCAATGAAATTGGGTTTTGTTGTTTCAATTAATTTGAGTTTTGTTGTTTTAGTGAAAGCCTGCCCATCTGTGGACATATGATATGTCTTTGAAAAGCCTTGGCTCCCACATGCTCTGTGGAAACTTCTTCAGCTGTTCATTGCTTAAAACTTCCAAAGACTCCCACTCTCACGTATGATCTTCTCCTGGCACCGCCTGTTTGTAGAGCATCCAGCCCTAAAAATGCTTCTTTCCACGGAGGACTATTTGCATGTGAGACAGTGTATGTCCCCTGTTCCTTCCTTTGTGAAGGGCCAGAGTGGCAGTACTCACTTCCTTCACCCCTGAAGCACTCTGAAAATTTTGAAAGATTTCAAAACCAGGTGTGGGGCTAGAGCCTGTTTCACACTTCGCTCAGGGTTCAGCATCTCTGCAGTCATGACATGACTGGCATTTGTGGTGCCAGAATCAGGCTCCCAGCCTTTACACCAAGACATGTCTGGGTTATGCCCTTGGGATGCTGAACCTGGGAGGTGCTCTCCACCCGTGCTGCAGACCTACCACACTAAACCATGCCATGCTGTGTGGGGTGGAGCAGCTGGAAGGCTGCTGCAAGGAGTGTGTTACAGTCCCTGCAGGCTGAGGAGAATGCTGAACTCAGCGCCTCCATTTCTCGGGAAGGGCTCTGACCACACTGCTGCCATTCACACACGTGCTGCCCTCTGTGACAGCACCTTTACAGGGGCCTCTGCTCTGCTGGGTGCCTGACCTGAGATCACGACAGAAGAGGTGAAGGGAGAAGGAAGAATGCAGCGCCCTAATTCCTAAGCTCCAGGGAGAGACTGAACTCCCCGCGCTGCCTGCCTGCTGCCCCAAGGCAGATCCCTGTCCTGGGTGGTGCTTTGTCCCCTGGGATGCCTCCTTGTATCAGCAGAAGCCAGAAACCAGAACACAGTCCTGGGAGGCACCTCAGTGTCCTGCTCTCTGGATCTGAGAAGGCAGGTGGTGTTACCAGCATGAAGCTTACACTTTGTGTGGAATATTTGTTCTTCTTGAGAATGTCCTGTGTAAAAGCCAACCAGCAGCTGTTTTTTTCCTAAGGGAATGTCCTTTAGCACCTCGTGCCTGACCACCATCCTCACAAACCAAACAGAACTAAGCTTCTGCCTCCTGAAAGATGGGAGTTCATGGCTCATCACCCAGCTGGGTCCTGTTGGTGCATGACAAACAAGCCAGTGAGTCCCAGGAGAAGAGAGCAAATTGCAACAATGCACCGTGTCACTGCTTTGCCCTGTCCCTTGGAAGCACTATTTCCAAAATGACGTGGAACGAGGAGTTAACTCTCATTTGTTACTCAGCTACTCTTGGCTTGTTTTGTATATTTGTGTTTGTGTATTTGGGCTCAGCAAAAAGCTGCTCCTCAACTTGTTCACAGAACAGGATTATTATTATCTGCTGCCTGACAGCAGGGTTGTGAGAATCGAATAAGTAGTTTTTGAGGCACTGGGAGAGGGATGAAAGTCATTCGAGAGCAATGAAGTGCTCTACCAAGTGCCTTTGCCTGATTTCCCCGCACACAGCAGCATCCATGTGGGCTCTGAGCTGCGCCTGTTCATTAGGTGGCACTACAGGCCCAAAATTCCACATGTGGGAGCGGTCTCCAGAGGGCTCTGCTGGGTCTGGACAGGGCTTTGTGGGCTCGGACACTTTGCTGCCCTATTGGCATATATTTTTCCTGGGGAAATATGCTGTCCTGACAAATAGTGGAAGAGCACAGGCTTGGTATTGCAAGTGCAAAGCAGCAGGGACTGAGACTTCTGCTACAGCTGTCCGGGATTGAAGCCTCAAAGAACTGCAGGGGGAGCCTGTAATTGCCT
The DNA here is from genome assembly GCF_036417665.1 of Passer domesticus. Taxonomy (NCBI): domain Eukaryota; kingdom Metazoa; phylum Chordata; class Aves; order Passeriformes; family Passeridae; genus Passer; species Passer domesticus. The sequence goes on along the minus strand of NC_087478.1, from coordinate 48,596,505 downwards.
GGGGTAAATCCCATACCAGGGACCTGCAGCCCACCCTGCTCACCCTGGTTGCACCAAGGCAGTGCAACGGGGCTGCTGCTTTCCTCTGAACTGGGAGACAGCACAGTCAGCTCTCTCAAAGACCTCATCCATTCTCCATTTGCTTGTGGAGAGGTCTCAAAGATGATCCAGAGACACATGGTCTTCAAGGAGAGGGCACCATGCCACTGTGCCTGCTCCTTTTGCCGCTGCTGCAGGGCTGGCAGCGGTGCCTGACACCTGCCCCGGGGCCTGGAGCCTCCTGTGCTTTTGAGTAAAAAATACACAACACATCGCAGGTTGTGCCTTTCCCACTGAAACATCCTGAGCTGAACTCAAATTGGGAAAGTGCCTATGTTCTCTTACAACCCTTCCAGCCACCTTCTTCCTCACCTTGATTTCCTTGGCATTTCCCTGGTTAAATGTTTACACAAGTCTTCAAAGCCAGGGAGTGTGCGGGCAAGGTCTGGGAGTGCTTCCCTTGAACAATTTGGTTTGAGGTGTTTTAACTCCCTCCTCCCATGCTGCCGGTTTTTCCTGGCCTGGCACAGTCCTGGCTCTGCTAGGGCACACCTGACTTGGCTGACAACTGACACAGCTGTTCCCATCCCGGTGCTCCACTAGAGCTGAGCCTGGGCTCCTCCATTCCAGCTGGCAGCTTAGTCATTCTCTAGCCCTGGGTCAGTAACCTGCAGTCTACTCAGTGCCCCTCTGTCTGAAGCTGAGAGATAAATGCCCTTGAAATCTGAAGTAACCACGATAATTTTATTTTGAACAGGAAAATGGACTGTTTTTTCCCCTTATCTAATTGATTAGGAATGTCAAATATTCTTTTCTGTACACTGTGCATGCCTCTTACTTATGTAGGAAGCAGCTGGTCTAGGGAAAGAGCCAAATGCTTTTTTTAACTAGAAAAAATTGAGCTTTCTTTTGGGACTTGGGGGGCTGTCACTGTATTTCATCGTGAGTTGACAGATAGAATCCATCTCTCTGCTTTTCCTTCTGCGTCCTGACATGTCTCTGGGAAATGCCTGCCATGTCCCTGCTTCAAAGAAAACTGCAGGTGTCTGGGAGAATGGAGGTGAGGAGGGGTCGCTGGGGCAGTCAGGCCAACGGGATGTTCACACCTCAGGAGCCACGTCTGGGCACCTGACTGACATTAGAAAAAAAATCTTGGCTTTTGTCTGGGTGGATTTCTGTCTGCTTCTATTTTTGCACATTGCTGAGCAGTACTAGATGCAGCAGTTACTATCTAGAGGATGATATTAGCTTTGCATCCGCGTGACTTTCTAATTCTTTCTGTAATGGGCTTAAAATGGAGTGTATGTTCCCTTTTTTCTCAGTAGACAGTTATGCTTCCCATCTGAAATTATTCAGCCTTACACTGCACTTCAGAAAAACCTTTCTTAGGAAGAGCCTGAAACTGCAGCGTAGGTAGATTTGTTTCTGAGGAAAACTGTTGCTTCAGCAAGATTGACAGGTATAGCTCTGTCTACTTTCAAAACTCAATAGAAAGATGGTTCTTGGCACAGTTTGGCCAAATGAGTGATTGAACCCCCTTAAAATATGTAGGACTCTGTAAGATCACTAATTATTGTAACCCTGGAAATTCAGGGTGAGAAAGTTGCCAATGAATAGAATTATTTTGTAGAATAACTTGTAAAAAAGTGAAGAAAAAGTAGAGATGTCACTGTAAATCTGTCACTAAGCATGTACCCCAAAGCAGACTGCTGCAGCTCCCCATGACCAAGGCCAGTGGTATTCATAGAATCCTAGAATGGTTTGGGTTGGAAGCGACCTTTAAAGACCATGTAGTCCAACCCCCTTGCAATGAGCAGGGACATCTTCAACTAAATGAACCTGCTCAGGGACCTGTCCAAGCTAATGGTGAATGTTTCCAAGGATATGTCATGTACCACCTCTCTAGGCAACTTCTCCCAGTGTTTCACCACCTCACAAAGCCTTCTATCTAATCTGAATAGATCCTCCTCTAGTGCTGGGTGTTGGTAGTTTGTTATGAGGGGATGTGCAAAAGACATGGTAATTAAAACATGAAGAAGTAATTTTATCTCCAGTAACATCTCTGTTCACCAAAGGAGAGAGGAGCAAGTGGTCATGCACTGGTGGATCATTGAGCCACTGGGGTTGGCATCATTTGCAGGAGGTTTATACCTGAGTGAAGGGAGCAAGGAGATACCAAACAGATGGGGTAGTGTCCTACATCTCCTTTTAGAAATGTTCATGTGACTTCTCAGCCATGGCTGATGTCACCACCATTGCTTCCCACTTTCTGTGATACAGATGAGCTTGGCATTCAGATGAACATCATGTATCCCAGATGTTTACCTGGTGCAAGTGGGGGACAAAATAGAGCTAGGGATGGACTTTCCCAGTCAAAATAGCACACATTCCACGTCACAGGTTGCTATGGAAGTGATCATTCTGACAGTCACCTTGAAAATGCCTCAGTTTGGTCAGTTGTCATGGCACTGACACAGCCCTGAACAGGCTCACACGTGAGGTGACCAGCAAAACCCATCACTTATCTGCACAGGCCTCCAAGTCTGAGTCCTGAGGAACATTAAAAATGGTTTAAAGAGCACATACACAGCCTGATCTGAATATACTTCTTTCATATTCTTGTTGTCTGGTGCTTCCAAGTGCCATTTGAAACGTGGATTCATGATTGTTATTGGGGCTGTGGCCAGAATGACTCTCTTAAAGCTGAATATTCAGCAGTAACTGAGCTGCTGAATGCTGCTTGATGATCTTGTAAGAACCAGGGAGCTGAAAATCTTGATTTCACCTGGTCTGGCAGAAAACACTGGGATTTATTTAATCAGCTAGCCAAACAACCTTCAGCATCCCTTAATAGAAGAGGCCAAGCAACAAACATTTGCTGGATAAAAGTTTCCAGCAAGGTCTCAGGGGCAAAGGGGAGATCTGCCAGCAGTGCTGCCCTTTGCCACTGAGACCTGGTGTCCAGGGGCTGCCCTGGACATAGGGGCAAGTATGGACAACCTGGTTGTTCCCACCAGGCACGAGGACCCCTGTATGTGCACAGTAATTTGGCCTAAGTGTTTGGATTTGTCTTTTCCAGGTTTTTACTTGTGTTATCAGGAGCTGGTGAATTGCCAAAGGTTTGGCAGCTGATAAAAACAAGTGCCATGCCAGATCCAGGGAAAACCCCACTCTCAGATGTGAGTTGCTAGCCCCAGCAACTCTTTCCTGTGTTTTGAGGTCCCTGAGGGACATATTCTTTGACAGCACTGTTGAAGGACAAGGCATACTCTGCATGTTGAGCAAGATGCATTTTGCTGAGACAGTGGTTCCCATGATCAAGTTTAAGCAATAACTGTAGCTGTTAAATAAATCAAGAGAGGAGCTGTGCTCCTGGACTTGCTGCTGCTTGTCGTACACTGGTACATTGTACTCCTGAGGTGGGATTCACTGTTCTTGGCATTTGCCAGCTAAAATTTAAGCACCTTAAATTGAACTGAGTGAAAATGAAGCAGTCAAACACTAACAGCCTTTGTCTCCTTCTCTAGACAAAAGAGAGTGTTGAGCACTGCCACAGCATGATTCATCCCAAGCTTAAAAAGTTTAAGCCAGGGCATCAAGTTCTTTTTCTGGACATGCCCATCTCACTCTGTAGATCACTGGGGGAGATGAGACAGCTGGCTGAGACTTCAGAGCCAGTGGTTAGACATCTGTTGTAAGGTGAATCCCACTGATGTCCACCACACAAATTTGGGGATGCATAGAGGGCACAGCAAACACAGGGGCAGTACAAACACTCAGACTTCTGCAGGGCTGCATGCTATGTTCTTGCTCTGCCCCAATTTCCTGCCTAACTCCTGCTAATCTAGCTCCAGCACCTCTTTGACACAGTTAGCTTTGTTCAGAAATCATCTTTCACTGACCAACCTCTTGCTGATGTGACTGACCACATACACCCTTGTAGCAGTGGACAGGCTCACCTTCTGATAGGAGAAGAACAGACCAAAACAGTGCCAAGAAGATCTCACCTTCACAAAGCATTTGTTTCTGCCCAGAACACAAATCCTTACTCAGAGGCAGGAACTGACGTTTGAGCCCAGACAATGCAGGTAGGTGGGACCTTGGATCTGGCTCTTCTGGATTGCCTCAGGAACATCAGTGTGCAAAGTCAGTCCTTGAAACAAATGAGCTCAAATTCAAGTGTCAGTGGGCAAGTACACCAAATACCTACCAGACCTGCCACGTGCTGCTCCACAGCTGCATCTGTCCCTCTTGCCTTGTGCCAGGACAAGGCTGGCCAGTTGAGCGAGCTGTTGACTGAGGCAGGTCCATTTTGCCCAGCAGCCTGGGTACTCATGTAAGACAGCAGAAATCTGAGGAGACACATATATAGCCCAAGTGATGTCATTTTGTGTGCAAAGGCCTCAGTTTGGTTTAAAGAAGGACAACTCCTTTCTTTCCTGCACCTGTTATTTAATCAGCAATCCCAATAATCCTCAGACAAAAGAGATATGGATCTGATCAGCCCCTTTGAGACTGTTGATTGACGCTGCCAACAAAGAGGGGTGTGGTATCTCAGATGTTAAATTTTTCAGGAAAGAAGAATAAACAAACCTAGTTTTACTTGGATTTTTCCACAACACAGACATTTAAATACAGTCAGTTGGGTGCCAGTGACACTGTCATTGGGAAGAGAAATCCCAAAGGAAAGAAAACTGACCACAAGCCAAATGAAAACTGAAGAGCCAAGGTGCAAGTAACAGGGGTTCCCTTCATCCCAGTCCGGAAGCCTGAAATGTCATGAAGCTGTTCATCCCCATGTAATGTACATTGTTCTCTTATTCTGTTATATTTAATCTGGCAATAAATCAGAATGTGTGATATGGCTGCTGTGATTAGCTGGGTACGGATGCCTTGGTAGCCTGAGAATAGTTACACAGCAGTGCTTTGGGATGGCTGCCTAGCTTCCCTGGAGATGTTATCCTGCAAAGCGGTGGGAGAAGTGCTCAAGAGCCTGCTGCTGCCCACCAGAAAGCAGAGGGGGGGGCGAGCAGCCCAATCCCAGGGCTCTCACTCCTGTGCAGTGCTGGGAATGGGCAATCCATGGCAGGGGATGAGCAGCAGCCCCGCAGTGCCGATGCTCCCGGGAGCCATTTGCGCTGACCGACCCCCACACAGCAGGGCCGAAAAACAAAAACCAGCCCAGGAGGGCCTTGTTGTGAGAAGGAAGTATTATTTAACGTACATTGTGTTGGGAAAGGAAAACAAGGGTCCTGGCACTGAGCCAGGTCCATTGGCCTCTTTTTTTTTTTTTTTTTTTTTCTCTTTTCTATTCTTCTGGGCAATTGTTCCAGTGAGGACAATTTTTTTTTTTTTGGTTGTTTTTTTGCTTTGTTTTGTTTTCTTTGGTGTTTTTGGAGTTGACAATGCACGGGGTAATTTCTTGGTGCTTTTCCTGTGTTTTGGCACAGGGACTGCCCGAACGCTTGGCCGGGTTTCCTGTGGCAGAGCCGCCACTGCCAGGTCCACTGGCACCAGCACCAGCACCGGTCCATGGGTTGCATCATCAGTCAAAGAGGGGCTTCTCGACTGCCCCAGAGCTGGGGGGCAGGAGGGAAAGGCAGAAGTGTGGGCAGAGAGGTGAGTCAGTGTGGAAAGGCAGCACACATTTCTGCAGGGTGACTCACCAGCCCTTAGGAAGAAAAAAAATAATAAAAAAAAATTCCAGCCAAATTCTTTCAGGGAGGTAAACAAGGTCACACAGCGCGGCGAGATCCTGTTTACCTGACACAGGACGTCTTTGCAGAGCCTGGGCTGGAAGCAGGGACGTGTTGACATGACTGAGGGTGGCAAACACAGGGAAATGGGGCTGGGGGCCGCTCTCAGCCTGAAGACCCCACCTTCACCACAGCAAGGAGAGGGTGAAACCTTGCACTGGGGTGGATGCCGTGCTCTGTAGAGGCTCTCCCTGCCACCCTGTGGCTCTGCCAGGAGGGAGAGCAGGAGGAAAGGGACCACTGGGGGTGATGGCAGGGCTGTGCTGGCACTCAGTGCTCACCTCCAGCCTTTGCCATGCTGGTGGCCTTGGAAGACCTGACCCACTGTTGCCCACTTGCCCCTATGCCATCATGAGTGAGTGCTTTCCCCACGGCCCCACGGGGAAGTGCCGGTGGCCACACAGTTAATGAGAGCCCATTCCAGACGCTGACTGAGTGTTTTTTCCTGATAACAAGACGTGTGTGAGTGTATGTCGCTGTCGCTCGGGTGAATATCCTGTTCTTGCGACGGGCCAGGGAAGCGGGGGGCAGCGCGGGGGACGGACGGACGGGACACGGGGCAGTGTGCCGGGATTTCGCATTCCTGGCATTCCTCTCTTGGCCTGCAACTGCAAAACAGCCCAGTGGGAAGAACAGGGCACCCACTGGATGAGAAAGCCCAGCTCTCTTTCCCAGCAGAGCCAGGTATATACGGGAGCAGAAGTTCCCCTTGGATTCAGCTCATAATGATCATTTTCTGTTGTTCCTTCCCCTTCCACAACCTGCAACTCATCAGCCAAACTGCACTTCTCACCGTATCCAGACGGTGAAGGATGGATAGTTGGCATTTCCCCTACTCCAGGTGGCTGTTGGGAACCACTGTGGTGGTGGAGGACACCACTCTCTTTCTCTCAGCATTGCTTCAGCTCCTGGGGGTGCAGGAAAGCCCCCACAGCCCTGCTTCATTCCTAAAGAGAGCACAGAGCCCAAGAGTGCTGCTTTGCTGGCTGCCTCAACCTGCTCCCAGCTCCTCCACCCTTGCAGAGGTGAGCCAGGATCAGCAATTCAGATATTTCAAGAACTCTTTTCTTTCTTTCTTTCTGCCTTTTTTTTTTTTTTTGCCTTTTTTTTCACTGACACGCCAAACCAAACAAGGCAAGTGCTGACCTTCGGCCAAAGCTATGTCATGATGGTTTTGTCCCACAGTCAAATCACAGTCTTCGGGTCTTGCACAACCAGGTACTTGGAAAAAAGAAAGAGTTCTTTCTTCTTTTAGAGCACACCCTTGTTCCACCTACTCCAGCTTCCCACTTTCCCTTTTCACAGCCCTCTGTGGTTTGGTACCTTTCTCAATGAAATAGGCACATGTCATAGCCCCATTGACTATGAAAAAGAAGGAGAAGGAGACTCCCTGGCTCCCACCACCAGCTGCACACACATGTGTTGTTACTGGAAGGGGAAGGGACCCCAGGGAGGACAGAGGACAGTGCCTTTGGTCACATGCAGAACACTGGTTTTGAGGAATTGAAAGCATGTTATGTCTGCAAAATTGCAAAAAAAACCCCAAAAACCAAGGATGCTTCTACATTTTAGGAAGTGGCCAGCACAGCCATTCCTAGGCCTGGACAGGCTTTTGGGAAGCTCTCAAGGGAGTCCTGGTGACAGACTTCCCTGCAGCCATGGGAGGAAAACCTGCCATGTGCAGCTTCCATACCCAGGCTGGGCATGCAGCAGGGATCTCAGCCTCACCCTGAGCCTGGTGCCTCTGCCCTGGCACTGCTGGGGGGAGGAGCTGGCGAGGTTTGGGGTTTGTTTGTGGCTTGGTTGGGGCTGCACACTTGCCACAAACACTGTGATTTTGGTCTGTGTGTTTCTTTGCTGCACTGCTGGTGGAGGAATCCCTGCAATAGCAGGTCAGGGGATCTGTGGGGACTGCAGTCAGCCCCAGCTAAGGTGCCTTTGCTCAGCAGGGAGGCAGGTGCTTGCTGTTTCAGGGCCTGTTTCTGTAGGGAAGAGCTGCTGTGCATCAATCCCAATTTCTTCCCAGCATAGAAGGCCTTTTTACCCCTCCCTGGGAGGGGACTAAGCTGTGCTGCAGAACAGCACTGAGTGCAGGACAAGGCAAATGGGGCTTCTGCACTTGGAACTCAGCCTCCCAGTGCTGCACAGAGCCTCCCTCCAGAGCTGTTTATTCCTAAATCCATTACATTCAACTTCTTTGAAATGCCTTTCACACCTGCAGCTGAGGAGAGCCCTGTTATTGGGGAAAGGCAGGAAGGTTTTGGACATCATGTTGACAAGTGCCTTAAAAGCATATTTGGGTCTGTAGGAGAAATGGTGTCAAGGTCTGACACTTGCTGGCAAAGTCAGTCCCATTCTCAGAATTGCCTGGGAAGGGGTGTGCATGTGTCCTGTACTGCCTAGAGAAAAGGTCCAAAGATCAGGAGCTTAATCAGAGGCACAAAAGCTCCAGTAACTCAAGGATTTCAGCCCAGCCCAGAGCTCCCAGGCAATCCAGCTCCTTGGGAATGGGAAAACCCCAGGAGGGATTCGCTGGACTCTCAGAGGATTACAGTGTGAATGACTAAACCTGTTAGGTCACTCGAATGATCTGATTCCTTTTATGGTCAAAATCAAGTGTCAGAAACACAGATTTCCTCTTTCCTTAGAACTGGGTTTTCTCAGTACCACAAATCAGAGGATGCAATGCTAAAATTAAGTGTCTGAAAGCACATGCATAGTGTTGCAATCGTGCTGCCTTGCCCACTGGTCTGTGTAATGCATGAGTTGGGTAACAAACAATAGAGGTTGGAAATAGCCAGGACGGAGATTTCCTCTTTCAGCTGGAGAATTGTTTCCTTGACTGGTGCGTGCATAAGCCAGGTGGCAAAATGCTTGCCCCGACCAAGTTTCCTGGCAATCAGGAGGGGTCTTTGGGTGAGGGGTGGAAAGGAGTGAAAGAAAAAGTTCCCAAAAAAGCAAATCCTTCCTTTGGGCTTTACCTTCATCCTCCCACTCCTTTACAAGTCCACTGTGTCTCTCCATAACTGGTTCTGGCAGCTCCTCACAAACTCCTCAGGTCCTTTCTGAACCTGTGGATGGGATCTCTGGGCATCCCATACCAGCCATGGAGAGCTGAGATATCCAAGGACCTCTGCCAACTGCCAACACCTGGCACTGTGACCTCTGCCATGCAGTGGCACGTTCCCCAGGGAGCCAGGTCCTTCCAGCACTGGGAGCAGCAGACCTTGCTGCTCTGCCCAGTCAAAGCAGTGCAGTGACCTCCTCTCTTAGCCTGCACAGGGGCCAGGTGGAGCCTGCTCTGGCTGAGCACGGCCATCCAGGCCTCACCTGGCCCTTTTTCCCTCTGCTCCGGTTCCATGAGGACTGATCACAGCTGAAATTCAGGACCCACCCTCCTTACTCCCAGCTCACACTGGTGACACTTCGGATTTGTGGCCACAAGGGTTCCACATGCCAGGGGCACCTCCAGCAGCGATGATCCTTCCCCATCTGCACCACAGCACAGACAATGCACCACAGCAGCTCCGTGCCAGCTCCCAGCCTTTGCTGCCCCAGGGCCTCCATTTCCTGGATGGGTGTGCACATGCACCCAGATTCCTTGGAGGATTTTTTAATCCAAGCTTGTAAATATTCACGTTTTCCAGCTAGGAAAAAAAAAAAAATCCCCTGTTGTTGGTTATCCTTCTTCAGGGCTAAATGGTGTCTGGCATCAGCAAGTCTCCAAGCACCCAGAGCTTCTCCTACACCCTTCCACTCAACCCTGGTCTTTCCCCAAAAAGAGAAGCAGCTCCTTAACCCAAACCACTCCAATCAGCTAACCTCTTGTTTGGGAAAAACCACACAGGATGAACTTGCAATGAAATATTTGACTTTCTAGGTTAGGGAAGGGAAGAGGGTTCAGTCCTGCATTTGGGGGTGGCAGCTGGCTTCTCATCTGTGTTCAAAGTGGGAAACTGGAGCAGATTTTGTGTCCCACATGGCAACAGCATCTGGCTGCTCCTTCCTGGCCATGAGCTTTGAAATCATCTACAATAAATAAATAAGTACAACAATAGGTCACAGCATACCCGGTGGGACTACCCATGGAAAAGGGAAAATACGTATCATGGGGAAAAAAACTGCAGATCCTGTTCAGCTGCTCCTTTCTGTTTCATTTAACACACTTGAAGGTGGCCATGCTGGGAAAATGCCTTATTCCATTACTGGGCTGTTCACACCTGCTTCAGTAGAGCCAGGAGAGCCTCATCCAGCCAGTCCTGAGTGCAAGGAACATTTCAGCCCTTTCACAGCCATCTGGCTGCATCCCACTGCAGCTGGGGAGGTGCTCTGGTGTGCAGAGCACCCCCACCCCTCCCAGGGGACAACCTGCACCACTGGCTGTCACCTCGCTGCAGCAGGCACTGGTCCTGCCCCTCACGGACCAAGAGCCTCATCTGGATTTGTGCATCCTTCTGGGAGGGAGCTGCTCCTCATCCAGCCTGGGATGCTGGAAGCAGGGTCCCCTGCGAGTGAGAGGTGTGCTCCTGCTTCACTCCACCGGCCAGAACTGCCTCAAACTTTCCAGGGCAAGGCTGTGCTGTGATTGTGGTGTTTTGTCCATGGCTACCAGGTTTATGGGACACCAGGGAGACCCCCTTTTCCTCCCATCCCCCTCCCACTGCAAGCATTTTGTTTTTCTTCTTAATTAGTGGAAAAAATTCCTGAACCTGTTAGAGGAAAGGAAGGTCTTTCTCTCACTCTCTCTCACTCTCTCTCTCTCTCTCTCTTGCTCTCTCTCTCTCTCTGTGTCTCTCCTCGGTCAATTACTGAAATACAAACAATATCCATGGTCATGGTGAAACATTTTTTCCACCTAAATGTCACCTCTGCAGATTTTAAAGGCACAGGCCACTTTGCACAGTCCCTCAGCATGAGAGATGCCCAGGAGGCATTGCAGGCACCCTGCAGAAATGCAGGCACTTCCCAGAACTGTTCCTCACAGACACCAATCAGTGTGGTCAGCGCCATGGCAAACCCCCCTGCCCTCCTTTCTGGGAGAAGCCAACACCCCGCATGCCCAAATGTCAGCTCTCCTGAGTACCCTCCCAGCCTGCTGATAGCCATGAATCCTGCTGATCCCCACCCAAGCCCTGGGGAGTCCTGGAATCCCCTCCGTGGGGGGGGTGCAGGTGAGGAAGGGCTTCTTTCTGGGAGCACGCCTCGGTTCAGCCATCAGCACTTTTCCTGTGCTGACCTCATTTACTTTTGTCTCTGATGTTGTTGCCCGCAGCTGAAGAGACCAACAGTAGCTGACACCATCTCCTCTGCTCTCCCCTGGGTCTGTGCCGAGATTCCTGCTGAAAAATCATTTATTTTCATGCAGAAAACAGCCAAGCAGGGTCTGGGTTTGAGGACAGGGCCTGCCTTCACTGACTGCACCAGTCACCTTTGCCAGGGCCAAAGTTCGGGATATTTGGGAACCTGGGAGTTTCCAAAGCTGCTGGGACAAGACCTAAGGCCAAGCTGCTTGCCTGGTAGTTCTGCACCATCCATTGAATTTTTGCAGCATGTGCAAAAAAAATTCACAGCAAACATTTTGAAAAGTGCATCGACTGTCAAACCACAAACCTCCCTGCTGCTGGGTCCCTGCCGTGTTTGGGTTGCTGCTTAATCCCTTGCAAACAGCTTTATTGAGATAGAAATAACAAAGTAATAAAAAAAGGGGGTTGTTTCCCTTGAGGCTGCCTTTACTCCAGACTTTGCTGTGGATCCAAGGCAGTCCATCATGCCAGAGTCCTATGTGGAATCTGCCTGACTGTGGGAGGAAAAATAGTACGTGAGCCCTGCCATAATTTTATATTTTGGTATCTTTAATCTCCTGGCTCCTCTGCCAAGAGCTTCACGGATCCACTGTTAACTCCTTGTGTAACCCAGTGTCTGCACTCCCTGCAGGGAGGCCACAGCGTTTGGGGTTACCTCCTGTTCCTCTTAGCACTCAGGTTTTCACTCTGCCCTGCCACAGAATCCACAAACAGCTGAGGCTGCCTGGCTTCCCTGCAGTGTCTTTTAAGATGGGAAATTCCCAAGCCTGCAACAAGTTCACTTGGTCACGGGCAGCTCGTGGATCAGGGAGGGGCAGCACCCTTTGGTCACGGGCTGGCTGAAGGCGACTGAGGAACAGCTGCATGCTCAGGCAACGAGGTTTTGTTGTGGGTTTTTTTTCCAAAATAGCTTTCAATTCTTCGTATTTTCCTCCTTCTTTGTACCCTGCTTTTCCCTTGGCATGGCTCGCTTCTCCATCCCTGGGGCCTGCCAGGTATTGGTGCATGGACAATGAGATGGGGCCACACTCCAACACATCCCTATCCCACCCTGGGATAAAGAGGAAAAGCACTGCTCTCCACGGAGCTGTCTCCAGCCAGGTCTGGATCCTGGGCAGGGGAGGCAGCAGGACACGGTGGCTGTCAGGGTGGGGGACAGCTTGTGCCAGGGAGGCAGGAGCTGAGCACGGGGAGGAGAACTGCGTGGGCTTTGTGCCACATGGCTGGGCTGGAGAAGGCTCTTCCTTCCAGCCACAGCCAGGTGTGCAGAGAGTTTAAGCCCTTTGTATTCCTGAGTACCAACAAAATAAGCAGTCAAGGGTTTTCCCAGGTCTGTTCTTGCAAACAGATTTTTCACTTCATTTACCCATGAGACAGATTTAGTGTTGCAAACTGTCAATGCTAAAAACCAGGAAGTCTGGCTCTAGAACACAAGGGTTTTCTCCTTGTGCCTGAATAACCCCCAGCCTTGCTCTCCCATCTGTGTGCTGCTTTCAGGAGCTGTGCTATCACAGGGGGATCCATTGCTGCAGCCTCCCTCCCCTGCCTGGAAGGCTGGATGTGTTTCCTCCACCAAAAGATGAACCTCCTGTTGGATGACAAATGCCAAGACTGGGCCTTTAGGTAAAGTAGCAGTTGGGCAATTAAACCAGACACAGCTGCCAAAACTCAGTTGCACCTCTGAGATCACCTGTAGCAGTGGGTTCATCAAGCTGCAGGAGAGTTTCCAACAGCATGCTGCCAGGATTTATTTCCTGGCTATATTAAAATTTATTTCCGGGATTTATTAAAGCCTGGCTTTGTGGGGCGGGTGTAAACCACTGCTCCACCCTTGAGAAGCGGCACAGCTCCCTCCTTCCTGAGTTCCACGCTGGGCTGTGCTGAATGTGCACCAGGGTGCTGGGGCAAGCAAGCAGCACCTCAGCAAGCCCCTGGAAAAGCCCCTGGAAAAGCCCCTGGACAAACCCCTGGACAAGCCCCTGGACAAGCAGCTTCCAGGAATTAGGAACCTGGCTCCAGGTGCCAGGGCTCACAGCCTCTCAGCACCAGTTCATTCCAAGCTGTTAAAAGCACAGGCTGCACTTGGGGTTGCCTGGGGACCTCCATGGATAGGCACTGTGCTGGAGCCTGGGACACCAAGCCCTTCCTCCCACTCCCCAGTCCAGGATGGTGCTCCCATGTTTCCTTTGCCTTGTACCCCTCTTTGCACCCTTCTTTTCTCAAAGTCCCTGCTGACAGCCCCTCAAGCCCAAAGAAGTCTCATGCCAAATATCTTTCTTTCCCCTGAATTATCCTCTGAAAATCATCAAAGTGGGGATTGTGATTTTGCCTGTGTTTTCATTCTTTGGGGCACATAGAGCTCACTGTTACTCCCTCTCTTTGGGGGATCTGAGAAAACAGGTCGTCACCCCAAAATGATCCAGCAAGGTGCACACGTGTGAGCATCGAGCTTGTCCTTTAAGGACATCCTGGATTACTCCTACACGCTGCTGTCCCAGGTTCACCACTGCAGCACAAGTCTCTGCTTGTGTCTCCTCACAGCTGAGCCATGGACTGAGGGTGCTGCACATGTGCCAGGGGGATGCCAAAATTGAGGCACAGGGCAGCACCTGCCTTTGCTCCCCACAGCATGGCACCCAAATCCAGGTGTGTGACACATCCCTCGCCGGGAGGAAAGGGAAATGCAGCAGCCTTTCTGGCCAAGGGAAGCGCTGCTGCTGTCTAGACGAGGTGACTAAGGAGGGAAGGGGCCAACTGTTTGTACAGCTTTGGGAAGTGTAAACAGCACCGACTGTCCTGAGCCCTTCAAAGCAGAGGAATCCGGAGATGGGATGAAAGCACAGGGAAATTCTGGCCGGGTGTCCTAGCAGGGCAGCTGAGGAGAAGGGGGCCTCTTCAAGACAAAAATCCCAGCACCTGAGTCATTTCAAACCAACCCAAGTGAGGAAGGAGGAGCGCGGCATGGCTGGCCATGGGCAGGGCTGAGCGTTGGCTCTGAGGACTTTCCCAGCTTTTGTTGCTTCTCTCTGCAATCTCAGAACAAGTGTCCTGAAAAGGAAACTCGAGGCCCTGAAAATCCTGCTGTGCCCTGCAGTGAGGCTGGTTTGGCCTCTGCTTTTCATTCAGCTCACAAAAGAAAGAGAAAATGCTGTTCAAGAGGTGATTTCCTTTTTTTTTTTTTTTTTTACAACTTTAAATACAGTACTGAGTATAAATTAATCTTACATTAAAAAAAAAGGCAAAAAATTTAAAATAAAATAAAACAAAACCTCACCATATTTACAAACCAAAAGAAACAGATTTTTTTTGGAACAGGGTAAGAAAGTGTCTTAAGACTTGAGGGCTTGGGGCTGGAGGGAGGGAGCAACGTGCTGCCTTGGCAGTGGTACGAGAAGTGCTGTGGGCTTGCAGGAGGTGAGGAATGGCTCCCTCCACAACTCGTAACAGCTCCCAGGCTGTGCCTTTGGCTACTTTCCCCATCTCCCTCCAGAGCTTTACCTCACAGCAGGGCTGTGTGCGAGGGGAGAAGTGCCATGCGATTGCTCTGGGCAGGCATTTTCTTCATGTATGCAGCACCCAGCACAGCACAATCCAAAACCCCGACTCCAAGGTGATGCTGGGAATGCCCATCACATGTAACAGTTCTGCTAATGGTTACTGACTATTACCTGTGCAAAACCAGCCCTTGCCCACACAGTCCTGCTCCCTCCTCGAAGACAGGCAGTGGCCCAGGAGGGACTCTGCAACTGACCCTCCAGATGTTCTCTGGGTCCTCCTCACTCAGAAGAGCTCATTTCTGTCTCAGGTGGCTCCTGCCACCTGTGAAGACCATCCTCATTTCTTTCTCTATACCTACAGAGAGCTGTCCCCATCATGGATCAACTTCCAAGCTCAGTGGGTTGGCAACATTGGCAGGGAAAGATTAGTGGGGGCATAGAGTGCAGGACACCCAGGAAGGGGTTAAAAACCTCATGGGAATGACATGATTCTGCTTTCAAGACCACAGAGCAGGCAAGGACAGCTCACTGAGATTAAGTCATGCTTCTAAGTTTGGCTGTCCTTGGTCTTGTTGTGGTGCCACTTCACCTCCTGCAAGGAAGTTGTGCTGGGGAGGGGGGGTTGGTGCAGAGTGGGAGAAAAGGGTAACAAGAAAGAGAGAGATCAGATGATGCCTCTGCCTGCCCCGTCCCGGCCTCGCAGGCACGTTGCAGTAACAGTGTGCTTTTCTGCCAGCCCAGCGAAGCCGATGCACGCACGTGCCTCTGAGCTTCCTGCCACTGGGGAATGAAATCCATTTAAGAACATATATATATATATTTTTTTTTATATATGTATGTATAAATACACATACACACGCACACACATGCACACGTATATATATATATATATACACACACACATATACACACGCACACATCCAGAGTGAATTTAAAAAATAATTTGAGTCCAAGCCTGGAAAGTTGAATTCTCCACCAGCATGTGCAAAGATGGCTCTCCTTGGCAGGGGCCGGGGGCGTGGAGACGATTCTGCCACCTTGTGCTCCTTCCCCACGATCCAAACACCTTCCAGTCAGCACCAGGAGCAGGGAAAAGAGGGAGTGGGGGAATGCATTTGGCTTCTTTGTTTTGTTTCTTTGCTTGTTTGTTCTGTTCCCCGAGATGTTGTATACCTTAGTGGTTTTGGTTTTTCTTTTTAAAAATAAAATATACACACGCACGTTAAAAATATATCTCTGTCCAGGTAGGGCGATGAAAGTCCTTAGTGCATTTTCCATCGTTGGTCGCCGCTCGCAATCTGAGATTTGCCTGTTGCCAAAAGGTAGGTCCAGTGCAAGAGTAGCTCTCAGCTGGGCCCTCCCAGCCTTACCAGAAGCATGAGGGAAAGGGAGAATATTCCCCTTCTGGCCTCTGTCCATCTGTTTTTCTCCTTTTCTCGGAAGAAATTGGACCTGCTTTCCTTTTCACATTTTCCATCCTGTCCTCCGCAGCAGGGAAGGAATTGTCCTGTTCTCATCGCAAGCTGTGGCTGTTGGCATTCATGCTTTTATTTGTACTTTGTTCTTCTCTCATATATATATATATATATATATATGTAGGTCATCCTTGTCCTTTTGTGTGTGTGTGTGTGTTAAACTTTAAAATGAGGCTAATAAATGAAAGGGAGGCTTTGGTGGGAGAAGGTCCACTGATGGAAAGGGAAGCACCAATTGCCGTCTGAATCAGACGTCGAGGCAGATGGACAGAGAGGAAAAGTTATCATTCCGAGGACCCCATGGGGGCTATACAGCAAATATATTAAATAAACCTGGAAGTGAAACAAAACCAGACATATCATTAGAATATGTAACCTTTTGCCCCCTGCAACTCCCCTCCTATCCCCTTTTCTCCTCTGGAAATATTTGTGCCAAAGGGCTGGATTAGAAGCCTGGGAGGACTTTTGACCTCCTCTATTTTTTTCCCCTGAACAGCTTGAGCCAGAGCTGAGATTTGCATGGGTTTGCATCATTTTTACCCTGGGAACTTTAGGCTGGCCAGGAGAATCCTGGGATAATAAGAGCCCTCTTAGTGGTAAGCGTGGGAATCCCAGTCTCAAGACACTGCTCAGTGCCCCTTGTCCCCAGCTCCTGAATGTCACACACGGAAGCCTGCTGTCCCCTCTCCCGGGGTGAGGGGAAGTGAATGTGAAGTGGTGGCCCGGGCTTATTCAAGTGGCTGTAGCAGAGCTGGAACTGCTGAGCTGTGGGCCAGGGCTCTGCCTGTTAAGCTGTGTCACAATTCAGCTCCCACCAATCTGCACCCTGACTACTCTTTCCCTCTTTTCTGCACCTTTTCCTCTGATGGGGAACCAAGGCTTAGCCTCCTTCACTTGTACCAGTGAAATTCTTCTGATGATGAGGGAATTACTCCTGTTTACACAAGTCATGGAGAGAAGAATCAGACCCAGCCTGACAAAGTCCAGATCTCTTGCCAGAGATTCCAGTTCTCCTTTTCCCTGGTATGACCTTTCTCATGCACACAGGCTTCCCTATAGGAGAGTGATGAACTAAAAGTGTTGCTGCTTTTCAGTCTTTCTGCCAACTCAAGTAAGGAAATATAAAAGGAAAAGGGATCCCTAGAGCAACGTTAATTCTCTGTTTTCAATGGAGAACCAACAGAGAAACTAGAACAGGAGTTGCTCCACAGACGAGATGAATTACCTGGACCCCGAGGGGATTTAGGTGTAGGGAGAAGTCAGGCTTGCTCTCTGCCTGACAGGGAGGCAGGGAAAGGAGAGGGCGGGGCCTGAGAGCAAGGATGGCTGCACCATGATCATTCCAACTTTGCAAAGAGCCTTAATTCCATAAATAGAATGCACTTGTTGGCACCCAACCTAGTTCTTCCTCCTCCTTCAACCCAGGTTTTGTACTGCAGCAGCCCCACACTGAACGAGTGGCCAGTGGAGTGGGAAGGGTCCAAGATGCCATGTCCCAGGAGGACATCTCTCCTGAATGGAAAAGCAGCTCGCTGTTACCTGCCTTGTGCTCTCTCTCCCCTGCCAGCACTTCTATGCTATGAGGATTTCTTTCAGCACTTTCTTATCGTTGACATGCTTGTACTTCTTATGTTTCCTCTTCTGTGCCGGCGGCCGGCGCACTCGCCGCCTCTGTGAGACAGCGGCTGTGGTGAACGCCGGGGACAAGCCTGCCAAAACAGAGGGGAGAATGTCTGTACAGCCGGGGGCAGACGGCTCCTGTTGAAATATCCCTCTCCACACACTGTCAGCAAAGAGCTCTGCAACAGCAGGACCACAAGGCCTCTTTCTGTTCTTGTGTTCCTTGTCCTCTGTTCTCCGCAATCTCTGCCCTCTCCCTTTTCCCACCGTGCCCTTCCCCTCACCTCTCACCTTCCCCTCCTTCTTTTCCCTCTGTTTCAGCCCCTTCCTGGCAGACAGACATCCTGGGAAAGGTCCCTCAGCTGGTATAAAC